>NW_015971539.1:443391-574181 GCF_000182565.1 Spizellomyces punctatus DAOM BR117 | reverse complement strand
TAATGACAATAGATTTTCACGGCATTTGTATTTATCTTCATCTGACTATGTCTCTAAATTGCAATCACCGCAAAAATCTCGTGCGCAATGCATGCCCCATTCACTACTTCCAGGTACCAAATCCAACTAAAAACACCTGCATCAGCTCAAATACTAAGCGCGTCATTAGCCCTATTATAAACAAATCAAAATGTCAGCAAGAAGTTCTCTCGAGGTCTCTCATTCACCTCGAAAATGGTGCACGAAGAGTCGAACCTACTATACCCCTTCACCGAGTTGGTCTCCATAGTTTAGTAGGAGAGACATTGCAATTTTGTGACGAGTGTTTGCATTCAGAGTTGGTGTGGATGCCTAGTCCATAAAGATCAGACACAATGTACATTTGCTGAAACAAGTACAAAAGGACCTACGAGGGCGGAGGAAGAAGGAGATGGTGACCTAGCGGGAGCGCAGCCTTGTGCCGTTGGCTGTGCAGTTGGTTGGGCAGTTGGGTGGGTAGCTGGTTGAGCGGTGTGCAATTTCGAGGCGAGTTGAGCGGGTGCCGTGGATGCACATGGGGATGTGAATCCAGCCAGTGGGGCTTTGGACACGCGAGTTACGAGGCGTATTAGGCGAATGGACGACATGTTGATGTCGTTTTGGAGAAGGGTAAACGACAAGTTCAACTAGAGAAATGCTCGTTGCCAGAACGATTGACACTCGAAGCGTTGGTCGGCGTTTCGTTGCTATGGTGATGGATCTACACGCTTTGAATTGACCTCTACTTCTAGCAAGAGGCAGTGTAAACCTGAGCCCGACATGCCTCTCCCATACCCACAGCGAGTCTGGCAATTAGCCAGAGATGTAGCCGCCAAAGGGCCGCTCGCCGACCCACGACGTCTGGGCGGCATCCCCTTTGACCTTAAACAATACCGGCGAATCATCCCCACATTTATGCACGGCAAGAAGATAACTTTCGGAGACAACATTAGCGAAAAGGGATCAAACCGGACTCGCCGCGCCTTCCTCCCCAACGTCATCTACCGACCCCTATACTCTCGTACATTGGACATGAACATTTGGACTAGGCTCTCTACCCACGCTTTACGAGAGATTGATGCTAAAGGGGGGTTTGACGAGTATATTCTGACTCTGCCGGAGAAGTACTTGGAGTGCGATGTTGCCAAGATGTATAAAAGAAAGATTGTAGATGGGTATTATGGAGCTAAGGGTGGGAAGGGTAAGGTGTTTCGAGCGGAGATGGAAAGTTTGTTGGGTGCCAAATATGGGGAGGAGTATTTGACCAAGTTGAAGGAGTTTGAGAGGACATTCGATAAGGCTGTTAAGCGATGACCAACTAGTGGGCTTTGAAAGGTGATGAATGTGATGGTTGATGAGACGGCTTATTGGGGGAAGGGGGGTTCATGTACTTATCTATTTTGCATGTAATTTACATCTGCTCGAAATCTACACTTTGAACAGACGGGTCGCTGGAGACGCAACTTGTATCTGACTGTTTTGGTTAAGGTTGACTTTCCAATTCATGGCCGTTTGGGAATTGGATGCACGTATTCAGTGCCTGCTACATATTGGGTTGAGGTAAGACCGGATGAGGTTGAACAATGCTCAAACCCGATCTGCACACGAGATCCTGCTTAAAAGCTTTCTAAAACCCAAGCAAAGATATCTCTCTAAACAAAAACCCATTTTTTACCATATGCGACAGTTGGAAATCGATGAGATGCCTAATAGAGTTAACGATAGCTAGAGGGGAACGCGTATTACCTAATCCCCGCACGTCTTCGCCAACCTCCCACTTCTTGCCATCTGTTGCATTCTCCCCATTACATACTTTAATGATGCACTTCCGCCCACAGCACCGTGACCCGCCTGTTATGGCGGGCTTCTTCTTTAAAAGACGCCGAGAAAGGCTTAATTGGCGCGTGATGGCGTCTGTGGATGTGTCAAGGGTCATGAAGGAGGTTGGTTACCATCTCAGAGATCTGGTGTGGTTTGGTATAGCTAATTGTGATGCTTTGGGGTTTAGGTGGACATACAAACTCTACAAGATGTCATGGAGAATCTGACGTATTGCGATATTGAGGCCGAGGGTATGTAGTTTGTTCTTGTTATCACCATGTGCTTGCGCTGATCCCTTAATGTACATTACAGATCTGCGTCTCGATCCCACTTATATTAAGCTTTTCCAGCTATCCCAATTGACAATTGAGTATCTGCTGCATTCTCAGGTAGTTTTGTTTTGGTTTCTTTTAAAGTTCGGTGAAATTGAACCTTGTGCAGGATTACTTGCTGGACCATCGAAAAGTGTTGACTGATCAGGTGGAGGAGCTGAGAGAGCGGCTCGCGGGGTTGACAAAGGAGTGCGAAAGCCAGGTACCCAGTTGTAAATGATATCTCAATGTGCTTGATAGAAGGATTGACTAGCGTCAACTTTTGCTGTTCAGAAATCTGAATTAGGAGGAATGAAAAAGGAGACGAGGATCTTGAGAAAGAGTTTGTATGCCTATCAGCTCATGACAAAGATGCCTGGGGTGGGCAGCGGTGTTGCGGGACACATCAACAATGCCACGACGACAACAACAACATATCACGTAAGTTTTATTGCAGCTATACTTTCATGAAAACTTCCAAACACCTCCCCCCCCCCCCCTTTCCCCGAAGCGCTGCCCAATATGTCCCAAAATCTTTATTTCAACTGTCTACCTGGACAGCCACATGCAAAGACGGCATCCCACCTCCCCAGGCGCGATCCCCGTCAAGGACAGCGACGCAGTGTCTCACCCCAAACGAGAGAAACAAGAAGATCCGACGCCTCCTCTTGCGGAAAAGATTGTGGAGGGAATGGAACGCGTTACGGCTCGGATGGCTGAAGTGGAGCGACAGTTGAGAAGGGAGATGGAAGGGCGATTGGAGAAGGAGATAAAAGAACGAGAGGTGCGTTGATGCAAAAACATGGTATCCCACGAGACAATAAATCGAATGACGCACTTGCCCCGCCATCTCAGGCAACGCTATCCCAAACCCTAAATCACCAGAAACTAGCATACGAACGTGAAATCCAGGATTTGAAAACGACTTTACATCAAGAACTTGACCAAGAGCGTAAAGCCCTCCTTGAAGAGCGTCAAGAACTTGAAGCCATCAAAGTATGGGCATTTTCTCTCAATCCCTTTATTATTGCCAATGTGGGGCACTAATGTACGTATCTTAGGCACGACTTCAACAGGAAAAGCGTCCATCAACTTTTGGTACCCTTGAGGACGAAGAAGAGCCGCCACGTCCTAACACCCAATCTCTTGAACCAATACAAAAAGAGATTCAAAAGTTGCGTGCAGCGTTTGATTCCCAGGTAACCGCTTTCTGTTTTGGTATTTGTGGAGATAGAATGTCAGTGCTCACACTTTGATACAGCCTCGATCCGATCCAGCGACCCAGATTGAGCGACTAGAAGCGCTGGTGAGGGGTCTGACAGAAGAATGGATGAAAAGAGGCGATGGCCGCTTGGAGGAGCTAAAGGTTCGTTGTTGTTGCCTTCACTTATCCCCAAGTGTCCCAAATTTTATGTCATTCCGTATACAGGATTCTATAGAAGTAATCAAGGCGAGCATTGCACATCCACCACAGCCAGCTCAACAACCAGCACACGCACCCGTAGAACCATCTCAAAGCAAGCCCACTACGCCATCGCCATCACCAACCAGACGAGAAAAAAGCGCGCCAACTACACCAGTTTCTCGATCGCCTCGCAAGAAGAAACCACTTTTGAGGGTTGGTGAACCAGTATGTCATCACCATTATCGTCATTTGTGAGGGGACGACGGGCATTTGAAAAGGCTGACGCATATGTATCCTTTTTTCCCTTGGTCCAATAGCTAACTTGGGACCTGGCCGTAGAGCTCATGAAGGAACATAAAGGTAAGTTTCATGATAAACCATCCCTGTCATGCTCGCTTCATTCAAACACCGCCATCTTCAGAAACACCCCTACCTACCTCCCCACATGTCAAAACCCTGTACCCGCACACCGCCGCCCAATTCACTCATCCCAAGTCCCAGATCCAGCATACCCTCACCCAAACTCTCCACAAACGTTCCATTTCACCCACAAGATTTATCAAAAGATACAAAAAGGACACGCACGCAACGCAAGATTTTATACACGGGGTCCAATCCTTTGAAAAGGCCATCCAGGAGAAGGTTGAGGATGATGCATTGTACGGACAGATGAGGGAATATGTTGACAGGGTTGTGGAGGGCGTCGTAGAGGCCGAGAGAATTAAAATGAATGTACGCCCCCCACGTATCCAGACGGACGTGAAGGAAATCAAAAAGAAGCGAAGCCGACATACTAGATCCATCTCGTTGCCTGCGGGCACCCCCACGTTGGGTGGATGGAAGTTTCCGTCTTTGAAACGGGAGAAGCACGACAGTGCTGCACGTTGGGACGACGATTCGAGTGAGTTTTCTGGCTCCGAGAGTTCAATGTCGGCTTCTCCAACTCGAGAACGGCGTCGGCCCGGTTCACCCCTCCGCAGCGCATCCGTACGAAGCATGCCCCTCCTCCGCCCCGTCTCCATACCCCCTTCGCCGAATAAACTCAAAGAAGGATTCGCAAAACTCACGAGAGCGCTTTCGTTTACGAGAAAACGCGAGCCTAGTTTGTGGTCTTCCAGAAGATTGAGTTTGGATCGGAGACAGAGCTTCGAAGGTGGGCGGGATCGGAGACTGTCGGTGGAACCCAGGCGAGACAGGGCCGGGAGTTTGGCTAGAAATCAAGAACGTGCAGGGAAGGAACCGTGGCAAATGCCAGGAGAGCGGTCTCGGTCGTTGAGTAATCCGTCATCACCTAAACGCCAGGAGCGAAACCGGGAGATGACGAGGGACAGATCAAATTCATTCAATCGTCTGCCGACCAAACCTGCCACACCTAAATCACCTAGCCGGCTCTTCCCCAAACACACTCACTCTCCGCAAACAAGCAACGCAACCAGTCCAACAATTTCTTCCCCAGCTTCCACTCCCCCTCGCCCAACCCAAACCCATATTCCCCTGAACGACCTCCAAACACGTCTGCAAAAGCACACACAACAAGCCTCATCAACAGATGACTCCCTCTCATCTGCATCCGAGGACGATGGACAGCAGTTTGCCAACACTCGGACCGTTGATCCCATTCAGGAAGAATCTGAGTTTTCGACGTCGTCTGCTTCGATGGAGGCGGTTATAAAACCCCATACACGCCCGGCACCAAATCCAGTACAGAAACCGATATCAGCACCTACAACGCCAAAGGCTCCACCGGTGAAAGCACCGTCGCCGCCATCACCACCCTTTTCCGTCACCTCCCCATCCATGTCGTTGTCCCCTGAACCCAGCGTCGCATCGGAGAAGGATGTACCTCCGCCCCGTGTTGGTGGCAAAAACGAAGTGTACGTGATTCTTTTTTATCTCCAACGTTGAGATTATGGTTCTTAATATTCCCTCTTAGAACCCCCGTCGAAAACTTTTCTGACATGTCGGACGACGAAGACATTGAAAAGATTCCGGCGTGGAATGCAAAATCTTATTCTGGTATGTCGTCGTGCAAGTCCTTTTTGCTCCAGCACAAACAATCAACTAAATCACGTACCTCCAAGCTCTTCCAAAACCCAAACAACCCCTGTCAGACGACTTTGATTTGAGTTGGGACGACTGAGCCCGCTTGTAGTTCTTTTCTGTACCGTTAATAGATGTGGAATGTTTGCCTTCACCGTTCTTCGTGAGAATGCTTGCACAATCCATTCCGTGTGCTGCAATTTTCCAGCTTTTTATCTGAAAGAGTACCAAGTGTAGAGCGATCAATGTATAGTGGTCTTTTTGGAATCCTACATATGAAAGTTGGCCACTTGATTATCAGATTGAACACAAGAGGGTGCCCTGCTAGAACAGACAAACTATCGTTCGAGAAAGGTCATTCCCCCCTCTCACACCCACACACCGCACGAACACACACGTTGGGCCTTACTTTTTAACAGCTCCGTGCACACGGAGAAAGGACCGCAGGAGCGCGACCCACACATCTAGTATAAACAAAACATTGGCAGACGCGCCGAAACTGCGTCAATGACATGCCTGGGGAAATTGGTCCTATTTGTGCGGGAAATCGGCACATACATGCCAGTCAAAAGTGTTGGAGGTCCAATGCTACCCTACCCCTCTCCACTGATTTCCATTGCCACAGTGATGCAACAAGCAAGAAGTTCACATGCGCGACTATGAGACAACTCATTACATGTGGGGAAACTTGATGTCAAAAGTGTCAAAGTTCGAAGCGAGCATATTTTCTTTTCATAATTCCCCATGCAAGGACGGTAAACCGTCGACCTTCATAATCAAGCCAAAGGGGATAAAATAACGAAAATACAATGCTTCCCTTATGGTTGATCATTCTTATACCCGCCCTCGGTGTTCTTATCCTCGCTTTCCTCACTTTGCTACTCTACATTTTAACTCGCCGTCGTCGTCGTCACCGCCGTCGCACCCATCATACTTCCCCCATCCTCCCCACCCGATCCGTATCCCCAAACTACCAGCTCAACCCCCTTCGCCTCTCGACGCATTCGATACTCCCGTCTCTCCCTTACCTCTCCCAAACCGAGGCCGAAGAAACAGAAAGGGGAAGGAGATCCTTTGAGTCGACCGTGCCAGTTCCGCCGCCGAGGTCTCATTCAAAGAGCGCGAGGATGCGTCGGATTGCGGAGACTGAGATGATTGATAGTGCTAGTGAGGGGCTTAATGAATGGGAAGCAGCTGGATTGGAAGGTGGAAGAGATGAGGAAGGAGGTAGAGAGGATGAGCCAGTAACATGGCATGATCTTTATGCAGAGGAATGGATATCCGTCAAAAGTTTGCCGAGCATCCGAAGAATAAGGAGGGCTGGTACACTACCCACTAGGGGATCAAGGAATAGGTCACAAAATCTAACGAGGTCGATATCTGCTCCACCGATGTACAGGAGGAAGTGGACCGCCAAGGACAAGCTTTCTGTTCTGTGCGCCGAGTTACAACGAGTCAGTGCAATTGGGTTTGGACAGGATTGACAGCAGTGGAAATCCCACGCAACTGGGAAACACTACGCACTCGTTGCCATAATTTTACGATATTAAACAAAAAAAGAAACGACTCGTACAAGGATACCCGTTTTCTATACAACCGCGCATCTCAAGCCCTAAACTCCCTATTCGACGTCCCAAGCATATTTGGATCCTGAGAAGGATAAAATGACGGTCCCGCACCCGGAGGTGGTGGAGCTGGTGGCATATTCAGCAGCTGATCCAACGTTGTCCCCTGTTTTGCGGGCTGAGGTGTTGGCACCACCGTCCCAACCTCCGTCTGCACGTCGCCTTTGGGTCCCTGAGGTCTTGCTTTCCCCCACTGGACTCGCAAGACTTTTCCCTTAATATTGAGGTTGTTGTAGGATTTATCAACGGCGAGCTCAGCGGCTGCTCGCGTGGCGTAATTGACAAAGGCACATTTTGATTTCTGAATCACGACAATGGATTTTACTTCTCCAAAAGCATAAAAGTAGTCGCTGAAAAAGCCGGACAAGAGTAAGACACGAGTACTCAAAGAACTGAAGTACAACATAGCCCTTACCGCAAGTCTTGTTCGTTGATTTCTTCGTCGATGCCGGTGATGAACAGAGATGTGATGGAGGTGTCTTCGGGGTTGGACAACTTAGACGCCTTATCAGTTCGATTTACTGCAAAAAAAATGAAGCAGTGTTCAGTCTCCACAGACAGGTTTACAATGCGTATAAGTGAAACGTACACATTCTTTTGGCAACGGGATCGTCCTTTCCATAGTACCGATCTCTGATGTTTTGATGGGACAAGTCATTCTCCACAGGTACCTCGTGACGAAATGGACACTCGTCTCCCCGCTTACACTCCCCCTTCACATAAAACGAGCAGATGTGGGGGCGATTGCGCTTGTAGTAAGGCTCCGGGCGCGACATCTTTTTCAGTTGGTCGCGAGCAGACGAATCGGCTTTTGCGTAGTTGATTAGCGAGTCGTTGCCGAGCTTCCCTTCTACACTAGCTATGAAGAATTCTCTATTGACGTCTGAGTGCGGAATGTCGTCCTGGACTTGAAGAACGGAATCTCTGACTTGCACGGGTAACCCTAACAAGTGAGAACGTTGTCTGCGATGAGCTCAGTGCACACAGTCCAAGCATCAGAGGCACACCCTAATACACACCATACTCCAAATCCAAAACGCATGTTTGGCAGACATTCTTCACTTTAGCACAGGTCTGACAGACTTCGGTCTTCTTGTTTCGCATGCCTTGACCTGGATTCCACTTGAATATCGTAAATGGCCGCCCACAAATCTTGCATTCTTTTCCATATCCCTGTCGTGTCATGCGCACGTACGGGTTCGGCCCCAGACATGTCTCACACTATCGCCAGCACATGGGACAACAAGAACATGAGTAAGACAACGGCAGATCTCTCTATGGACAAGTCTGCTGGCACTTACCAATATAGGAAAGTCAGAGTCCTCCCATCTGTATCCAATGCAAATGTGTTAATAACAAGAGTGATGCCAGTGGTAGTATACAATACCGCATACCCTTGACGAGACATGATGATAGTTCGACAGTAAATTCAAGCAAGTAAAGTGCCAAAAGGAAGCAGAAACGACTTCGTCGCAAATCCAACAATCTTGAATTGACAAATATGGTTAAATTGTATTACTAATTGCACAGTCATGCTACATTCCAGGTCAGATTGCACACCTTCCCAACGATGCCCAACCCTCATCGCCTTCTTTAGGAGATTTCACTTTGAAGTGTACTCTTCCCCAAGGATATCCCCATGTGAAATGGTTGGTAATTCCGCCTTCAAGTGTTTGAGCGGCATGGCAAGGCCTTGTGCCGTCGTATGAACCTTTGCTCTCGTCCAGTCGTACTTTTGTACCAGATACTAGCTAGACAACTTTTACAAGTTGAAAGTATACGACGACTTCTATTCACAACACAATTCTATTTGCGTACAGATATCATTACGTTATGATGGTTTGTGTGGACTTTCCGCTCAACTTCCTTGCAATACTTTTCAGGAACGCCAACAGATACGAGCTCCTATGTTATTTATGAGTGGTTTTGTTTATACAAATTGTTAAAGGATTTGGATTGCCCTACCTGAAGTTTGCGCTCTTTGATATGCTCAATCTTGTTGACCTTCTCCGCTCGCTCTTTGGCAAGTCTCACACCCTCCATGAAAAACTCTTCACGTTGCTTGCGTCGCAACGCTTCCTTTTCTGCAATTTGTGCCTGTACAATGCGGTTTTAGTTATATCTAGACTAGTCCTCTTAAGAAGATGGGAACTTGCCTGCACTTGGCGCGCGTACTGCCTGTTCCGCTCGTTACGCTCCCACTCCTCTCTCTTCATCTTCTCCTCTGTTTCCTTTTGTCTTTGTAGGTTCTCCATAAACTCTTGTCGCATTTTATGCGCTTCCACAGCAATTGCGTGCTGACGTGCATGCTGCTGCATTGCTCGCGATTCGCGCAGTTCCTTTTCATTGGCAGCATTCTTTTGCGCTTGTACGAGGAGTTTCTGGCGGTACTCTCGCTCATGCGCTTCGTATGCTCGTTGGGCTCGTAGTGCATCTTGTTGTGCTTGTTTATCAGACATTTTCTCTTGAGCAGCGCGAAGACGGGCAAGTTCTTTTTCTCGCTCGGCCTTCTTTTCTTTTTGGATGCGATCGTTCTCAATTTCGCGTTTCTCCTTTTCGAGAATGTATTCTAGGACTTTACGGTCCTCTTCCTCCTCCTTTTCTTTCGCAAGCTTCTTTCGTTCTGCGGATTCTTGGTTGGCTTTGACAACCTGGAGACGGAGTTGCTTTTGGAGATTGATTTTTGCTGCTTTTTCTTGGACTTCTTGAGCATTTTGTTGGGCAATTTGTGCGAGGATGCCTTTCGTTTCTTGGTCTCGTTTTTCATCGTCTAAAAGTGCAGCTTCGCGACGTTCGGCTATTTGGGCGCGGATTGTGGCAGCTCCTTTACGCATTTCTGATAAAAGCATCCCGCATAAGCTCTCGGGGCTGTCATTTTTTCTCCCTTGTACATAACGTAAAAAACCAACCTTCAGCCCTTTTCCGCTCTCTCTCCTCCAATTTTTTCAACTCCTGCACCCTTTCAGCCTCCATGATAGCATCTAGCCTCCTCTCCTCTTGTTTCCTCTCTTTCTCAATCATTTTCTTCTCATCGACCTGTCGGTCCCGAATCGCTACACACTTTGCATACAGCATCAGCTCATTCATGTGCTTGATCTCGTCTTCTTGTTCTTCGAGTTGAAGTTGCGCTTTGGAGAGAAGGTAGTTGGACTTGGCTTTGGCTTCCGCTTCGAGGGTCGTTAGGTGGGCGTTTTGCGTTCGTGTATGGTCGTAAGCCTCCATTTTGGTCTGATATCGGAAAGAATAGTATGGGTAATGTTGCACCTCTTCCTGACAAAGAATCCCACAGATCCAATTATACCTTGCGTTCCTTTGCAGCCTCAGCGGCCTCAATCCTAATACGATTCATGTCCGCGCTCTGTTTATTCAACTCTTCTTTGCTCATCACTCTTGCCTGCCTCTGCACACATGCTGTCAAAAACAACTCTTCCATTACCAACAAACACCACACACCTTGACCCTCTCCAATTCCTCCCAACCAACCAACACCTTTTCCCGCCATCCGACTTGCCCGGGCGGTCCCAGCTCACGGGGCATGTCCCGCGGATGCGGGCGAAGTGTCCGGATATTATCGCGGGTGATGACGGTTATATTCTATGTGGAAGGTGTCGGTTCTGACCAGCGTATGATACGACCAGAGACGCACTAACCTCCCCTCCATTTCGTCTGTGTCTGTGTGATCGACTGGCAATAGCGATACCTCCCTGCTATAAGAAAGAATGATCGACGTAAGAGGACGAGCAACCACATTTTTCGACATTATGCGCCCAACAACAATGATATAAGGTATATCAAATAAAACCTATCAGCACATACCTGATTCATCTCGCCAAATGCAAAAGAAATGATACTAAACAAGACCCAAAAACAAACATCCAAAAAATAACGAAACCAACCACTGCACCCATCCCGCCCGATCAATAGCTTACGTAATCATTATTCTCCGACTTGTAAATGTACTTCTTTTATCCTTACATTGCCAGATCCAAAACTTTTACTTATCATCGTCTCCGATCCTTTTCACTTAAATAAATGCATTGAAACAAATCCATGCTAACAAATCTTTTAAAACTACATCTATGGGCAGAACTACCGGTGGATATAGTACGAAACCGAAAATCATTCTACAAAGCACCAGTATCGAAGAACTTTTCGATAGCCAATTCGAGAGTTTTTGGCGAGTATCGAACGTATTTATCGAGATTCTTCGTAAACTCCATTCCAATAAACCTTGAAAACCAAATCAATGCCAGTTGAAAGAACAATTAATGCTCAATACTTACTTGTCATGAAACCCTCTGTAGAAAGGTAATAAAATCGCTTTTACGTCTTTGATGACTACAGCGCGGAGTTCAGGGTCGGGTATCGAGTAGGTTTTCTGTTGCTTATAAGTTTCGTCGAACTCATTGTTGAATGACTGAGAAAGGTTTCGAAGGGTTAGCTCCAGTGAGGCTGGAAAAATACGTAGTTCAATACCTTGAATTTATCCTTGATTGTTTCCTTCTGCGATTTGGTTAAGGTCTTTGTATTAGGGGCGATCGCTAGGCCCTTATCAGTTATGGCCTCAATGACCGGTTTCCAGCTACAAGAGAAAACACTTGAATAAGAGAAACAGGATATCGCATACCTCAGACCTATTACCTATCTCTGTATACCTCCCTCTGTCTTCCCCAAAGTTTTTCAACCCTCTCCACATCATCAGACTCAGCAACATCCGCAAGTCGACTTGCCCGTAAATTCTTATAAACGTAATGGTAATTGTTCATTAAGAAAATGGACGCCAATGTGGGTTTCTTGTATGATTTAGATTTTTGGTCGATGGTTGTGTACAGTGCTGAGAGGACGGTTGAGAGGAGGGATGTGAATCGTTGGGATGTGAGTGGGGGCTATGTAAAAAATCGTAAGTAACTATTCCTATGTGACAAGTCGAATGTGAGATAATTACTGCTGCATCAGAGATGATCAGGTCAATGGCGGTGTGATAGTCGACCAATCGTCGAAGGGTGTTGAGCGTCTACGGTCCTTGTATAAGTAGCTTTTTAGGATATAGCCCCCAAAAGGTCAATCCTACCGTACTGGTCAACTCGTGCACTGTCCCGTCAGCAGCTACTGATCCCTTATTTGTATCGTTCTGTACAACAAGGTCAGGCGGTGAGGGGAAATGTGGTCATGGACAAAATTTGAAAACAACGTACCTTGACATCCTCGCAAAACTGTCCGAGAGCCTGAACGACAACCGCTTTGCAATTCCCTGCCAGCTCGACGATGTCGTTCCCCTTTGCTCCAGCATACTGCGCCAAATGCACGAAGATACACAATCAGCACCTCGGAAATGCTTAGCAACATCCTCCCTCTAGTGCACCTTACCGCAATAACACCCTCAAACTCTTTCAAATATCCCAATAAGCCTTCCACAACGTCTACCAAAAGAAACACATCCGCATACTCTCTCTTGGCAACATTCCTCTTGACACGCGCACACATGGCTTCCCCGATTTCAACGACCGTATCAATCGGGGCAGCAATGGTGGTTTGGAAAATTGTGGGTGCGGATGATTTGGGCAGGAGTTTGTTTACAAGGTCTTTTTCGGCCTGCATTCAAAAAAATTCATATACGCCACCAGGGACAAGGTAACATGAAGCACACCTACCTTGAGTAGTTTCAACAACCATCCAACAAGCGGAACGAATGCACATGTGCCCTTCTGATATGCCTTTCGATCTACTTTCTCCTGTTCCCTCGCAGTTGCAACAAGGGACGCCAAGCACCTAACCAAGAACTGCGTGCGAACTTCTTCGTAGATCTTGAGATAGACTGGTGGAAAATCCAGGTCGCCTATACTGGACGTTTGGAGCTCCGTGGCGAGTTTTTGTATGTTTTTGAGTGTTGGTTCCGGAATCTGGGGAGGATCTGGGTTTGCTTGGGGATCATGGGGTGTACTGGCGGTTGTGAGCCATTTTCGAAAGAGGTTATTGAGTTGACCGAGGGCTTTCGTGAGCATATATTTCTTTGACGTTTTATTAGAAAAAGTTGGCGTTTGCCTTTCCGTCGAGAATGTGATGCATACCAAATGAATAATGGCCCGGTCGGAAGCCTTGTATTTCGTCTTTTGTAAATAAGTCAACGCATCTTTGAGCGACTCAACCGATTTCAAGAAAGGTGCCATGTCCTCCTCCTGTGGCCTATGTGCGCAACATAAATCAATCTGCTACATTTGAATCTGCAATAGCACAACCAATCAGCAAGACATACCCTTTGGCAATAAACGGTTCCTCCTTTGTCCCAATATCAAAATAATCTACCACAATTTGAACCTGATCCAACGACGAACTGATATCTAGCAGTTAAAGTAAAAGCATCAACTACCCGCAACATCCTGGCTCAAGCAATATTAAGCTTACGGTCATAAAGTTTTGTGAGCTTTTGCGTACTCCGATGTATAGGTAGTATCGACGTCTCAAGTTTGCCCAGTCGCACATCAAAGGAGTTCAGCATTGTCTCCTGCAAACAAAAGCGATATGAAATCACGCGTCTTCAAGTAATCCATTTCGTCAATTGACATACAATACGCTCGGAGAGTACAGAAGTTTTGCTTAGGCTTTCTTGGAGGAGTTCCAGCTCTTGAATGTCCTAAACATAGGCTTCTATTCGTGACCGGGTGGAAACGAGGTTTCGGCAGCTCAGTACTATACCTGATACAAAACCCTCTCCAATTCCCTCCTCCGCTCCAAGTGCGTGTCTGTATGGCTACACACTTGCGTGAATACGGATGAAAAACACGGGAGTGTGAATATTTACCTTTCAATGTAAACCATGGTGTAATACGGATCTGAGATGCCCTTCTTGCAGGATAAGTCGGAGGTGTGTGAGTCAGCAAGCGCTTGCCTCTCCCAGCCACGAACAATCATGTGATGAGGCGAGTAACCCTAACCCTAACCCCAGCAGCGCTTTCTGAACCGATATCCAGCCCAGCTTCAACAACGGCATGACAAGTGGGTGGGTCGAGTGGATTCAGATTCTGCCAGATTCCATCCTTCACAAATCAGGACGTGGGGAAATACTCTGCGTTATTCCAGGTAATCGTTTGGAGATATATATGACTCTGATGGATAGTGTGAACAACCATCAAGATTCAAACATCTGTATAATGTCGATGGATTGGCATGCTATCCCCATACTAGATGAAAAACAGGGCTATGTGAGCAATTACACCATCAATGCAACTTCTCGCCGCATGAGCTGCCACAAGTTTATTTTTATTTTATTCGGAATGCAGCAACGTAACCTACGGGACACAGCTGTATCCTGGTAGGGTTGACTGGAGTATGTCCGAGCATGTTGCCCATATCAGATATGTGATATCAATGATATCAATGGATCGTGGCACCCCGCTTGCATGCATCCTCAGCATATCGAGATGAATAAGGTGCACTTCGGGGTCATGGAAGTTGCCGACTCATTCGATGTGTTGGTATCAGAGTGACCTCTTCCGCCGCCTGCAAACCACACACCAACTTAAGGTGATATTTGAATGACAAGACCAAGCAGACTCTCTTTTGCTTCCCCGAAGAGTCTCCAAAGGTCCTCGAGAATCTGAACGTTCCTACAACTTAACAAACTATGAAACTAAAGAAAATGAACGCGTATCATCAGACGACCGTTTCTTGTCAGAACACTACATTTGCATTCCAATCATGCCATCACCACTACCCCAAAGCGAACAAGACCAACGGCGTCCACACTCCCTCCTCTTACCACTCTCTCTCCCAACCCTCTCCTCTACGCTCACCCGCAGCCTCAACCTTATAACCGCCTCAATAACCCAACTCTGCATCCCCAAGCCCACTTCACCACCGCAGTTGACAATTATACTCTCCAGCCCAGACCTAACCTCCACAACACACACTCCGGTCCAAAAATGGGGAGAAATCCAATCGCTCTTGTGCAAGCTCTATACAGCCGCGTCGAACACGGCTTACGGATTGCATGTCCCTCTGGTAAACGTTGATATTATATTTGAAGGATGGTGTGGGTATGACCCGTGGCTCGCGGAGGATGTGGATGGGTTTGTTGGATACCCTGAAGGTAATGCGTGTGGTGCCTTGCCATTCTTGAAGAATAGAGTCACTAACGACTCTTGTAGATCAAGTCCTTCTGGCGACTGTCAACGTTCGAAGAGGGAAAGATAACCTTCAGCACCTTCATCTAATTGAGATTCCTGAGCCAGACATTGCAGATATCGATGAACCCATCTCTAATCCATCGCCGCCACTATCATCGACGACGGCGGGAGACAGGCCAGCCGCTTACGATCATGTAGCACTGGGAGGTACATTTGATCACCTTCATAGTGGACACAAGATTTTGCTGACGGCTGCAGCCTGGTTGACTAGAACGAGATTGGTATGCGGTGTCATGGGTAAGGATTAAGTTTTGCTATAGACGTGACGAGCGAGACACTAATGCGATCAAAAGACTTGAGCCCCGACCGCCTGTCCCGCAAAAAAGCATCGAGTAAAATGGAACCCCTCGAATTTCGCCTCGCCAATGTACGAGCCTTTCTAAATCGCATTCGAGGAACCAAGATTGCTTATGATGTCGTACCCATTTCGGATGAGTATGGTCCTACGCGCTATGATGCCACTTTGCAGGCGATTGTGGGATCCGCCGAGACCCTTAAAGGATGTGAAGCTGGTATGGGCTATTTATTCCATTCTCGTAGTGGTTTTGTTCTGATGTTAATCTCTCTACCATAGTGAATACTTTGAGAAAGGAGCAAGGTTTAAATCCACTCGATATTTATACAATTAATGTAATATCGCCCAAATCTGCCAACGTTGATCGCGATAACATGAGGTTGAAGATTAGTTCTACTGCTATTCGGCAGTATCTGGAAGAACAGGATCGCAATACATAGAGTCCACTGTCACCCGAATGTGAGGCGGAATAAGCTTTCACTGAATGTGTTCTTAGTATTACTATTGTTTTTGTACTTTATGTAACCAATATCGGCATACCGCAAGTGCCAGCACTACCCGTACCGCCAAATCCAATACCCCCCAGACCAGTCTCATCCCAACCGATCCGACATGAAATCTTCCTCAACTATCTGCGCCTGCTTCTTTCTAAAATCCTTGACCAATCGTGGATCATCGCCTTCAATTCCAATTCCCTATGCACAAAGCGCAAGATGAGATTCTGCGCAAAAATATGAGACGACGCTGGCCGAAATACGAACCATTTGAGGTGTTTTCGCCTCGATCACGTAGTGATTATCACAATTTGGGCAATACTCGTCCTCTTCCTCATAATTGCTATAGTTATGATGAGAATCACATTCAAAAACTCCAAAGAACACGCGGCCGTTTACCCACCTCATATCTTTCCGAAATACCTTTTTGCACTTTTTACACGCCATCACCATTTCCACGGTTTTTCTAGGATATCTATCAATACACGCTTCTTCTGTGCGCCAGAATTGAGAACTTACCGTAGGTTATGATCCGATACTTCCTGATGGCACTCGGGACAGTCGTACCACTTTTGGCAGCATGGTGCTCGAATGGAGACCTTGGAGTTGCTTAGAACGTAATTGGGGACCCGGAGAGCAATAAGAGTTTACCTGTGCGTTTAGAATATGTTTACCTGTGGGATGAAATGTATCAGCAATGTCTACGTCGAAAGCCGTGCAGGAAATTCGAGTAACTTACACATGTCGAGAGGAAGGCAGAAGAACAAACAAGACACGCTCTGCGCTTACGCTGTGCGACTAGTCCAGTTCCCAATGTCCAGAAGTCACGAGATCAGACGTTGTCATGACAACATATCGGACATTTCGCCCAAGAGCTGCGTTCTTCCAAGCAGTTTGAATTTGGAGGAAGAGTTTGGGGCAAAAAATGTCAGGCATAAGGTCACTTTCTGCACTGACGGTGCGGACGAGAACGTTGAACCAGATATGGGGAAGTCAACATAGGTATGCCCTATTTGAAATCATTAGGTATGGATAAGCGTTTAGATTGACTGACGTGTGATCTACGAATTTCGTGCAGGCCGCCAGTAGGAAAGTGCACCAATGCATTGTTTCGACCCATTGCAACTCCCGCATTTCGCACCCTAAGTCAGAGAGCGACTCGTCTTTCTGTTCCATGGACAGCGCCAATTGCCCAAACGCGACGGAATTTCTGGTCCTCCAAGACCAAGGAGGTGGAGGAACCTGTAGCTACCGCTGCACAGACCAGTGCCGTACCGACCCCACCGAGCTCCACAGACGCTATTTCACCTCCAGTACCACCTACCGACGCAATCACAACCACGACAAGCACAACCCCATCCTTTCTCTCTGATCCCACCCTTCTGGACGCAACCCTCCAACCAGCGCTAACATCCATATCCCACCTGGGGGACCTGAAAACTCTTGGCCTCTGCAACTCCACTCCCGCAGGATTAGCCCAGTCCCTTATTGAAGCTGTTTATGTCACCACAGGTCTACCATGGTGGGCTACCATCATGGCGACCACCCTCTTGATCCGAGTGGCTTTGACCCCTCTCATCCTCCGCGTTCAGCGCAGTTCGGCAAAGATGAATAACATCAGCCACAAGACCAAACCACTCCAGGACGAAATGACCCGTCTGAGAGCTGAAGGCGATATGGTCGGAGCACAAAAGGCCCTGCAGAAATTGAGGGAAGAATACAAGAACGCGGGTGTTAACCCCTTGGGAGGGTTAATTGCTCTTGTTCAAGCCCCAGTGTTCATTTCGTTTTTCTTTGGCCTTAAGGGAATGGCTGAGCTGCCTGTGCCTGGGTTTGAGACGGGGGGATTGGCGTGGTTTGCGAATTTGTCCATCCCCGACCCGACCTATGTGTTACCGATTGTGGCGAGTTTGGGAATGTTGGCTGTCATGGAGGTATGTTGTGAAAATCTCAACATGAAGGTCCCTGTCACTTATTGATGTGGATGCTCATATTTTTGGTATCTTTTGTAGCTTGGGGCAGAAATGGGAACTCAAGTCAACAATGCCCAAACAGCGACCTTTAAAAACGTTTTGCGTATAGCCTTGATTGGATCCATACCTTTCACAGCTCAACTTCCATCGGTGAGGCCCTTCATCCTAATATCTTGAGTGCCCGAACCATAATTTAATATAACTCTTTCAATCTCAGGCAATTTTCATGTACTGGATCTCCACAAACGCGTTCACACTCTTGCAAACGTTTGCTCTCAAGAACCCGTCCTTCCGACGCTTGTGTAACATTCCTGCGTTGAACCCAGTCGCCAGGGCTGTCCAGCACCAGGGAATGGCACAGATTCAGAAGCTGAGTTTCGCTGAGTCCATGAAGATGGTTAAACAGGCGGCTGAGGAGAGGAAGAAAAGGGAGGAGACTGCTTTAGAGGCTGCCAAAAAGATTCGAACGATTGGTGGAATCAAAAGAAGGGTTTAAAGTGGTGCTGTGATTGGGCATAGATGGTGGATGGTGTATAGAGCATGGGGTGGTGTTCATGGGCATGATCATAATCATTATTCTTATCCTGTTACAAGTATTACCTATGCGAGCTGCTGTCCGTTTCTTCTCTGCGTTACACCCTGCCAGCATACTCTGTACAATATCAACTATGCAACTTTCTGCTCTTTAGCTTCCCCGTCTGTTTCTGCCTGCTTTGTCCCACTCTGCACCATCTCCTCTTGACTATCTTCCATAGAACTTGAACTCCCCTTTTTCGTGCTACTCATCCGCCCTACAGCTTGCAAGGTCCTGAAAGCCTTCAACAGCTTCCCCCGAGGGGAGAATAAACTATCTGAATGAGCAGACCAGACTCGCTCAACCAGATTGGGCAGGTCATCATCTTCTGTAGGTGTAATGGAGCGGCGCGGGACGACGGCGGGGGTTTGCAGGATGGCATCTTGTTCGGTTGTGGATTTTTGTTCTGTCGGGCGTGGTGGTGTTTGTGGTGGAAGGGTTTCCTGAGCATGGAACAACCGCTCCGCCTCCCTGGCTCTAAACGAGTACTTGCACAACCAAGGATGAATGGATGCTTGGCGGGCCGTTGGTCGTTCTGCGGGTTTAACTTTCAAAAGCGATCGAATAAACTCTTTTGCTGAAATAAACGTCGTATCAATACCCCATGTAGCATCTCCCGTTCACCAAATTATTGAATCGTACCAGAATCAGATATGTTATCCCAATACGGACTGTCAAATTTGTAGTTCGCTGACGTGATGGCATCCATCAAGTCCATCAAATCCTCAGCAAAGTCGAAAGGAGGATACCCTACCAAGAGGCAGTAGGTGATGATTCCCACACTCCAAATATCGGCGGGTTTACCGTGTCCGGAGCGTTTAATGACTTCAGGTGCTGCGGGATATGCATGTTAAAAATTGGCTGTGTTTGGGGCGATCAGAAAGGAGACAACGCACCAGCGTACATGGGACTGCCACACAATGTACTGAGCAATTCATCTCCATGTACGAAATTGGACACTCCAAAATCTGCAATAACCAGATCGGCATCATCGGTACTATCCCGGTAGAGAAGATTCTCTGGTTTGAGATCCTAATACGAGTGTCATATGCTCATCAACACCCTGCCCACTCTTCCCATCGATAAAGCGACAGACACTCCGTACCCGATGCACAATATCCTTTTCATGTAGAAACGCTACAGCGTCCAGAATTGTGAATATGATCCTTGCTGCATCCCGTTCTGTGAATTTTCCTTTCTTGGCGATGCGATCATATAATTCTCCTCCGGTCGCCAGTTCAAAGACTAGGTAATGCTGCAAAAAAACCTACAGTCAATAGACCGTATAAGGAGCCCAAAGGAACTCTAGAGACCTGCAATCAAACAACCTTATCCTTTGTCTCAAACCAGTCCAAAAGAGCAATGATATGTGGATGCCGTACGGTTTGCAAGACGGCCATCTCCCTCTTAACGGCGGCTTCGACTACTTCAGGTGAATCATGCGAGGTGCGTTTTTTGATACCCTTGAGGGCTACATTGCGGCCGGTGGGGAGGTAGGTTGCTTCTTTGACGACACCAAATGTTCCTTCGCCTTTTGGGAAACGGTAAGCACCACCAAAGGAAAGAATAAGAATAAGAGGGTTTGACCTAGTATCTTGTTTGTTTTGTATAGTTTGCGTTTTGCTGCTGTTGGAGGGTCCTTTACAGCCAGATTTCGAATAGCGTCCAATAGTGTCATGGTGCAAGTAGAAATTAGATCACTGGTGAGCTGCGGGTTGCTTGGGGCTTTAGAACACTTTGTGACGCGTGCTTAGTAGCCTCCGCCTCAATAATGTAGAAAGTTTATTTTATATCGTTATTTTAAACAATCAAGAACCATCCTCAACATGCGAATCCAAGTCTTTGACGACAGTAACAGGACAATGCAAGTGATGAAGACAGTAGTCACTTACGGAACCGAGTGCCCATCTATCGAGATGACAATGATCAGAATGGCCCCGAAAGAGCAGTGCAGAGCAGTATAAACTCGACAGTTACCTTTTCAGACTGCCCAGATTTCGTGTCCCCACAACAAAGAGGCCCAAATCGGGATGTGTTTCATTAATGTACTGATCAGAAGAGCGTCGGGCTTTTTAGAATCCTGGCAGGGAGAGGAACATCTTTGGTATTGGCCATACCTCTTCAATCAACGGGCCTGTTTCGCCTTCACCTTCCACTTCAACAAATTCATAGTTGACCTGCCAACACATGATAGATGGTGAGACAGGTGACCCATGGAAGAAGAGGCGCGAGTGACCTACTTTGCCCGCATAGTTCTTTGTTAGATAACTCTTACATTCCGCTACATCTTTTTCCGCATTGGATTGGATTTCCATGTTATACGCTTTCTCCAAATGATCACTATAATCTTTGAATGTTAGAGCGATCAACTCTATACAACATCTACTAACAAAACTCACATGTAAGGTAAACTCTGCTTCGGGTTCAAAGCCACAAAATACACAATCAGCAGCTTGTACTCGACTTTAAGCTTTCGGCACAGGTCTACAGCATATTCGAGAGCCTTGTAGGAGGCGGGTGTGTTATTCGCAGCTACGAGTATTTTATATCTATCCCGGGAGAGTAAGATGGGTGTGTTTGAACCGCCAATAACATGGTATCAACTCCTTACACGCTATCCGTTTGAGTTGACATACTGAAATATACTTGCAAACGTCAAAATGTAGATGAGTGAACGAAAAGCAAAAGCGAGACGAGGCTTTTGAACGTGATGACACAGAGGGGTCAGCGTGAGTCAACGACACGCCTGATTTCAGTGTCATGGCAACAGTGTATGTCACCTTCAAATCAAGCTATCACTTCGAGTTTTTGTTTTTTACAAAGCATAATACAATGAGTTTGCAAGACTCTTCACCGTCTGCCGGTCAGGCAGAAGGACACCAGCCTACCGTTATTATCTGTATAGGTATGGCTGGGTCAGGAAAGACAACATTCATGCAGGTATGTCGTTTTTATTTTCCTAAGTTGAACCATTGTGATCTCCCCATTTACCAGCTCTTTTCTCTTTTAGCGCATCAATTCACACATTCACACTCTCAAGAAACCTGGATACGTCGTTAATCTTGATCCGGCGGTGGGACAGCTCCCATTTGGAGCTAATATTGACATTCGGGATACAGTGAACTACAAAGAAGTTATGAAGCAGTATGTTGAGTGCCGAGCTGGGTGAGGGTCAGGATGGAGTTTGACCAATTGATATGCAGATACAACCTTGGTCCAAACGGGGGAATCTTGACTGCTCTGAATCTATTCACAACAAAATTTGATCAAGTACTCAACTTGATCGATAAACGAGCCCCAACATTAGAGTAAGTTTTTGTTGTCGACTGGCGCGTTACGGACCTGGCCACCCACACACCATTTCAGCTACGTTCTCCTCGATACTCCAGGACAAATTGAAATCTTCACCTGGTCCGCCTCCGGTGCCATCATAACAGACACATTAGCCGCAACGTACCCAACCGTGGTCGCCTACATTATCGACACCCCTCGCTCAACAAGTCCCGCAACCTTCATGTCCAACATGCTTTACGCCTGCTCCATACTCTACAAAACAAAACTTCCTTTCGTCCTGGTCTTCAATAAGACGGATGTCGTGTCCCATGAATTTGCTGTCGAGTGGATGACGGATTTTGAGGCCTTCCAGGCTGCCCTGGAGGAAGATACGTCATATATGGGTGGATTGGTTAGCTCCATGTGCTTGGTCTTGGAAGAATTTTACAAAGGAATTCGGGTTGCGGGTGTATCGGCTGTGACTGGTGCGGGGATGGATGAGCTGTTCACAGCCTTTGATGAGGCGCGGAAGGAATATGAGACGTATGTAGGACATACGCTTTGCTTTTGACTTGAGATGCCTCGGTTGCTGACCTTCTGGACGTCATTGTAGTGAGTATAGACCGGAAATTGAGAGAATCCTCCGCGAGAAACAGGAACGTCAGCAAAAACAACGAGACGAAAATCTTGATAAGCTAATGCATGATCTGTCACTGGAGAAAGGACGGGAAGTGAATCTTGATCCCAAAGGTACGCATATCAGTCACTTATACCGCAACCATGGATTCTCATCATTCCTCAATAGTGGACGAGTCTCATGCAGAAGATGAGGACGAAGAGGGGATTGCAGGGGATGGTATGTCGACATGTATATCACTTTTTCTGCATGCTGGACACTCATTATGGTCATATGTAGACGCAGACGCAACCCGGGATCGAATGGAAGACATATCATTTAAACGGCTTGTAGGCAACCATGCTGGGGGATAGCGATACAGGTATATATGGAATACCAAACGGTGGCTGTCAAACGGAAACTGAGGAGTATCCATAGCGACGAGTAGCGCCTGGACAAGCATCAAATATTGTCTCTCTCGGACATGTTACCCTGTCGCCTATAGCAACGACGAGTGATTGCAAAAAACTTTCTTCACGCTATAGAAGGATGACGGCCTAGTCATCATGTGGGGTACATTATTTGTTGTGTAAATGTGCATAGGATTCTCTGCGTGTTCGGCCCTGAAATATTTACCTACAAAGAACAAAGGATGTTGGGCCTCTGAACCCTACAAATTCCAGGCTTAAATTATGAGGCCACTTTCAGTCAAACACACAGCTAAGCGGTAATGTCGAGCAACATTATATTGTCAACAATTTTCGTAACAGAACACGCAATGCGGCACAATATGCGCAAAACCAAAAGAAAATCTCGACCGTCCACCGTGGTTCTAAATATTTACACTTGATGCCAACAACACATTTTACCATGCTGATAATTCTATCTGAAAAAACAATGCTATCAAAAATATCTTGATGAGGGACGTCCGCGTTAGATACTTAACTAAGGGAAAATGTCTCCTCAAAAACTAACCCAGACACACTTCAAGGCACCGGTAAAGCCTTGAGTTCCTTTGCCATCCTCAGGTCCTTGCCCAACTCTTCCCTGGCATCATACAGGAGTTTGTACGCATTCTTCAACGTCGCCTCGGTACATCCCGCCACATTTGCAATATCCCTTGCAGACTTCATTTCATCATCTTTGGAAAGACAGCTGACAAAATAGAGGCATCCAGCAACAATGGAGATGGGGCTTTTGCCAGCGAGGGTACCGAGATGTTGGGCCCGTTTCAACACCTTTGTTGTACATGCAAATATAAGGATGGTAGCATCATTTGATACAACCATCCCATGGGCAAAGGACAATAAACGCAATGCCTTACCTCACTAGTAGCTCTTATGACATCTTGACCAACGTCCAACGCAGAAGAAAAACGGATGACATAGGAGTCTAAAGAGATTTCTTGGGAGGGCTTATCCAGGAGGGGTTGCAGGACTTTGTAGATTCGGCCAATATCCTTTTTGGACACCTTGGTGAGGGCACAAATCTCCTTGAAAGTACGGGTGTTTCCATTTTCACGACACCCAATATATATGCACGCGGCCATGATCGCTACGGGAGGTTTCCCTCTCAGAACCTTTTGATCTTCTGCTCTTTTGAACATTTGCTTGGCGGAATCAGATACTAGCTTCGATAAACCAATCCGTTCACACATGGTCTGGATTTCCTTGAACGCTGTCATCAGGTTCTTTTCGCTCTTTTGATTTGTCGCTTTGCCGTGTACCCGACTCAAATCGCGAGCTGCACCGCTACCTCCATCCCTCTGAGAGATGACGGTAGAGTCGATGTGGTTCATCCCGCCGAGGAGAGGGTCCCCAGCTGCTCCTACACGAGATGGGTCATCAGTGTTGTCGTCCGAGTTCGAGAAGGTTCTCCATTCGGACCGAGTGTCAATGATACGGTTTCCCAGCACTAGACCTTGAAGTGACAAGCAGTGTCAAGCAAATAGAAGTCATGGTTAAACAGGTAATTCAGTGAGCACACGGCACAAAGGACATGCGAGCAATAAATACCACAGTTGCCACAAATCAAGTCGCCAGCAGCAAAGTCCTCCACAATGTTTGGTACTGGGTCTTGACAGTCTTGGCAAATGAGCCGCAAGTTCAGGTCTGCGAATGGTGCTTTGGTCGCCGGTTGTTGGGAAGCCAGCTGTGTCATGACTGCTTGCACTTCTCTTCAAACGACGAACAAGAACAAGAGAGAACGCAAGCGAACGCAACTTGGCCTTATAGCCCTGCACATGTGATAGATTATGTAAGCAGTGACTATTTCAAAGCTTTTTGGGATTGTTAATTGAACACATCAATTGTTAATAGGAGGATGACTGGCTTTATGATATTGAGCGGACGCAATTGACGCAATTCAAGACTGTCAAGACTGTGAAAAGCATGAGAAAATCCAAAGAAATCATCGTTCTACTGCAAGGTGATTGGCGCTGAATTCTGCAAGGTGATGGCAAGGGCCAAATGATAATTCGATTAAACCGTTGCTCAGATCGCATCACATCGCAGCAGCGGCTCCCTCCTCAATTGGTCTTTTCTGCAACTCCGCCAAGAGGCGAGAGTGAATGTTTTGCGTAGAGGGCAGGTTTGCTGTTGACCAGCCCTCATGAGGTGAACTGCTTACGAAAAACACGTGACCACCGGCTTTGAGGCAGCAGCCAAGATCTTCAGTTTTGCAAACCTCTCTGTGGATCACAAAGAGACCTCAAACCATGACTGGCCGAAAGTATCTCAAGGATGCAAACTCCAAATTCCGAAAGCCACTGGCAAAGCAGCGGAACCCTGGCATTGCCAAGAAGGCGGAAATGATTCGACGTACGAAAATCAAAAAAGAGTATTACAAGCTATTGAAAACGGAAGGACTGGGTCAAAATGAATCGCAATTGGAGGAGGTGAGGGGCTGAGAGATTCACTGTTTTGGAGGAGCATGGGTCTCATTGCTAAGGGATGCTCCCTCTCTTCTTTCTCAGAAGGCGGATATATTTTCAAGTCAAACTGAAGAACGAACCCATGATGCACTGGAGGGATATTCGTCGGATCAGAAAGAAAAACTCTACGAATCCGCAAATGACACATCAGAAAGTGACTCTGAAAAAATTGATAAAGCAGACGTCCCCAAGTCATTGGGAAAGACAAGGCAGAGTCAAAAGAGGGAAAAGAAGAGTAAACGGTCAGGTCGCTGCTGGCATACATCCCAGCCGGAAACTTTTCATTGAAAATAATGTATTTAGACCTGCAAAGCCAAATCCATTTGGCAAGCTCATTGTGGAAGCAGAGCGCAAAAAGGCGGAACGACAAGCAGCAATAGAAGAATCCAAGCGGCTGAAAGAAGAACAGAATCAGAAACGGAAAGAGTATTATGCAAAGGTGAGGGCTTGACCAAAGTCACCAGTTGAAATGCTACTAACATTTGATGATTGACCAGCGAAACGACGTCCGGGATAAACTGCAACGAAAGACGAGGAAGGGACAGCCCGTCATGGCAAATCAGGTGTTGCACCTATTGGAAAAGATTCAGGGGATGAAATGATGACCCGTACCTGCTTCTCTTATCGCCATGTACATAGCATGCTCATCTGGACCCATATCACCTTGTATATAGTATAGTATCGTTATTTGGCATTAATCTTAGGACACCTGTGGTCACCTTATTGCTCTTTATGCTTATTTATGGACGTCCAAGCAAAATGCTAGGTCAAGGTGCGCCAGAAGGCAATGCCAAAGAGCGTTACCCATTGAAGTAATGCGCTTCTACTAGTGTCTGGTGCGCCAATGCATTACTACTGTTATTGTACGCTCCTTTCTTTCCAATCTACCCTCCCATCCTCCTCCACTGTCTGTGAGTTTGTCCCACCACCGCCACCCCGATTGCCATCCCGCTGCACAAGCCCGTTACCCCATTCCGGACCTTCGGTTGAAATCCCTTCCTTCCATCGCAGCCATCGCATACGTGGGCCCACTCGACTCCGCTCACTGACTCGGAAACCAAATATCTTTGGTGTATAGATTCTGTAATTTGACAATGGAGCCACTTGGTCATCATCGTACTCGTCATCCTCATCATCATCAAGGAAATCATTATCGTCGTATGCAGGATCCTCAGTTTCAGAATCGTCACCGTCGCGAGGGCTTCGTCGCGATATAGTTGACGCACGAGGAGGACGGGTAATCACAGGTGGAACAAGGTCGGGGTAGTTTAGAAAAAGCATGTTGGCGAATGTTGTGCCAAAGAAAGCGCCGTCGATATTTTGATATTTCGGCTAGATACAAGAGGATTTGAAGTTTGATGAGCGGCGGGGCTGATGCAGCACAATACCCGGAAATGACAAACCTCCTTAGGATGATATAAATCCCCGCATCTCGGACACAGCATCTTGACGGTATCAATCCCTGGCTGATCCGATCTCCCACAAGGCAGCACACTACATCCCCCACACAATACTCTCGGACAATGACCAAAGAGATCATTCTGATACTTGTCCCCCATGGCCTGCAACCCCTGTTTTGTCAAAATATACCGAGCATGAATCAGCCCATACAACAACTCTGCCGAGCTTTCAACAACAGTCATTTGAGGAGCATGGGTTGTGTCCTCCGGTTCCAGATCCAGTATGAGGTCCAGAGCTTCGTTATAGTAAGAGACATTGCTCGGCAGGCCCGTTAAATTAAAATCATCTTCTACAAAGTCATCGGGAACTTCGGCAAAGAATTCATGGCCTGTAATATACATCAGATATGTCTGCGGGTAGCACAAATAGACTGACCTTACTAACCTGGAAGAGAACAAAACCAACTGATCCAAGAGATTACAGACGATCCTGTACCGGAGCTGTCCGAGTACTCTTCCTCCTCCTCGTCACTGTCTGATGAGGCTGAAATCTCTTTTCAATAATTGCACACAGACCAATCTGACTGACTCTTTACACTCGATACATACGGCTTCGTGCAGCTTCTGCAGAGTTCATGGCGGCTGATTGCACTTTTGTGTGTTGCGGATGGCTCTGATCGTTGTGCGCTGTCACTGCTAGCCCTGGTATTAACACGTGACACACGCGACAATGTCGATCAGTTGTTGGGTCTGTTGCTTATCCATTGCTGACATTCAAACGATACACAGGTTGGAGGGCATTCTCAACGGAAATGCTGTTTCCAGGTTCACTAGATGTGAATTCAAGGAGGAACTTCTTACTGCATCACTACCAGCAAAACTAGCGAAAAGAAAAGGAAGCAGAAAGGCAGAAGGAAAGAACGTGTGCCGTGTAGGCCTATCGAATGGCCACATGTTATCTTCAATACCATGTGTTGCATACCACTGACTGCACCATGCCATGTACAATGCGAGCTGCATGATAGTACTTTTCGAAAGGCAGAGGTTTTTGTTCATAACGTAATGATCATATTGTCGTCAAGAAACCCAGAGATTAAATGTATGTCTGTTCTCAGCATATGCCACCGTAAAATAAGGTCCCCTACCCCAGCACGGATTTCCAGGCACATCGAATTACATTCTGGCCCCAAGAAGATTGGTAAATCCATCCATCGCGCGAGATCCGAGCAAGGATACCAAAAATGTATGTCTCCCTGTAAGAAGGGGCCTACTGGGGTTCGAACCCAGGACCTCCCGCACCCAAAGCGGGAATCGTACCACTAGACCATAGGCCCCGACGAAAATCAAGTTTCTTTGTATACATGTATATGATCGTAAAGGAGTCTTCTTCAGAACACCTCTCATGCTGTTCCTTGCGGTCGGCTGGTTAATCAAATGCCAGCTGCTCGAGGGGCCGCCGTCCAGCGGCAGCGACCAGGGTCGAATTCACTCATAGACTAGTCAAATTATTCATCATAGCATCATAGCGTACAAAAGCACAAATTTACAATTCAAATATAAGGTACAAACATCAGCAGCTGAAAATTAGATGTCTGCCATACTATACATGTACAAACAGCCGATCTTACTGCCCGGTCAAGAGCTGCTTGAACCATCGCTAGGAGGTTCTTGTCCGTTGGACGCCCGGTTCGTAGCAAAATCCCCAAATGGCGACCCGGGTCCGTTTCTATATAGGCCATCCTTCAGAGCAGTAACCGCACATGGCATACAACATCCCAAGCAACATAATGCCAAAGATAGGACCACAAATACTGGTATAAGCACCACAGCCGCAGGTGGAATGCCGTGCACACCCTGCCATTCGTTTTGCAGCCTTACTACCAGCAACCCTATGCCAGAGTAGAATACCGCCGCAAGTATACAGAATCCGACGAGGCGAGCATAGAATGCTGCTCGAAGCTCGGGACGAACACTCAGTTCAGTTGCTGCGAGACGGCGGATGCGGATATAATCAAAGATAAGAAGTGTGAGCTGCAAGATTCCCCAGATCCAAGTTGGTAGGAAGACAATGCGCCAATCCCAGGCGATGATGTCGTCGAGTTTGAGTACGAGTAGGACGCATTGCAAAATTCGCAGAACGGACAGATCGTAAGCATCCACCGCAAGGAGTATCTTCTCTTCTGAGGATAGTGGACGTGTGGGTGTAAATTGCTGTGATTCGGGATCACTGTTTGGAGCAAAGGGTGTAACGGGCACACCCTTTCGAAGCCACGACGCAAGGTCGTACGAGACCATGACCAAGTTGCATACTTCGACCGCAAACCAGGAGGCGAAGACTGCAGCCCAGCTCCAAGAAAGCTTTCCATCAAGTCTCAAGACTACCAAAATCTGGAAGGCAATGACCAAGCCCACTACTGCTAGTCTCACCAACTTCCTCCATGCCCCTTGCTTCCGTCTCCTTGCTTTCATCTCCTCTCTTCTCAAAATCCTTTCTGATCGATCTTCATTGAAACCTCCGCTGTAATTTCCGGTGTCATCTTCCACATCATCCAGCTCAACATAACCATCTTCGTCACCTGCTGGCGCAGTCAGGACGCCCAGCACTACAATGGCGTCGACAATAAAAAGTGGGATTGCAACTACACCCCAAGACCATGCCACTTTGTGATCAGCGCGAAGGGACACGAAAGTCGGAAATAGGATTAGGATGGCAAAAAGGATGGATCCAAATATAAAGAAGGAATTGAGGGCGAGGAGGAGGTCCGGGTCAGCAAAAGGTGTACCGGCCATTTGCGACAACACGTTGATGCCATTTTCGCCCTGGACGCATTATTAAATATACAGGCAAAGGAGATGTACAGGTAACAAATTCAGAAGAGACGAACTCACATATTGATCATAAATCTTTCTCTTTTTTTCGTCACTCAACACTTCATACGCTTTGACAATTCCTTGAAAGACTTCAGTGGCATTCGGATCCTGACCGGTTTTATCTGGGTGGTAACGGAGCGCCAGTCGACGATAAGCCTACAAGTAGTGCATAATCTTAGACAAAGTAAACCACGGTATAAAGAATTAGTGAGACGCAAGTACCTTTTTTATTTCGTCGGGAGTTGCCGATCTCTCCACCCCAAGTATCTATATCATGCGGTTATTCATGTCTCAGTTATCTGCATCAGACGACGCGCAGCAGGTATACCACATACTGCATAATAGTCGGTAGTCGGTTGCGGCTCGGGAAGGTTCATGGTCAACGGGAGATGGCCATGGGCGGAATTGTTGAAAGCCAAAGTCTTCAGCCTCAATGAAGCACTCCTTTGATGCCTTCACGTGGCACGGATGACACACACCTCCGATTTTCAAACGACAGATCACCGCCCACCATGCCCAACATCATTGCAAGATTTCAGGCTCGCCTGGCACTTGGCTCTCACCCACCCAATGTACCACCAATTATCTTGCACTCCAGACCCTCTTTAGATACAAAAAAGCCAGCTGCGGATATATTTCACGATAATGATCTACAAAGAATTCGGTGGGCGTTAAGGTTGAAGGACCTGGATTGGTATGAATGTCCAGGACTGGATGGGGGAGCGGTGCATCGAGTTGCTGGGACAAGACTTGGAAAGATCCCTGTGCCTATTGTGCAGATAGGAAAGGACATGTACTGGGGAGTAGGAAGCGTTATGAGAGCTTTGGAGCGGAGGTGAGTCAGGCTCGTTGTTTTTCTCAGGATGATAGGAGGAACTTAGTTTCTACATAGATTTCCGTACCCTACACTCTATTCCGGTCCCGTTGCAGCCGCTGGGTCACAAACACATACTCGGCACCACGAAGGTCTCTCTGCCGCCCTTACGAGTTGGTGCGATAAAGTATTCCGACCCGCTCTCGTTCCTCTCCACACCAATCCTCGATACCCAGTCGCCCAAGCTCATCCCGTCCACTTTCATCTCCAAACTGTTGAATCCATGCTAACTGAATCCACTCCGATGTCCACAAATGACTTTACGTCCAATCGATCTTTCATCGTGGATCAAAGTGAATCGCCAGAGTCAACTCAATGGCACGGCATCCACAGATCGACCACCCATCCGCACATGACCGACCTTATGCTGGGATCCACAGCTCTTTTGGCTCGCTCTGTGCCTTCTCTTCGTTCCACATGGACAGAAACCTATCCGCTCACTGCCTCCTGGCTCGATCGCCTATTAGATTACTTGGAGAAGCGGACGGAAACAGGGGTTGCGATTTCAGCTGAGGATGCTGTACAAGTGCTAACGCGGAAGTTTACAGTGGGAGAGTGCGGAACAGTTCCTCCGCAGTCTGAGATTGTGGAGGTGGAGCTGCAGAATGGAGCTACCATTAGCGGCCAAGTAGTGACTGCGAGCAAATGGGACGTGACGCTTGGAAGGACTGAAAGTGTCGTCGGGGAGGAAGGTCAGGTGGAGTCGATCTGCTCCGTCACGCTGCCAAAGGATGAGATTGGTGTTTATAAAATTGTTGAAACATCAAAAGGTTTGGGCGACAAAAAGATCAACTACATAGATTGATTCAAAATGTCCATCCGAAGGGGGGTTGGAGCATTTGAAAAATGGGTTGCCCATTCAACTGCTTCTCTGTCTGGCAAAGGGCGTAGATGTGCATTACTCTAGATCGTAAATGCTTTGAGAATAACATAGAATAGACTCCAACCAAACTTGGTGTGGGACATCTATAAATGGACCAATGAAGTGGAATCCAGGTACCATCCAAAATGTGTAAGATTCATATTAGCTTTAACATGCAAAATATCGACGGGTATATATATCAGTTATATCTAGGGAAATTACTGTGTAGTTTTACGTCCTTGTAGTCTCGCCGATCTTCTTACATTTCTTGGCGACGTGGTCAACTCAGGGGTGGTGTCCCTCTTCCGGCGCCCTCCAGAAGTACGCCGACCTTTTTTACCACTTCCTTTGTCATCCTCCTGATAATGAACGGACCCAGTACTACTCCTTCTATCCCCTTCAGTATTCACATCCGTCATAACACTATCCGCATTTGAATTAAGGCGAGAGTTTTCGGCCGCAGGGGCATGTGTTGGCGCCCCGGGTGTGCTCACAGGGGAGATATTTGCTGTCGCAGGACTGTCATCAAAGTTTGAATGCATTTTCGTTTTCTTCGGAGTTCGCGGCAATGGAGGGGTAGACTCTCGTTTCCGGTTTTTCTTTGCCGGTGATAACAACGTGTCGCCGCGTATGAACTGAGGTATGGGATCGACTGTATCAGGTGCCATTGACAGAGGTGACCCATTGGAAGCTTGTGATTTCTTGCAAGGGCGGGGTCAGTCAATAACAGAGGGTGTATTTCGGGAACTGGTGAACCAACCTTCATCCAGGGGTGATCAAGGGCCTGATCAACAGTAAGCCGCTTCTCAGGGTCCACAGTGAGAAGGCCCTTTATCAGATCAATAGCTGAGAAAAATAAGTCATAAATGAACAGAGCCTGTAGCCAGCTGCCGAACTGCAACTAGCATACCTTCTGGGGATACACGGTCCCACCATGGCGATTGGAACTTGTATATCCCTTGTCGGATCTGGTCTGGCATACCCGGAGGACTGAGCTCTTCGGAAAAAGGAGGAAACCCGCACAAACTGCATCCCATTGGTTCACAATAGCTAAAATAGGCATCTAGCAACAGAACGTGAACCCACCATATATACAAAATAACGCCGCAGCTCCAAAGGTCTACAGCCTTCGTATACGCGCGCCCGGTGCTAGGAGCCAAAACCTCTGGTGCAACGTAATTTGGAGTCCCTTTAAAGCTGGCTAAATTAGATTCCATACGGCCAAACGGACAAGTGCCCGTAAGTGTGACTTTCCATTCCACGTACCACATAATGTCCCATAAAATGAATCTTCCCCGGCTAACTTTGCAAGTCCAAAATCCGATATCTTTATCCGCAAGTCTGCAAGATCCCTCGAGACGAGAAGTATATTTTCTGGCTTCAAATCTGGGGGCCGGTCATGTCAGCAGAGAGGCCGTACAAGTCATGCTGCTTGCCAAGCAAACACGGGAATGGTCTTACCTCGGTGTGTTATCCCACGGTCATGCAAATACTACAGTGAGGAGGACATAAGTCATCACTCGCGAATGCAAAAGAATCTCCTGGACAAACCTTCAGGGCTGAAAACAATTGAAACATGACCTTTCTCGCTACACTTTCCGAGAATTTCCTATGTTCCACTATTGCGTCAAAAAGCTCGCCCCCTTGCACCCTACAAATAGATTAGTATAGTTAGAGGCGAAGTCGCGAATATAAAAGGTGAGGTGAACTTCTGCTCACTAACAGTTCCAGCACAATGTATACATATTGAGCTTCGTCATAAACGCCGTTAATTGAGACGATATTTGGCTTTGGGGTATAAAAAGTTAGTATGGTATCCGCATCCAGCACTTGCACGGGAACATACGTGTCTAAGACCCATAAGAATGGCTATTTCCTGGCGCAGGTTTTCTATAAACTTTGGCTTTGCCCGTATTCTACTTTTCAGGACCACCTTAATGGCGACTTTTTCTCCGGTCTCTCTATCAACTGCAAGCTTCACGGTAGCGAAATTGCCACTGCAAACATAAGATTGAGCGAATCGCCGAGAATGTAAGTTTCAAGAAATGGGAGTGTCTACCTTCCGATAGATTTCGTGATCAGGTACTTGTCATGGATACTCTTCCGGGCGAATAATTGTAAGTACCGTGTGCTGATCGTAGCTTAAAGCGCATCCAAAGACTCACATCTCCACTGGCGTGAGATTTCCTCATTCGTCGTGGAAGTTGAAACATGTAAACTGGACTTGAACTCGTTAACCGGCTGGAAATTACAGGCGATCAATGCACAAGCTACCCACATCGATCATCAAAAGGCTCTCGATTTGTCTTTTGTGGATCAGATATAGCCAGCTGTATCTCATCCCCATGTTGAAGACGGTATTGCTTGTTACGGCCGAGGTGTTTACCGTTGATAAACGTCCCGTTGGTGCTATCGAAGCAGGACAGTTGTTAAGGATACCTTGCCAGACCATACCCCAGGAAAATCAAGTAGCCAACCTTAGGTCTTCTATGAAGACGCATTCCTCCATGCAATTCAAGTGGTCATTCCAGCAATTCTCCTACAAATAGGTTGAATAAACAACACACAGGTGGAACATACCAAAGGTGACCTTGACGCTACCTTATATATCAGACAATGTCTGTTGGAAATTTGTGGGTTGGTGAATCTGATATCACACTCTAGATGACGTCCCAGTAGATAGCCGGCTCTGCTTGGCGCAGCAGAGTTCTGTTCATGACTGGCAAGGGCTTTGGACAATAAAAAGTCGTCATAGTCCGGGTTCAGGGATCTTAAAACACCCCAAACTGACGGACTTTCTTCCTCTTCATTCACCGCTGGTGAGAACGTATCCAGCGTCTCCCCAGCAGGTTGAGTAGCTTCCAGGTCCTTGTCGTTCATTCGAAGCGGAAGGTGAGCAAAGGACAAGCTGCCCGTCCGATATCGTCGTGTGAGCTGACACTCCACTATTCCTCACGTGCAAGTAAGATGGGCAATATTCGCGCATACCCAAAAGTTGAATTAAAAAACACTACTGGAAGCTATTCAAAGGGGCCTACTGGGGTTCGAACCCAGGACCTCCCGCACCCAAAGCGGGAATCGTACCACTAGACCATAGGCCCCGATGCATTTGGCGGAATCCTGAAGATCATATATCTTATACTGACTTCCTCAAACACCAAACCGTGTATATAATCGTCCTTTGGCATTTATCTTGTAATTGTCATCATCCAAGGTACGAAAGGTGCGCAGGAAAGCCGGCGAGAAATGTATTGGCGAGGCGTCAATGATAAGTATAGTATCAAGTACGTAAAGTTGTTTGCATGGGTCATATAGAGCACGTGATACGTCGCTTCGGTAAGCTCTTGTCCCGTTGACCGTCTTGCACTTCTGGCAGGATTGTATGATAGGCTTTACGACCATCTATTGCGCGGTTCCATAGTGCACAAGTGCGCGATGATGGCACAAGGAAATTCACAGGTACAGATAGATTGCTCCGGCCTGCAAGTCAAATGGCGAGCGAGACTGGCCAAGCCAGCCGCTAAACAGGCTGGCCCGCCGCCCTCATATCTGGCACTTGGGGGTCGCTGCCGATTCACGGCTCTTTCACTAATAGCTGCCTGTATTTCTTTGCCTTATGCAGGACTTTTTCAGAATGGATGTACACGACTGGAGATATGAAATGCGACGAGAGATGCAGGAGATCCTTCCTGGTCTTTGGCTCGGCCCATATCAGTGTTCAAAGAATAAGGAGCTACTAAAGTCAAAGGGCATAACGCATGTACTATGCATACGAGATTCAAACGAGCGACATGTCGTCAAAACCACTTTCCCAGATGACTTTGTCTATCATGTCATGTATGATATCAGTCGTGTTTCCATGTCCGATGGTAGGAAGATGAGAAGATATCTGACCTCCTTTGTTGTTTCTTGATTTTCTATCAGAGAGGTGTCCGAATCCCCCATGCAAAACCTAATACCATACTTTCCCGACGCGAAGCAATTCATCGACTATGCACTAGAACAGGGAGGCCGTGTTCTTGTCCATTGTAATAGCGGCATATCTCGATCACCTTCATTCGTTGTCGCCTACGTCATGATGTCGCAGCGATGGGGCTTCCAAGAATCTTTCACATTCGTTCAAAATAAAAGATTTTGCATGAACCCTAACGAAGGATTCAAATATCAGTTGAAGGTCAGTAGAGATCTATGTTGGAAGTCTGTATATATCTGTGGCCAACAGTGGTGTCATAGGAATTTGAGCCAATCTGGAGAGCCAGCGATGACGAATTCATCAAAAAATATACCCATGAGCAGATTTTACAACAAGGAAAACTCAAACGGATGATTGATGATGATGGCAGTGACGAACAAGACGAGATGGTTTGTAGGATTGATTTCATTGCGGGCCCCAACAGCTGGCTTACAATTAAGTTTTCGCAGCAAATTGCAGCGTAGACTTTGCTGACGTGTGTTAATTGCGAGACTGCATTCTTCTTCGATTCTTCTGTTCCAACAACACACAGAGGACAACGTGATTTCTCAATGTAAATAGTATTGCGATTTAGCCATGAAATATTTAAATTTATGATATCAACAGAAGTTTGGACAAAAAAGCGTAGAATCTTCTCAAGTACATCAGCCGATCACACAGCTTTGCATGTGTGGCTGCTTGTTCTGATTCCCTGGCGTTCTGGATGTGCCGGTCGATTTGAGTTCCGGGCTTCAACCTTTCACCCCATATTAGCACACAAGTCACTACTTTTCGCATGCGGAACATCAAAGTCTAACAATATCTCACCACTGCATATTCAATGAAGGCCGATTTGCGCGGTCACTGAAATTTGTGAATGAAAGTTGTTTTGGCTCATCCGAAGGAGTGCTATATCGGTCAATGACCTCATGTGCTTCGAACAAGAGTGAGTCATAGACTTCATTCAGCTCTTCGTTCAAAATCCCTAGTCCTCGCATAAACGGTAAAGAATCCTTTTTGAAGGTGTTGACGGAAGACCGATACGCTGTATTCAGAATTATGGCAACTGGTTCCACACTGTTGGTCGTTTGTTCGAGACTCATTCCCGCACAGAGCATCTCCTCCCGTGAACCACAGATTGGGTGCGGTGAGCCCGTTAGTGAACGAGCAAGCAAAAGCAGAGCCTGGATGGATGTGATTAAAATTAGACAACCGCACATAGCCGGAGAGGATATGGGGAGCCTTGCTTCACCTTCGCATTTCTGGAAATAGGGCTGTTACTATGCTTATAAGATAACTCTAGTAGCTAGTTTCGAGATATTGGTGAGAGGCACTTCCGGCTATTAAATAATTGAACTTTTGAGGTCACCTCATAATCCCATCGTGTAAACGCCCGCTCGCCCCAGTTTCTCCGCGTTGCTGCAACCACATCTAGTCTTTTGTGTAGCCAAGTGAGATGATTTCTGCACTCGAAGAGCCGCTTTTCCAGTTCTCGATCTGACATCGTCGCCATGCGGAGACCAGCTGAGCTTGTGAGAGGAACGCTAGTTGCACGCACTGGTTGTGAGGAAGTTCCCGAGGTCACGTCTGGCTGGGGCACTGTATTGTTGAGTTTTGCTCTTTTGGACTTAGGACCATCTGTCTCGTCATACTCATGTGATGTACGCTTTCGAGAGAGGGCATGTGATGCCAGTTCTGTTGTAGCATCGGAAGAAGGGCACGTTGGCTGAGCTTGAATTTTTTGACACATACCCGGAGCTCGGCATTCAGTATGGTCCGGTTGACAGGGAGCAGCACCACTCTGGTCTACAGTGGCCTGTTTGGCGTTTTTGGCAACCCGTTTCCGTCTGCGATTTTTCTTTCTGCCTGTGGGTTGGGGAGCTACAGACAGCTGTAATGATGCTTGATTTCCAGCATGCTTCAGGTCGGTACTGGACAGTATGGACGAGACAACATTGGTCTGACAACATTCACTCTCAGTGTGAGAGGTTGCCCTGGCGAGCCCACTCGCACTAAGAGAAGGAGCTGGGGCCATCGGAATCCGTTCCGGGTCTTTGTCGGAAGGTTCCACTGGCATTTCGGTTGCTTCTGGGCCAAGTGGTTCAAGGATTCCCTCATGCAGCGCATTTCCTACCGCATCGGATTAGCCGCCTGTCCCTTGAGCTTTTTCACGGAAGGGAGTAAAATCACCTCTTGTCGCTAGAATGTGCTTGATTTCGTGGCATAGACTGATCTGGTTGGCCACATATCCTCGGTCATCAATCTCTTTTTCGAATGCCAACTTGTTCATGGTTAGATGCCACTTTGGCTCAATATCAGATAAGTACAGGGGGTCGTACCATTTCTGAGCCATCGATTTTGGCCGGGTGGACAGGGAGACCGCATATTTGCCTGGCCTTGGCATCCGTGACATTGAAGAACCCACAAGATTTACACCTTGTGCCTACACTTTCCAAACTCGTTTTCCGCTCATTCAAGATTGAACTACGCGTCGCCAGATCTTCCCCACTAGCATCTTTCACCAATGAAAGAGTCTTGCACACCAGAGCCAAACAGTTTTCGCAAGGGAAGAGTGTGGTAGCGCACCTGGCGCTGCAACCAGAGTGAGAAGAGTCCACCAGTACATAGCATCAGAATGCGTCTTACAACTCACCAGAAAAGCTCACCATGACTATCGAAATTTGACAATCTCCGCACCTGAATTGACGGTGCGGCAGTAGAGCACACAGAGTTGGGACACAGGAACTGTTTTTTAGCGGGCAAGATCATTAGGCATAATGGTGTGGGCGGGCGGGAGCACATATCAAGATGCCAGCCACTACAATATCACGTGACTAATAGCCGACTTGGTACCCATTGTTTTGTCCGATACTTCTGCCGATCTACATCCAGTGCATAGCGGCAGACACGATCCTTAATAATTTATATGCCCTTCCAACCATCTTGCAGTTTTGAAGCGCTGATTGCCTGACCATAATGCCTGGCATTTTTGTTACAAACACAAGCTGTCTCCTCAAATTGTAATATCCTGAAGAAGAAGCAAACTACGTTGGAAACCCGAATGCAAGCTATTGCGATATTAAAGAAACTCGGGTTAGAAATTCGTAGCACGTCTGTTTAACGACCGTAAATATTTCATGCGTACCCGTACTTACCTCAGAGCACATAGTGTGGAGGCGAGTGAAAATGGCACTAGGACCCATTATTATCCGGATTAATCCGGTTAATCATATCGCACCCCCATCTATTGCTCAAAGCAGTGTGGCATGTATTGTAATGTTTTTTTTTTTAAACTGCGGTGAGGCACATGCCGAAGGTCTATAAAAGGGGACCTGCTCCCTCTTCCCTCTTTCCTCTTTATCCCTCAACTCACAAGCATCTGCGCAACGCTCATTGCGACCCACGTTGCAACCTCATAGCGACCCACATTGCAACCTCATCGTGACTCGGTCAACCATGAGAACGCCGATGTGGTGGTGTCGAGGACCTCGACCGCCCGACAGCAACCGTGATCAGAACCAGCGGCAACCGATCGGATCCGATACCAAAACCTACTATTATGCTGCCACATTAGTTGAGCTTGGTTGGTATGTATCAATGGCATTTCTTGCATTTCTTGTCATCGGGTCATCTTCTGACATGCAGTTTTTTTCTCTAGTCTCCAAGCCTTGTCACTGAACATCCCCCAGCTTGTGACGCTGCCCAGTCGATTCGCTCCTGGATGCAAGAGTGTGGCTTCAATGCCATCAAGAGTTCCAGATCAAGGCCTAGTAGGGACCGCGTGTGGTGGTGGGCAATTATCCGGTTAGAACCAACTGTTACGTATTGCGTGTATAATTGCCTAGTAGTAGCTTAGCTTTTCCGAACCGGTTGTCGCCGGTTTATTCCCTGGTGTAGTAGCTAGTGCCAGTTTCTGTCACCTCTACACTAACAAGCCAAGAACGCAAACTCATTTTTAATGCGTATTTTCTTGTCCGTGGTGCGTTCGATCCATGCCTTGAATTCCTTGAATTTGGAAAGGATAGTCTCTGCTTCCTTGTTTGAGATGCAGTAAGTAACGCCGTACCTAGAGGTGTGCTCATTTTTAATTAAATAATAAGTGTGCAGGATATGGATAATGTCACTGGTTGTATCCAACCTCAATGGTTCAATTGTTTCGGAATGCTGAAAGTGGCACTTTCACATTTAGTCTATGAACTCCCCATCCACTTCGAGTCACAATTGAGGAGATTCATTTTCTTTCCCGTCTCGATGGTCGAAAACAGTTCACTTTCGAAAGAACTTATCCAGCATACTCGCAATAAGCATAGGAGCCTAGAGACCCGCATCTCTGCTGTTAAAGCTCTCAGAAACTCAACAGCTGCTGCAGTATGTTCCACTTTTAAAGTCAACCGTAGAACTCTATTTCGGTGGAAAAAACAATGGGAAGAAACCCACGACCTTCGTCCACTGAAGAAGAAGGGACCTGACTTCAAGCTTACCGAAGACGATCAACTTCGTCTTCTATCAGAGTTTAGAAAGAATCCTGGATTGACAAACCTGCAAGCTGCTCGTTTGTTCGACAACAGGATCAGTCCAAGGACTGTTTCACAGTACTTGAAAAGAGCGAAGTTCACGCGCAAGTTATTCAGTGACGAACAAGAGACCTATTCTTCGGAGGAATCCTTCCAGCTTGTCAAGGATTATTGCGCATTAATGAGAACCATCCCAATGTCGCGGCGAGTCTACATGGATGAGAGCTTTATATATGACAACGAGGCTCCGGGACGAGGTCGTAGCGTACAGGGATGCCCTATATCACGGGAGCGTTCCAGGCATGGAAAGCGATGGACAATATATCTTGCGATCAGGGAAGACGGATTGGTTCATCCACCGATCGTTGACGCAGAAGCGGCTAATGACCTAAACTTCTACCATTATGTATGGCAAAATTTGGTTCCGAATTTACGCCCGAATGAAGTGGTCATCTGGGATCGTTCGGGTAAAGCGGGACGTTGTGTGAACCCTTCAAAGCAGCACTTCAATCCTGGCGTTCGACGACTTATAGAAGACAAAGGATGCCAAGTTGTCTTCTTACCCCCACGAGGAGAAATGTATAATCCGGTCGAACTGGTATTTGGAACTCTGAAGACGCATCTGCGGAATCTGTACACTACGAGTGTAGCTTGCTCGGAACAACGTCCCCGAACGGAGGCCGAATTGATCAGAGACTTGCAATCTGCTGCTAGTAGGATAGGTCGTGAACAATTTGAAGGTTATTTTCGAGAGCGAGGCACTGAGAGGGCTTTCAGAGCAGTGTATCCACATATCAGTTTGTAGTGTATTCCTATATATTAGCTGCCGTAGCGTTTATGAACCTTCGTTGACGGTGACTTTATTGGGAATAAATCTACTCTAATCCCACTAGCCCTAACCGATTTTGCCCATACGTTTGCAAGAGCTTCTGCACCTGTTCTTCATCATTTGTTTTCTTCCACAGTCCCGAAATCTCGACTAACCTGCTCGAAGACCGAAGAGAAAAGTCAGTCAGACACGACCAGATTGCATGGCATGAAATACGCACCCTGTGTTTGAGACGGCGAGAGAAATGGTAACATAATCTCGGAGGTTGACGGACTCCAGAAGGGCACATGCTTTCTGGGTGGCAATCGTTTTTTCGGAAACGAAGGGCATTTCCTGGATGCTTTCTGCCACGTGAGCCATAACCTCGGCATCCGTTGGATAATGACTGGGAGTTAAAACCAGGGTTGTTATCCCTACGTTCATGCCGGCGGCGTCGTTCAAGAGACAGCCAGTGTCCGAATCCATTCGGTTGAGAACCAAAGACCATCTTCCCTGCGAACCTTCGAGGAACCTTCGCCACCCTTCCTCCAGATTGTTCCCAACTAGATACACTACCGACATATCAAGGATATACATCAAAAACCGACCACTCTCGTCTAGCAATAACAGACAATCATCCGTCGATGGGAGCGGGATAATACAATGACGACGAAGGAACGGTATGTCTTCGTAGATATCTTCGAAATCATCCCTTTCCCAGGAACGAAAGGTCATGCCAGGAGCCTCATTTGCGAACGCCTCCATGAGCGAAAAATGGACCTGTCCCAGATCTCCGCAACTGGACCCTGCCACACGAGGTGATGGCACATCTGATGGCAATCCCGACAGAACTCCTTGGGAATGTAATGCGGTACCGGTCTGCGACGTCGGGAGTTTCTGATCCAAGTTTTGAGAAAAAGACGAGATGCTGGGTGGCACGTTGCTGCCACTGCCAGAACTTCCGCACAGTTGGCTAGAGGATGTGCCTCTCTTGGGTGAACATTCGGGGGTAGAGCTCCCGATGATACATGAGTCGCGCGGTGGCCAATTGGTTCTGTAATATCGCCCTCTCCCGTCGCGGAACCGCGGCTACCAAGGAAGCCCCGAATGCTATCGCATTGAACGTTGTCCCGTGCACCAAACTAGAATCGTAAACGTTTTCGGGAGGTAAATGTGTCTGGGATGAAGGATAGGCCCGAAAATCGTAGACTCCGCCACCTGAAATACCGCCGTCAAGAGAGGTACCACATGGGTTTCCAGGAGCGCTAGGTTCAGCAATGCGAGTTGCGATAGAAGGCTCGGGAACAATGCTGCTATCACGTCGTAAACGGTCTAAAGAAGACGTGGCCGGAACGGTTGCTGATAGTATTCCCTGGGGTTTGGAAGGTAACATTGACGAGTGCTACAATTGATTGGAATAAGTTTTGAACGTCACAGACGCAAGTCAAAAGCTCTTACTTCAACAACGAGCGCAAGATTGTGTTCAACTCGCTTGTGCCTTCGCACAGCCAAGATAACGACCTTTCACCACAGTATAACAAGTCAGGTAAATCCGTAGACGTGAGGCGCGGCACTATGTCGGCAGGCTCAAGATTTTGTTGCATTTAGTCGTCCCTTCGTCCAGGGAACTCGGTGTGCAATGAATGACCTTATGACAGACTCTCCAATTGCGTCCGATGTTGCCATAGTAGCAGCAATTACATGACTACGTAATCAATGCGCAGTCGGGGTGGTTAATCGCATTTATTCCTTTCATTTAAACCACTAAAACCAGGTGACATTATCCATGTCCTGCACACTAATATAGTCGGAATTACTATCACTTAAACCTGTTCCATACTCGAAGAAAATGAAATAATATGCCACTTTCCGAATCTAAGAGTTGGAGACCTTTATTGCACGAAAGGAAGCTGATTAGCATAGGGGACAGTTCAAGTAATTAGGAGTTTCCACAGAGAGTTAAGAGACTTGGGAAATTGCATGCAGAGCGGGACGAGTCGGTCGCGACACTGGTAACCTATGAGGGACTCATATATAACGGCGAGGGCACTCGCTCATGACTAGCGGAACAGTATATTGATGGGTGTTGCGTAAGTATCATAACGGGGCGTAAGTAGGGGTAGACGAATGGTATACTCCCATACCTAGACCAGCCGAAGTAACAGTCGCAACTTGACGGTACCCTATTCTCCGGCCCTCAACTGCGAAGAGACCCAATTGCATATCAAGGACTTCCTATAGCCGGGACGCAAGGAATTGTGGCATCAGTGGCAACATAAACGCGGCGTGAGGTATTGTGTTCTGTGTAGACTGCTGTTTACTTGCAATGGTCGCTAGCTGTGGCATTGCCAGAAAGTCAAACGAGGCTTCTGTAGCAGACAATCAGCACGTTTGGAACTTTCCATTTGCAAAATTAAAGATCTTGGAATTATACCTACGCGTCATGGGAGACATTTATAGAGTAGAGGTGACAGAAACTGGCACTAGCTACTACACCAGGGAATAAACTGGCGACAACCGGTTCGGAAAAGCTAACTAACTAACTACTACTGGGCAATTATACAGTAACAATTGGTTCTAACCGGATAATTGCCCACTACCACACGCGATCCCTTAGGCCTTGATCCAGAACTCTTGATGGCATTGAAGCCAGAGTCTTCGCAACATTGGGGAGACTCACAAGCTGGAGGATCTTCAGTGACAAGGCTTGGAGACTATAAAAAACTGCATGTCAGCAAGATGAATGACAGAATGAAAAGAAATGCTGTTGGTACATACCAACCAAGCTCAACTAATGTGGCAGTATAATAGCAGCTTTGTTGGTTCCGAGTGGTTGCTGCTGGTTCCAGTTGGTTGTAGTCAGGAGGGCGAGGTCCTCGGCACCACCACATCTGCATTCTCATGGTTGACTGAGTCGCAATGTGGGTCGTGATGAGTGTTGCGCAGATGGTTTGAGAGTCGAGGAGCTGGTGAGGAAGGGGAGAGACAGCAAAAGGCCCCCTTTTATAGACCTTTGGCATGTGCCTCACTGCAGTTTAAAAAAAAAAACATTATATGCATGCCACACCACTTTGAGCAATAGATGGGGGTGCTGATTATGCGATATGATTAACCGGATTATCCGGATAATAATGGGTCTTAGTGCCATTTTCAAGCACCTCCACACTATGTCGGAGCTTACGGATATTGGGTTTAACTTAATTTAGAATCTGTGGATTGCTTTGCCGACGAGAATACATTTTGATTGGCTCATACGCCTATTTTCAGCATGGACTTATTACGGTACCTACGCTTCTATGATCTTGGTGTACACAAAAGAATGCCAGGGCTCTTGATGAGGCACCGTAGCTTTTCTGTTTGGAATAAATGCCCTTTACCGCAATTGGCCTCTATCTTCACACATAAACGCTGAGGAGCGATATGCATGCCCCGTGTGAAGGTTGGAAGGCTTCTCAAGTCAGGCATTGAAACTCGCAAGTCGGTTTCAAAAGCCGACCAAGTTCATATAGGACGGGCTTTGTGGAATGAAAATGGAAAACAGCAGAAGCTATGTACTACTTACGCGTCATCCTGACCGCTATTCTACATTTCTACCTAGTGTCGGGTCAAAAATATCACGCTCGTCAAGAACAAATCATTGCCCTGACGAGGTTCGGAAAAGAAACTCATTCCATGATCTGCATCTAGTTCATCCTGCATGGAGAAGGCGTAGCCTTGATTTCACCCTGGTTGTAAAGCCACGCCGGGTGTTGATGTTACTACCAAACATTTTGCCAAAGTAGGTTAATATACGCTAGACCTGAGATGAATATGCCCACCACGTGATATGTCATGTGACAGGCTGTGAGAATGGAATGACGACCCCACAGTGTTCAAGCAGAGTGTCATCGCGGAAACATGAACGTCTTCTGTAGAAAGTCGACTGTTGCTGGAGTGAAACGGGACCTTTTGCAGGGATTGTCACACGGCACTACTGCACGCGGACGTTGCTCATGTCTTATAATTGCATCGAGGCGATATCACGCAAGTCATGTACTCCGAGAAACCAGCACGGCCTCCCATCCTGAACTTGATGAAAAACTACACGCAGTTCTAGCAGACTTTAATGCACCAGTGAGATACGCGGTTGCTTATGGCTCAGGCGTCTTTCGGCAGAAAGGATACAAGCAGACCAGTGTGGGCGCGAAGGTAGGAGCTGCAGCCTCGTAGCTTTTGAAGACGTCCACTCACGATGAGCAGGATGCACCAATGGTTGATTTTATATTCGGTGTCACTCATCCGGAGCACTGGCATTCGCTAAATATTCGACAAAATCGTCACCATTATTCTGCGTTAGCATACCTGGGGAGCAATGTTGTATCGAAGGTGCAGGAGCGAGTAGGAGCCGGCGTGTATTTTAATCCAGACGTACATGTGGGAGGGATGGTGGGTAATGCGGGTCCTTTTGTGGTTTCTCAGGTTACTTATCTGGCGCTCTGATTATTGCAGAGGATCAAGTATGGTGTAGTATCAATGGATCGCCTCATCCGAGATTTAATGGAATGGGAAACCTTGTATCTGGCTGGACGTCTGCAGAAACCCGTACGTATATTGTCTGTATCTAGAACGCTTGCCACCGATACTCTTACTGAAGAGCGAGCCTGCAAAAGGTCAAAGTATTGCGAGATGATGCCCGAGTCAGCCTCGCAAATCGTAAAAACCTTCGAACGGCCGTGCGCACAGCTTTGCTGCTTCTCCCCCAGCACTTTACTGAAGAAGAACTATTTACCACGATTGCAGGACTGTCATATAAAGGTAATCGGTGATATTTACAGTCCCGTCTTCTTCACACATTGAATACGGCTGCTGCAGGGGATTTCCGTATGCGCTTTGGGGAGAACCCTCATAAAATTTACAACATAGTATACACTCAGATGGACGCTTTTCGAGAGATATACAAGCCCATTGTAGAGGATCTGCCAAATGCGAACTACCTACCTGATGGAACCATAGAGGTAGGTGTTTATGCTAGTTAAGGTCTAGATCGAGGTTTGGAGCTGACGAACGACTCTCGATACGATATAGCAAGACTACAACGTGAGACTACGGGCGTCGCTGGTTCAGAAACTACCCAAGCACATGAATGCATTGGTGCAGAATTATCACCGGTGGTACATTTCCCGTACGGAGAAAATAAGGCAGCTAGACATACAAGAGCCAGAGCTGTCTGCCTCTGTAGTCTCATCGCCCGAATTGCCCCGATATATAGAAAAAAGTATGTTGTTTATTCCGTACAATATAGCAACAGCTTGTTTCTCACAAAGGTGTGGTATCTTGTAGGTTTGGCAGACATTGTAAGACGTCCGGCAATCACCCAGTCGATCAAAGGAGTGTTTACGGCTGGGCTCGGTCGGGCATTTGTATATGCGAAGAACAAGCTGGCAAAATTCATTGCTGGTCGGAGCCGCGCACCATAGGGCCGGCATTGTAACTTACAATAACGTGATATGCGGAAATACATGCAACTTACCCCATCCTACTCTAAGGACTAATGCAACCAATTACCACACTGCTATCCAATCTGCTAGTCTCTAATCTACATGCCCCCTCTTAGTCTTGCCATCACAGCGGGGTAATTCCTTGCTACGTACAATTGCGCCGCCGCAGCCTATATGGCGAAAAGAAAGCAGTCAGTAAGGGGATATTGGCGATACCCATTTGCAGAGCATACCTCACGCAATGCAATAGCGTTCGCAAGCTCCGGTTCCGTCCTCGCGAGATCAGCCTAAGATGAAGCCCGTTTTAGATTATCATAATAGACCCCAAATATATGTTTTCCACTCACCGCTTTGTCATATGCATCGAGCGATTCTTCGAATTTGCCCTGGTGGAGAAGGAGTTGTGCCAATTGTGCGTACGCCATATCACAGAGTGGATCCACTCCAATCGCCTGATTACAACAAAACCGAGAGTGGCCAAGCCTTAGCACGTGACGGAATTTGGCAATAATGTGGGTTGATGCTCCCCTACCTTTCGGCATTCTGCCTCTGCAGTGCTTGCATCCTGTTTCCATTGAAGGTATAGTATAGCTGCAGCAAACCGCCGAGCAATTAGCGCATGTCAGCGGATGTCCTTCGTTCCTCAAAGTCGTACCTTTGTTTATGTACGGCAAGGGAGAATTGGGCATCATTTCAATGGCTTTATCGAAGTTTGCCAGGGCTTTTAGAGTTACCGAATTAGTTCTCTCAACACAGCTCAGTACGCAAGAGCAAGGTTGTTACCTTCGTCAAATCTTTGCGTATCCAAAAGGATCTCTCCATGATAGTTAAACACCTCCCCACTAGATTTGAACTTTCGTGCGGCCTTTTCAAAAGTGGTAACCGCGGTAGAAATGTCTCCCAGCTTATATTGCGCTACTCCAAGCTGAATATGGGCATATACGAAGGTGTCATCGAGCGAAATGCTCTTCTTATAATCCTCAATTGCTCCGTAGTTATCTTGTGTCAACACACGGATCTGACCTGTACTGCAACTTAGCCTAATGTGACGGGAACCAGCCACGACACCAGTCACTCACCCCTGGTAAACGTGGGTAGGTGAGTCGCAAGCACAGAGTAACACAACACGAAGTATCCTCTCACCTGTGATAGTACACATCTGGATCTTTGGGGTCAATCTCGATAGCTCGATTGTATTCTTTGATGGCTTGCTCTACTTCGGCGCGTTCCATGAAAAGCGACGCACGCTTGATGATAGTATTCACGTTCTTCGGATCTAGTTCCAGTGATTTCTCCAGATCCGCCAGGGCAGATTCAACTGAAGAATATCATACAAATTAGACTGTTAAATTTCCCTTCCAGGTTACTGAAGATGGTATGTATTACCGTCTCCCCGAAGGAAAGCGAAGGTGGCCCGTAAGTTGTACGCAAGCGGTTCAAAGAAGGAGCTCAATTTTCCGGATTCGACACTAGCGGTACTGGCCTCATAAGCCACGTCCCATTTTCGGTCGCCTATAGCTTGGAATGCCCGCTGCAAGTGCGCATCACCCTCTTCGATAACCGCTTGGGAAACGACAGCTCCGGTTCCTTTACTGGCTGCAAGATAAAAAGGATAAGTTTTCCTAAATTAAAAAACATTACCAACTCTGGACTTTTCCGTACTCAGCCTGAAAGAGTCCATGTATGCTGAACAAGAAACGATGAGTGTCAGATAGTTATAGCTTGCAGTGAACAAGACAAGCCTACCAGCGATGAAGGTATCCGACGGGAGCCTGGGGGATTTGCTCTATGGACAAAGAATATGACCACTCGTTCGCACCTCAAACGGTTCAACATGAAGCTTACCTTTATGGCTTCTTTGGCTTTGTTTTGCGCCAATGTCTTCAGAACGCGATCGGTAGAGCTAAGAACTGCGTCATTTTTGAATTCCTCAAGAACGCACATAACAGTGTAGTCTGGTTTACACTCCATGAGTCAGTATCTGCCGCCACCCAGTGAAAGTGGACGTTTCATCGTACCATTTAGAGCATCCACCCATCGATCTTCGTTCTCGTACGCTTGAGCTCTTCGGTTGAGTGCCTTGATATAGTTGGGATCCAATTTCAACGCTGATGATGAGATGTGTAAGCTGTCTCGTCACACTTCGAGAGAGCGCCACCGGGCCATCCTACCTTCTGTACAATCCTCAACAACTTTATCGTAGTCATTCTAAATCAGGCGCCATGAGTATGCATTCCACGCGCGACACGGGAGATGGTGATTACCAAGTTTGCGTAGCAAGCTGCTCGGTTGCTGTAAAACACTGCGTCGGGTTGAAGAATGATTGCCTGCGTATATAGGTCAATAGCCTCCTTGTACTTCTTTTCTCCATAGTACTTGTTGCCAAGGGTCTTTGCCGATTTGGCTAGCTCTGCTCGTGCCTATGTGAGCAACGTATGAGCATTACCCGTCTCCGTTTTTCAAACATTGCTCATATGCTGTTACACCGTACCCCCTGCGATAGCGACTCTACGTCTGCGGGAAAGAGGTTTTCGGGATAACTCGTCGGTTCAGATTCGGGGAGAACGGACGTCTTACTTTCTGCTGGAAGAGTCTTCTCGCCTAAATGTGCACCAGTGTCAATTTCTGGCAGTGACAGATCCTCAGTGCTTTCCACTTACTCGACCGCTTTGCTTCGTTTCCCTCCTCAACTTGCGCCTCCTTCTTAGTTTTGGTCCTCTTCTTTCCACCAGTGGAAGGACGCTTGGGCTTCTTTGGGGTGCCGGATGCGTTCAGGACATACCAGGCCCCCGCACCAATCGCGACTCCCGCAACTGCGAGCGCAAGAATAGTCTTCCATGACGGAGTTCCAACCTTCTCTGCCGAATTCACCGACCCGCCGCGAGTGACAACGGCTTGACTTGTGGAGGAGGACATCGTATTTGATAGACCCAATTCAATGGCCGTGCGAAAGCTCGTCAGACCCTCAACGACAAACTTGGTTGCCATGATCGCGAGAATGACTCATCTGACGACGGGAACGTTCGGACACGATGCGTCGTTCTGTGGGCTCCGGCATTAGATCACCGAAATGGGCGACGAGTACTGGGACCTAGATGCAATTCTTGCGGAACAACAGGTTATATCACACTTTGGTTTAGGTGCCTTCAGCTTTGTCTTGTTTGGCTAAGCAGACCAACTGCAGAAACTCCCTAGTTTTTTTCGTATGGACGTTCCTGGCTATGGCTTCCTGGAAGGAAACTTGGATGTTGACGTGAGGAAGAGCTGTGTATCTGGTGTTAAACCCATATACTTATCATACTCTTGTTTGCTAGCTTGCTGCTAATACACGTATCGAACTTCCTTACTGGCTTGCTGAGCACTTAGCCCTAAAGTATGCATGACCTCCGATTTTGCGTTGTATTGCCCACTGGTCTTACTGAAAATGCAGGGCTAACGTTGTATTAGTGACTATATTGATTTGGAGCTTCCAAAGTGCTTTGGACATCGCGTGCGGAATGACTTGAATGCCTCTCCTACCTCTGTGAATCTTGGTAGCCTCTGCTCCTACTACTATCGCTTTGGTGTTAAGATCATCAACTTGTATGTAGCATGCTCTGTGCTTACATTGTGGCATATCGTTCCATGACTAACGTCTATGACGGGATATTGTTAGGGTGGTGGACGCGATGCTACCCGATATCCTCGCGGACGTGAGCTTTGGTGAATTAAGAAAATTACCCATCTGCTGATGTTAATATCTGGCATTTCGCCTCTATGTTTAGGCTTTTATAGCACGATTACCTCTTATTATGGATTATACCCAGACATCACGATTACGAACGGACCGATCTGAGTTCATATATTCATTAGATGAAACGGAGAAAGAATGTAAGTAGATCGTAGGCGATAATGACTTTTCTCGCGGCCTCACACGACCCGCAGTGTATAAAACAGGTCACGAGAGTGTTACGGCTATGGCACAATGGGATCAACGAAAGGCCGTCCGAATACACACGGCAGAGGTTCTCCGCCGGGAAAGAACAATGTAAAGTTTAGATGTGATGGGGCTCCGACAAAGGTCCTCGTCGGGCGGTAATTTATTAATATTGGGATACCCTTCATTCGGCACATGTCTCTGAAATCATATATGGAGCTGTTAAGGGCTGCATGGATATGCATTCAAATCAAGCATCAATTCTTTTGCCAAAGGCTTGGCATGTCCATCCGAGGAAAGGAACCCACGACCACGCATCCTTTTATATGTATCACTTAAGCCTCTCGAGTATTCTACGGTGATCTTCCTCCACAGCGACGTATGTTTCGTCCAATTTCTCTAACCGCAGCTCTTTTTCGAGTCCCATCAAAGCCTCCTACCGTGCATGTATTAACTCGAGGACCAAAAATACGTATACGCGAAGATATCTCACCTCGTTTTGCCGAAATATTCGCCGCTTCACTTGCATTCGATAAGCCTGGTACGCTTTCTTATCTTTTAGTTTGAGATTCCGTAGCAATGCCATTTCCATACATCGCTCAAGCTGCCGCTGGCAAACCGAACGACCAGTTCAGTCAGTGTCGTGGTTAACGGGAATAGTTGAAAAACAGAGCTACCTTGCTTAGCTTAAAGCGCGTCGCCAACTCCTTCACCGTTGGCCCAGGCACTGGAGGTTGTAAGCCCGCAAACGCATCCTGCTCAATTAGCCAGCTAAGATCACATTTGTCTCGGAGATCTTGGAACGCCTCATTGGGATCCTCCACTGGTTTGGACCATATAATACGATCAGCATCACGAAAGATCTTACAGGATGTTTACTGTGCTCACCGGTCATTTCCGCAACGTCACTGCGCTGAAAGAAGTCGTTATATAAGACCTTATATAGCCTTTCTGTTTCAAGAAGCGGTCAAAATATGTTAAAAGTTGTCGATGACCAGCCGATGCTGACTGTGACTGCACTGACCTCCGAGCCCTCGTGCTTGATATGGTGGTAATATGATAAATTGACTAATCGCAGGGAAGAAAAATCCATGAGTAGCTATTCGGAGCTCCCATTGGGCTGTTGGGGGTTCCTCCCACCTTATTCTCATTCTTTTCCGGTCAGGATAATGGAAAAAGGGATAGTATGTAGCGTATCCGACGATGGAGTAAATGTTCTTTTCATCCTTCTTCTGCCGTTCGAACCTGTCCGTACGGTGCCCGTCAGACTGACATATCTTCAGCCACTATAGCCGAAATCCTTACAGTAGGACCATCTCCCATCGCTCATCGTTCTCCTCGAGAAATGATGCACCTTCAATAAACCAGAGCAGAAACACTTGCAGTCTTCGATGATACTCCTTGAAGCCAGGGGTTTTGAAATTGCACTACGCAATTGACAGACATATTAGAACCACCCCCAGAATCATAGTTGACGGCATTGAACTCGACCGACCTTGTAGACTTCATACGATACATCTCCGTCCGAGTCAAACTCATGGATTTTCGTACCGAACGGAACGAATGTTTTTTCGTCCTCCTGTACTGTCTGCATGAACTCATCATAATCCACAGCGAAGCCTCCACGTTTGTCGTTAGCAAAAGAAGGCAAACCCGAGGGAGAGAAGACGAATGCCTACCTGGTGGCAGTTTTTCCGACAGTAGCGCCATTATATCATCGGGCTGTTGCGAGCCATTGGACTCGCGACGGTTGTCGTACGAAATCCCGACATATGTCGCAAGAGATCCGGCTGCATAGTACAACTACTTGTCCAATTGGTAAGCAACTACATGCGCTCATTACGGTCATACAATATAGGAAGATACTTACTTTGATCTTCAAATTTTGATAACCATTTATTGTCTCCTCCATCCCAAATACAGGATATGTGAATAGCGGGTGGAAGATGTCGATTTCACTGTCCATATCTTCAGGTCGAACTAAGGCAAACTGGCTCAGCTTGAAATACTGAATATCAATGTGAAAGACACTGCAGTACCTAGTCGCAGGCAGAGGGCATCATTAGACGACACCGCCCAGTCATCCAGTGTGCTCGGCTCACTGTTGGGTTGAGGCTCGTCGCGGTCTGCTCGAAGCGTCAAATGAGTTAAACTCACAGGTTCAAAAAGCTTCAGCACTTACTGACTTACCCAATTTTCGACGCTTCGGTATCCTTTCGGTTTCTTGGTCCATTTCGTGGCTCTGTGCGATACCCAGAAATCGTGCAGATCTAATTAGTGCTCTAGGAATTGTCAAATGTCCGATCGTAAGCGTCCAGTATTGCTGTGGCACAGTCACCTCATCATGCATGAAGCTTCGAGGGACCATGATCGGGCTTATCAGCCTTACCTTCCTTCCAAATAGTGTGCAATGACTTCCCTCTACAGTATCAACTACCATACTAGGGCGCATAAACGAGACGCATTCATTGAATTTATCAAATCCCTACTGCTGACGCCCTTTGTCTTGCACACGCGACCCCAGTCAGCAACCGGCGCTCTTCCGGAAGATAGCAATTTCACCAATTCGGCACGGAAAGATGATTGTGACGGAGGACCAGAAGGCGACAAGAACGTTGAAAGATATTCTGAGATTCTATTTTGTGTGGAAGAATTAATTTTGGATCATATTCGACATCAAGACAACAGTAGGTTGTCCTTGAGCACTTGACTGCTCGGCCTTGTCAACGTCCGCCAAACAGTTTCCCTGGTTAGAACTTGCAGAACTTTCTCGCCTGTCGACACTGGTCCCCTCCATTGGACGATTCTTTACCCCGCTACCTTTGAAGGAAAGTTTTATAAAGCAAGATGCCAAGCGATCGATGGCCGCCAGACGGTTCGTCCCCCCTAGCTTCAATGATGTCCGCGCTATCTTGAATGATGCTCAGGTTAGGAAGCCATAGTTGTGCCCCAGATTATGTGAATTAATAATGTGCCAATGGTGTAAATAGGTCACAGCGATTGCTTCTACCGTGAAGTTGATAACATTGTAAGCATACTCCCGCCTGTTTTATTGTCCGAGCGTTGTTTGATCAAGCTGATGATTTCAATTCCAATAGTGACGGTGATATGACTTTATACGCGGACGGAGAGGATTTTGCCAAAGACTCACAGCTTGTTCAGCTAATCATTGAGCTACTACGTAATGATCTGTATGTGGCAATCGTGACCGCAGCAGGATATCCCGGAAATGCCGCGAGGTATCAGAAGCGACTTTCCGGCTTATTGGACGGGTTTAAAATGTCTGGCCTGTCATCCGAGGCGTTGGGGAGATTTTATGTGCTAGGTAAATCCTCAGAAGCCAGCTACTTTCTCTCTCGACCGGCATTAACATTTCACGTCCAGGTGGGGAGTGCAACTATTTATTTCGCTATGACACCGACTCCCACCACCTTGTATATATTGCGCCGGAGACCTATCAGCCCCCATCTGTAAGAGAATGGGCTGGTAACGCAGCTCGCATTAGCGATCTGTTGGATGTTGCACAACAAACAGTAGAGGAGCGGGTCAATGAGATGGGCTTGAACGGAAAAGTCTCGATTTTGAGAAAAGATCGTGCCATTGGAGTGGTTTCAGATAAGCAGATCACGTTGACGCGTGAGCAGCTGGTAGGTTTGTAGCTTCTCATTTGAAGATTGCCACCATTTAACCTCAATCTTTCATTCGTGAAGGACGAGTTTGCCCTCTCTACCCAGAGGCGCCTTAACAATTACCAACATACAATACTCATTCGCGAGGGCCAGCGTCCCCTACCGTTCTGTGCTTTTAATGGCGGTAGCGATGTCTGGGTCGATATTGGAAACAAACTTATTGGTGTGCAAATGCTGCAGGAGATTTTAAACACAACAGGAAGCGAAACCCTTCATGGTACTTCAGCCGGGATTAGTATTGCAGACTTGTCTTGGTGCTAACGTCATCATTTGCTGATCCCTTTCTAGTTGGAGATCAGTTTCTTTCTACAGGAAATGATATTTCCACGCGTACTGCATGCTGTACAGTTTGGATCACTAGTCCTGAAGAAACGGCTGAGATCCTTATTGAATTGTGTCACCTTCTGAGCAAACGAGATAGAATGAGGATATAGTTTGGATTCTGATGAGCACGCACTCGGAGCATGACTTCGATCGTTTGATCCTTCATATTTTGTCGTAGTCCAATCACCGGTCATTACCTACACACCACAACCATTTCGAAATTGTAATTACAATGTGTTTAGAGAACGTTGCACTTCCGCTCTTCTGTTTTCCAATAGCTGCTTTTCTGCAGCTAACTTGCTTAGAAGTTCTTCCATCCTCTGTCCACCCCCGCCGCTGCTAGCCGACCCCGGAGCTTGCAATGAGCTTCGCAATTGCGACACTTCTTCCCGCAACCCTGCCAACTGACGTCGTTTGTAGTCTGCAAGATGGACGCTCTCATCCTTTGCTTGCTTCAATTCTTCTAGCCGTTCCGCCGCTAGAGAACTTTCTCCCCGCGCAGATCGGATATCAGCCTCCACTTGCTCAAGCTCCTCTTCGAGCTCTTTTGCGCTCTTATTTCTATTAACTCCCAGATCTCTAATGTTGTCCGTAGTGTTTCGGACGTACGGGCGGCTTGATTCCTTGGGCTGCGAAAAGTGTCAGCTATGTTGGATAAGCACACACCACAATGGAGTTACCTCTTTCAGGAAGGCTTCCTTCATGTCCAGCGGAATGCCGATTGGTAGAGGCTTGCCCTTGCGTCGTGTGTTCAAAACATGAGCGAAATATACGAACTGTTCTTTATTTATTTTCTGAGCCATTCTGATATCTATTAATTGCCTGTAAAATCGGAGCCTATGTCAGTAATTACACGCCTATCGAAAAGATTATCAGCTTACCATATTTGCGAGAACTCTTCTACACTAAGTCTTGAGAGCTGAAACAGCGGCTCCAGCTGGTTAACTGTGCCATTGGGTAAGATTATGTGTGCGTTCGTGAGAGAACAAGGCTAACATACGAGCCACTTCGTCCTCATCTCCACTATACTTCGCAAATTGTGTCTCTGTGGGCGAGAAATGAACATAAATAAATTATACGTCATGCTGGTGGACCGTGCTGTGAATAACGAACCTGCCGCGAACCGATCCGCCGGGCTTATATACCAGTCGAAATCCTGGTTACAGTTATCATTTTAGGCTCTTTTCATCTCATCGCACTCAACACGGGAGGACGCTACTACCTGACTCATGTCGATGTGTAAAAAGTAATGCACCGAGCGAAGCAGGATGCTCAAAACAACCGGTCTTGCTGGGCACAGGAGGTCCCACCATCCACGTGATTTGATCGGGTTGCTGTGCCACCACCGCGTTTGCGACTCGCTGGCGCTTGCTAACAGCAAAACGAGGCCGCATTCGCCGGACCATGAGCTGGCTTTCCAGTTTGACGTCTGCGGAGAACGCAGCTGCTCTTTTCAAGCAGGCAGTATCACATGTTGAGAGTAAGATTGATCAAGTCCTCGACATTCCACAGGGTCCCAACCAGAATGCCAACACTCGACAACAGCATGAAGCAGGTTCGTGCCCGAGCGTTTTGGTTCTCTGAATGAACTTATAGATGACGCCCATCTGTCTTGGCAGATGCCTCAAGAGTCTCTCCTAGATCTTCTACAGGGTTCCGAGCTCTCAGAGATCTTTCCGCTTCCTTAACGACAGGGTTACAAGCAGTAAACGCGGACTCAACGCCGCGCTCCTCGCGACATCCTTCGGAGACCTCCCCTCAGACGTCTGTGCATTCGACCACATCAGAGCTACCCCCCAATGCACAGCGCTCGGCTCCACTAGATAGTTCTGAGATTGCAGAGGCCCTGAACAAAGCGGAGAAAGAAGGCACGGAGACGCCTTCCCTTACTGTGGACGAAAATGCACAACAAATGGAAAGTGAGATACCCACCACGATCGCTTTCGGGGAAGACCCGGATAAAAGTACCGAGGGAGTTGTGGATAACGATTCGACAATGAATGACGCACTAGAAACACCGGAAGATCAGAAGTTGATTATGGAAAAGGAAACCGTAGCAACGAGCCATAAGACGGATGGGCCACTATCTGACCCAGCTGAGGGGAAAGGCATGGTAGCAGAGGAGCTAGCGTCAAGTAGCGAGAATATTGTCCCTCGAATACAAGAGTCGGCAATACATAAGGATACCGATCTGCAAACTGAGACGATAGGGCCTGGTACGTAGGACAGATCCATTTTCGGCTGTACTCCTCTTACCGAAATACTTGTTCAGCTTCAGTAATTGAGGATGTTGCATCAGTAATTCCTCCCATTGACCTTACGAGCACTTTATCGGAACCTCTTTCACCGTCTGATGAGACAGAGGACCACGCACCTGGCGCTGCTTCCCCCAAATCAAATCGAACCGATTTACCATCTTCCGCCGATGATAGTAAAGAGCTAGCGAGGCTGAGGGCGATTATCGAACAGCGCGAGCAACAACTGATGAAAACAATGCAGGAGAACGCAACTTTAACTGACACACTCACAAGCTTGAAAACCCAACTGGAACAGTCCGAAGCTCAGCGCAATGTGGAGGCAACTGCGGCAGATGATAAAATCAGAGATCTCACAGAGAGGCTTAATTCTCTTGAGCGACAGCAAAGCGCTACGTCTCAGACATCGGTGAACGAAGCGCTCTTAAAGCTGCAACAAAAGGAGGAAATGATTACTCAACTGATGGCGGAAGGTATGCAACCGTAAGGGTGTGTGAGGCTGGGCAACTCTGGCAGAGAGATTCATCACGATCCTCCTAGGTGAGAAATTATCGAAAGCAGAGCTCAAGGCCAACACTACAATCAAGCGACTGCGCACGGAAAAGATTGACATTGAAAAGCAGATGAAAGATGTCACCACCAAGTTAGGTCAGACGAATCTGGAAGTTACCGGCTTGAAGAGTAAATTGGCGGAACAGGCCGATAATGAAAAGAAGCAGACCGGTATGACCAGCTCGTTACTCAACTGCTAATATCAGCTCATGGAACCTGTACAGAAATGATACGTTCCCTTAAGGAGGTGAACGAGCGACAGACAAAAGAAATCACGCGCCTCCAAACGGAGCTCGCGACCGCTCGGGAACAGCAGACTGAGGTGCAATCGGCTCTGGACCGGGTGAAGTCAGAGTTTGACGAGGCCCAAAAGGCTCATCGGGAAGCAACGTCTGCTGTTGAATCTCAGGCCCTGGATATACAGGTGGGTTATAACTTGCTTTGATGTCAAAAAGAGTCTAACTAAGCAAATTCTTGTTAGGTCCGTCTCAACAATGATCTTCGTAGCGAACTTGAAACTGTCAAGCGGGATGCGGAAGTGCTTCAGCAGTCACTGACAAAAGATGTGAGACCAGTGGAAACAGTGTCGTCGTCTTCTCATACTGACACCGCTTTCCGCCCCACAGGTCCATGATCTAAGGATGACATTAGCTCAGAGAGAGGAAGATGCGGGATGGAAAGAAGGTATGCTTCGAAGCTTTCCCTAGTGAAGACGCCGGACATGCTAACAGCGTCTTCCAGATATGTTACGACGGGATATTGACATCCTTCAGCAAAAACTTCAAGCGGCAGAGGCTCGAAATAATGAGTTCTATGCGTCCGGCCAGGATGCCACGCTACCCCTACTACGACAAATTGATGCACTACAATCACAACATAATTCTGCTCTTCGGAAATGGGAACAACTGGAGCGAAGGTAAGTCATGTTTTGAACCCATGCTGCCATTTGCGCACAGCTGAAATTCCAGCTGAAATTCTGGACCTGAATAGCCTTACTATGCGAATTCACGAAGCCGAGCAGCAACGGGACACAGCTACATCGAAGGAAAACAATTTCCAAAGTCGGATCGACAAGCTGGTAATTCACAGCTTCATCATTGATGTTGCATACTCGTTAGTCATCAGCGCTTGTTTCAGCTCTTGAGAATACAGGAACTCGAGGGCCAAGTGAGATCTGGAATAGAGGAAACGGCACGACTGTCTAGGCAGCTTGAGGTAGGTGTGCGTGACCATCAATAACGCGGTAAGGTAATGCTCTTAAATACCACCCTTGCTAATCCTCTGCTTAGGCGAAGGAAAAGCGTATCAGCGAGCTGCAGCCACAGATTTCGTCGCTGGAGACGAAATGTACCCAGCTAGATGCAAAATATGCGCAATCTTTGCAGGATGCGACCAAATTGGAGGTCAGTACACGCTCGTGTCTGTATAAAATCACACTGTGTAACGATCGCGTTTAGGAGAATTTCCGAAAGCGGTTGGAGGAGGAGCGACTAAAATGGGAAGAGCGCTATCGATTAGAACAAAAGCAGGTGGAGAATATCAAGGACGAGAGACCTTCTTTACGAGTAGAGATACCACCACCACAATCCCAGACGGGCATATCTACCCCCAGGCAGAATTCTGCATCGTTCATTGGAGGGGAGGTACGTTTCGTTTGTGAAGGTCCTTCCTCTAGCGTGGAGCTGATCACTTCTGGCCATGTACGCAAAACAGTTCCGCACCAGTGACACATCACTCGGAGCCTCCATGAATACAGCTGCGGTTATAGATCGCCTCCATGCCAGTGTCAAACATTATGAAGGGCAACTCGGTTCTTTACAGTTACAATTGCATTTGGCGGAGGAGGGGCGAAGTGAGTAGGACTTCAAGTAAATGACCTTAAAACCTGACCTTACATACATTTGCCCCCTCAGATGAGCTAGCCGAGGAGCTGGTCAGATTGACGGCAGAGCACGAAGAAATGTATGTCTGTTAGTGGCTATCCTAAATGTATGCGATCGTTTGCTTAGATTCTATATCAGGACCAAACTTTGCGCGGAACTTCGTGCTCTTGCAAAAGAGAAGGAGGATCTTAATACAAGGTACATAATGGAGCAGATGGTTATGGTGAGCTTGTCCTTTGTTGCTCATCCCTTGATGTAGATATCTAGCTGCGCTGGAGTTGCTGGGCGAGAAGACGGAACGCGTCGAAGAATTGCAAGCGGATATCCTTGATATGAAAGAGCTCTTCAAACAGCAGGTAACTGATCTGGTGGCTGAATTGGACGAGCTACGAAGAAGCTCGCAGCGAAAATAGATTGTCCTCCTACAGATAGAACATTTCTGCATGTATTTGGTATACAATGGGACGGTTGACTGGCGTATGACCATATTCGAGACATTTCAGTTCACCGAGGGACGGTGCGTCCGTCGCGGTGTCGAATGTTCAGTGATCAATTAGAATGGGTCAATGCTCGCTGAGGCATGTGTATGCGATACATTCATAGTTTTCTGTTATTTCATCGCGCTTGCAATGCCACCTATATAAGGTAGCAACGTCAGGGGATGCAACCGGTGACGAGCAATTAGGGTTCTACAATAGGAATATACCGAGAAGAGAAATGGATGACATCCTCTTACGGACCATTGGCTTTACGGAGTCACTCATTCTTTCGCTTCCTGCATCGGATGAAGAACACCAGCAACTGAACACACGCGCTGAATCTCTAAACCTTGAAATTTGACTTTTGGACTCAACGAAACACATGGCACGTAACCTCCTACACAGTACAAAGCGCGGATACCCTGGATAAATCTTCGCGCGCATCTGACAGCATTATTGTGAATATGATCAGTTCTGAGGAAACCAGTCGGCTACAGGGGCGTACGTGCCTATCTCCTTCGAACTGATCCGACTGAGTTACGGGGCAAAGTTAGACACGATAGGTATATTGGTAAGCTGTCAAGAACCATTGTATAACTTTGTATGGGCCAGCCAATATATCAATCTTGTCTTGAAATGGACCGGCTCCAAGGAAATTTTCCGGACGCAATGACGAGGCCGCTGCTATGAGGTACATCATATCTCGCCCTACGGTTCCTGCAAGATGTAGGACCCAATCATGTCTTCGGGAGCAAGAAAGCCAGAATTGCGGAATATTGTTGCTTTAATCTGCTTCACACTGTCTCGGAGCTCGAAGCTTGCTTGCTTTGGCAACCTGTAGGCAGTCTGCTAGAATGAACACATCCACCTAGTATCATGGCGCACTAGAGACTTCCGCGGATTTGATGGGCGGACTTTGTAAACCTGAAGTCCGGCGATTGGGATCCTTGCTGCCAGTAGCCGAGCCTGCATGCGAGCCACCAGCTGAAGCAATCAAGGCCATCCAAGCAGTACGCTGTTCGTGGCTGTTGAAAGACAAGTAGAAGGTCCGCTTTGTTTTGGGGAAGGTCACCACGACGCTGAATTCGTCTCCCGAGTTACTGGCTTCAGAGATTATGCTGTCCACAAGATTGTATGTGAATGCTCGGCCGTTTGAGAGCTGGATCAAGGATCGGATTATGCGGTCAGAATATCTGCTGCAACAGAGGTGATATAGTTGTATCTCACTTGGACTGCTATGAGAGTGTTCATTTTCGGGATGACGAAAACCCGCATGGTTTCCCAACGATTGAGCAAGGTCCACAAGCCGCCGCGCTCGATTGCCGGAACGATGGTCTTTTTGTAATTTCTGATGTTAGCTGGATATTGTAAATGAAGAAAAATGGGGCCATCTTTCAACCTACCGAGTTCGTGATAAGCGACTCAGACGTAGACGTTGATCCGAATTTACTATTAAAGTCCGACTTCAACACATTGTTGGCAAAGCTGTTCATCAGGTCCACTTTTTCAGTCTTAACCCCAGCAATCCTCAACAAAACTGGCGCGAAAAGCACCAAAAGCGTGAAGGTAGTAACCAGCAAGACGATGATCTGCCGAATTACAAACTGATACTCGTATAACGACTGGATGTAAACCAATGGCAACCCGATGGACATCAGCGCCACAAAGTTCCATACGGCCGCACCAATATAGAGCGTTTCGTTGTATTCGGTGGCGACTGTACGGTTTAGCCAGGTTAGGAGGAGGACGAAAGCAAGAAGGGCGCTGTTGATGGCGTATAGGAAGCCCTCGAATATGTTTTGTTGGAATTGGGTGCTCGAACGGCAGAGGTAGATGGACTGTCTCTGGGAGATCGGGAGCACGATGGGGCGTGGAGGGTCGTAGGCGGTCCAGACTATGAGGATGAGCTTTCGCGCGCGCGGAAGAGGGAATCGTGAGAACGTTGAAACAAAGAAGAGTCACAGTTCAATGTGTCAGACACTCACGACTTCTAATGAAAGCATCGCCCCAGTATAAGCGAACAACTGGCTGGTCTTGACGGCGTAGTTTTTGCGAACATTGTTGAAGATACGGTACAACCGCCACGATTTCACTATAAACAGAGAATGGGTTCATGCGTCAGCGAAAGCAGAGTCCGGTAGATGAGCACATCCAAATGGTACCTGCAATGCTGCTGAAGCACAAACAGAACCCAATGGGAGGAAGCCAAGTTTGTCCAATGCAATGGGCAGGAGTGGGTATACCGATGTGCGGGAAGAGGGTGGTGTATGATATTGTGATGCCAAGGAGGATCAGCTACAGTGATATTCGAGCGCGAGACGGTCAGCGATTATACCTCGGAACTCCCTCAACGACTGGGAAGGGGGTCTTACCAAAGAGAATGGTAAGCTAGTCCTTCTGATAGCCTCATGCTTCATGAAGACAACGAATAACATGGCGGTGACGGCTGTTGCAAAAATCCCAAGGCTTGTAAAAGCTAAGATAACCGCTGCCGATACAGACTCATAGCTGGGATTGACGGCTTCGGTGTTAAATAATCACAGTGGGATCTTGAGCGTTAGTCACATAGGCTCCACAAGCACAGCGAGAAAGTAGGTACATACGCAGTTGTGGGACGGTCGTAAGCGGTGGGTTACTGGACCCGTCGCGAAACACTGGCACAACTCGTTGAATAAATCCCGACAGGTCCGCTGCGACACTGCCTATTTCGGTCCCACCGTCACCGATAGTAGGCTGTCCCTTTTCATATAATGCGACCAGTAGATTGCTGATAAAAAGGAATGCTTGAGGGTTAAGGACCAACCGAGCTTGAGAAAAGGAAGGGGAATCATCTTACGTACTATCCCTTAAAGTCACCATGTTGATCCAAGTTAAAATAGCCAACCGGTGTATCGATCCCAGTGTTGAACGTATCGGGTATCATGTAGGAACCTAGTTCACCAGACGCTAGGGCGGCGAGGTTGACGTCGGAATTGTTGTCTGCGGCGGCTTGTTGCAGCAGCTACAGTAAGCAAGGGTGCTAATTAGTTTCTACCCTGTTTAATATGTTCGTTGAAAGAATACGATGGGCTTGCCTTGCCCCACCCGGCTGCAAGAGCCGAAATGCATGCATAAGCTGGAGCCTCATCTCCTCCTCCTCCGTAGTTTATCAGTGGATATCTGCCCTTGAATAAAACACGGTGTATCAGCACAAAAATCCGCGCATTATTGACTGATTTAGGTGATACTGACAACGACTCATTGAGAGTAGGCAACCTAGCCCAAAACTCCTCTCGCGCGGGAGTACTGTCTCGTTGAACAGACATGTATAAGGTTCCCACAAGCATATCTTCTAGCAACTCAGGAATTTGGGTCTCGTCAGCCAAGTTCTTTTTCAGGAGGGATGCGAGCCGGTCTTGAATGTCCTGGAAGGAAATAAATGAGGTTCCAGTTGAAATGGCTAGGGTATTGAGAGGTCACGGAGGAGAACATACATTGACAAAGATCCAGACGAAGTCGTTGCCGACGACCGAAGCATTGCTTGAGGAGAGCGCGGTTGTCAATGTTCGCGCACATGCATACCCAGACGGAAGAAAAGGCGTCAGGCAACTCACTAGGCTCCCCAGAACAACTTTGCCGCCCAATCAGGATTGCCCGCAACGACAATGACACGAGTTCCGTCTGCGACGCTATAATATAGACCCCAAAGAATCGTACAATGAGACAAAGCTTTCTTGTGCCCAAGAACGGCACTGTACTTACGCCCTATTTGCAAGCTCACCGGGGTCGTTCGTGTAATAGTCCGTAAACTTATTGGCTAAGAACAGCTTACTCTCCTTCTTCATTGCTTCCGACAATGCCGAATCATCTAATTGTGCAAAAGAATGACAGGACATTTGAAAAACATCTCCATGTATGACATTGAACAGTATTGACCCACACGCAGTTCCAGAGGCAACATCTTGATAAATAAACGAAAAGCGCGTCCAGCCATAGTTCTTCAAGAGGGGGATGACACCGATTACGTCGTTTGCAGCCGGAGTATTCGGACGGAAGAAGTAAGGGTATTTGGTTTTGTCGGACAGGACGTAGGAGTAAGCTTGAGGAGAGCAAACTGGCACCTATGAGATGGCGAACGTCAGCTTTATCGGCAAGCTTTGTGTATGCTCATTGATGAAAAGGGAACGTTACCATCAATGGACCCAACATCTGCGCCATGGCAATTGCAACGTCACTCGAACTTCCTCCTACGATAGCAATACTCCCATCTTTGTACGAATCCATGGCAGAAACCATGTACGCGCCCTCCATATTCCACCCATGGAAATATTGTATAGAGTCGCGGAAGTCGAGGCGAATACGGGCGTTCGAGGGCAAGCCCCACTTAGCAGGATCGGCATTGATATCGTCTTTCGCGAGGTTCCAAATGGATTGGATCATAGTCCCATAGTCGCGCCAGTCAGGATCTGGGTCGTTGAACTCGTAGAGGACCTTGGGGAAGTAACAGGTTCAGGATGAGCCACCAGTACCCATTTCGCACTACGACCCACGACTCACCCCGATCTGGAGATAGGTCAGATTTGTTAGATCACGGCGCTGGAGGGATTTAGGCTGCTGGGCATGATTTGGAAAGGAGACATGCTGCGACGAGGTATGATTGTGCTCCTTTTCAAAGCGATGTACTTCGGTACGTCCTGCAAAAGCAGATGCGACCGCCAACAGAACCACGATGAAGTTTAAGAGCATTCTGTTTGATAGAAAGGATGCTTCTCGAACCGGGGTATAAGGACGCAGAAATCTGAGATCACGGAACAGAAAGCAGGCGATCAGGGAGTGGAGATGAATCAGGCAGCTCTTTTTAGCTCCGGAGTTGGCAGTTATTCTTATACAGATTGTGGCTTGTGTTGTTTATGTCACGCTGACCAACAATCGCCTAACTAAGCCTCCTGCTTTGCAAGTCCGAAGTTGAAAGGCAGCACACAATGAGGTGTGCTACTGTCGGACCGTTTCGTAGAAGGATTTTACCAGTTTTCATTTTGGGCTGCTCGAGCGGTTTAATGTTGAAGTCCACCATGTAAAATCAACCCATCAATATATTGATATTGCCATGACCACTCCAAAATATTAAGCACACAACAAAGAACCTGAAAACCTATCCCTCCGTGCCTATATATTATATTGTACCCACTCCCACTATGCGAACCACCTGAAAATCCACTCCATCATCGAGATGACAACACATTATGACACCTAGAAGGGGAGTGGCATAGTGCGTCCCGTCATCCCACGGCCCATCATTGCACGGCCCATCATCCACGGCCCATCATGCCTCCCATCATATCTAGGCTAACAATCCTGACGCTCCTCGCCAAAAGCGGGTTCCCAAACTCCGCTTGCTCCCGAAGCATCACGAAGATCCTCGTGGCCCTGACACATTCCTCGGCCGTATAAAAGAACAGCGCGGTACCCGCAGTCGTAACCTCAGCGCTGACGATGCCGACTTGGTCGATGATGGTGAAGCACCCCTCCATGTTGACGCCGCCGTCTCCGAGAAGCTGTACGTCTCCGTCTGCGAGCGTGACGAGGGCTTGAGGGATTTGGGGGGTGAAGAATTGGGCGTTTGTGGAGACGGCGAATGTGGTGGTGAGGAGGAAGGTGAGGAGAGCGAAGGGTGTCATCTTGATTTGAGTATTGGTATTGAAGTGGGAAGGATTTTGAGTGTTTGAGGTTTGTGGCGGGCATTGTGTAGTTGGTGAGGATATGGAAGGACGGAGGTCAAATCACACCCGGTTTTTATACCGAAGCTGTTGGAGCTCCAGGAGTTCCTGGGCGGTGTGGATTTCGGAAGGAGGCAAGGGAGATACTAGGTCCCTTCAAGCGGCCAACTTATGGCAAAGGAGGAGACCAGAGATGATATCGATTGGGACTGTCACCGGTAAGCAACCTCAGCCCACCGGAGACCCATCGCAGCCCAGAAATATGCTCATACAGTTGAAAGGCAACATGTTCATGTTCACTCTGACGTTTGTTTGAAGCGGCAGTGCTCATAATTCTAACCTCAGGCTCCTACAGTCGGAGTGGGACAATGCTACAGAGGGGCATTGTGGGGTCATGCACCCCGGCACGCTGACACATCTAGCAAACGGAATTCATATTGAGGCTCATGGTTAAAACTCTAACTATTAACACCTGTCAATGGGCGAAGTCGAATATTTGGTAAACTGGCGCCGGACAGATTATTCAGCCAAAGAGCTCTTATCAGGGTCTCAGACAGGCATGATTTTCGCACTTATTAGCACGGTTGACAGTACATGTGCAATAGACAAATGACCAAACCGCATCATGGCGCAACAAGCATTCAGTGCTATGTGTCGGCATCACAAGCAGATTAAACAAATGATACATCCGAAGTAGAAACGGAATAAATAAATCCTCGAGGTCAAAGATCGTCCTCACGTACGTATAACTCTCCTATGTACAACCCCAGAGTTATATTCCTTACGCATTTTGATGAACAACCACCTCCTTAGACTGCTTAATACCCTCTGTCGCTGGCGTTACGCTCACGGTTTTCCCCGCGATCGTAAGAGGATTCGCGACAGGATCTGGCGGGTTAAATTCTCCCCAAATGATGAAGCACTGTACATCAAAGAAACGGGAAGATGAGTATAATGAGATGAACGACTGATATTTCCTTTGGACACGTACGAAGTTGGTCAGCACTAGCGACAGTGGGTATACGTTGCTTCCGACGGCTTGAATTTTGGACCACCACGTAAGCGCGAAGATCTGTCAAAGGTGAGATCTTCCGTTAATGCGGTTCTGATTTGTGAAGGGTTCAGCTAGCAACATACCTTATTCTGCAAACCAGCGAAAATAACAAGGATGATACCATAATAGATGCCGATGGACATGAGAGTACTGTTCACCATTTTCATCTAAAAGGCATCGGGAATAAGAGGCGTAAATAAGATATGCGCATTGGTTTCATCCCGTATCTGTGCACGTACTTTGGTAATGGTTTTCATCATCTTCGCATCCACCGGACCTTCAGCTGGAGCCGCGTTCTCCGATTCCAAGTTGGATGGAACAGTGCTCCGGACGTTTGAATTGAGGTCGCTGGCTATTTTCACTGCTATTTGGACCTGCCAACACAGAAGCATTAATAAACTCATCCACGGCCCTACTGCTCACCAAGTCGGCACTCACTAATTGTCTTCCAAAAAATCCATACGCCAAGCCAATGATGACACAATAGAATCCCACCATAGCATACAATACCGTTGTTAAGGTAACGTATCGGTCGAAGTGTCCCGTGTCATATGCGTATCCCGCCGCGGTTCCAAGCGGGATAACGACGAGTGTTTCGGCCAGGATATAGCCGATGCGGAGATACCGGAGTTGTGTGGCCGTTGGCAACCGGAAGGTCGAGTCATTATAATGTCGCGGAGTTGCCTGGACGCTGATGGTGGTGTGAGCCTGGGGTACTATTTATGAGAGGATAATGCAGATAACAGTACGTACACTGACAGAACATATATCCAAGCGGCGATTCTCCCGCATGTTTGCGGGATATCGTGCATGAGTTGTGAAGCGGTCATCGAAGGGATTTTATCCAGTCCCAGCAATAGACATTGAATTCCTCGCCCTACAACACAAACCCACGTAGTCGATAAGTAAATGCTCTCTGTCCTGACGCACAGATATGCTTACCCAGCCCAAAAGCCGTCATAAGCGCAATATACGAATCCAACGTCGTCAATCCCCCTTTCCATATTCTCTGGCCTTTATAGACATAGCGATAGATAAGCGTACCCGTTCCGAGCGCGAAGACGAGGAATCCTATAGCGGCTGTAATGAGCGTCTGGAGGACAAAATAGTGGGAATCTGTGCATCTCCACACTAGGACGTGCCATCTATGGAAAATGGAAATGGCGAACAGATGAGGGGGTGTTTGTAACGTGTGCAAGAGATGAGGAAGGCCTTACCGGCACGATGGGTGGTCGGCAGGAAGTTCGGCAATCATTTATGTCGGCTACACTAATGATGGTGGAGAGACCAGGAATCGAGGACAGTAGAAAATGCCTCACCTTACATATATCGTTTCAATGGTCGGTATTTGAATAATGACGAATGCCGTCTGCCACACCGAAGACATTGACGAGAGGCCCCATTCATTTGTGATTGCGTCATGGTAAATGTCATTCCAAGCGTCTATTTTTGGAAACAACCCAGAGCTTGAATGTTTGAAAGCAAGATGCGGTAATAACGCACTGATGGGGACCGTCTCGTATTCCGGGAAAAAGGCGGAGACGATTGTTAGGATCTTCTAAATAAACTCTAATTCGTCCAATGCTTATCCAATCTTTGTAACTGACTCTTATTCAAAACGGCTTTGCGGTGACGGCTCTGGTCTTCAGGGTTATTCACAATGGAAATGAACTTGCGTTACAGCTTGCCAGAATCTTTCCAGACGTGCTATGATCTTCGGTGCTTGCTGAAAGCTGGGACGGTCAATGTCACCGGGCCGCACACATCTGACAGCTTTCTTGGTTTCCTGTGGATATGATCATCGTGTATGAGGCAGCCAATATATCAATCTTGCTTCAGATGAACCGGCGCAATGACCAGGACTCTACTGTGGGGTACAGCATATCTCGCCCTACGATTCTTGCAAGATGAAGGACCCTATAGTGTCTTCGGGAACAAGAAAGCAAGAATTGCGGAATATTGCTATTTTGATCTGCTTCACACTGTCTCGAAACTCGAAGCTTGCTTGCTTTGGCAATTTGTAGGCAGTCTGCTAGAAATGAAAACTACCTAGTATCATGGGGGAATCATGTCTGCCGAGGATATTCAGACGCTGTACAGAACCAGTTCTGAGTGACATGCTCTTTTGACCACAAGAGAGCCATTCGTAGCCCGTACAAGGACCAATGGCAATAATCATTGTCGTCTGTCGTCTGCTACAGCTGCCGCTTATGGCGTTTTCTTAAATGCTTCTTTACCAGCAAAAATCACCGCCGATGCCCTTGCGTGAATCAAATCTCATCCACAATTCGGGTGTCAATTTCAAGGGATGCTATCGAGGAGGTTAAACACAGATCGACGCAGTGAATATGCACGACTCTATCGGGCAGAATAAGAAGGGCCGAGCCCTATAAATATGCCAAAAGACAACCAGGTAACCTGGATTTTCTCTGGGACCTTTGTTCAGCTTTTATCATTTTCAATTCTGGCCAGCCCCAAAACGTTAGGGTTTTTCGGTATTGCTTTCCCGTCATGCGAAGAGAACGCTTGGTTGAGGTGGACATTTGACAGCCCAACAGCTTCATAGCTGCTCATATCGAGTATCCACCTGGCCCAAGCATATCAGCGGTTTGAATTCAAATGTACATAAACGACGTTGGGATTGGTAACTTCTTCGACTGTTTTCATTGTGGTTGCACTCCTGTCAAACTAGGTTATTATAGGGCTTTTGCATGTCAATGGGGGCGGGTCCATCTATTTCGCTCTTTTGTCATGTTCACGCGCTATCGGAACCCCCTTGGCCTCCGCAGAAGCCCCTATTTTGGCCACACATGGGACTTGACAGCATGCTGAAGCTGCACAAGCACCATAGAAGGTGTTCCCCACTTCAAGAAAAACCGACTTAGTGACAGCAGCAACATGATGAACTCCCAACGGAAGCTCAAGTACAAGTCCGAGCATGGGAGGGACCGCACCCCCAAGTTGAAAGAAGATTGGAGAAGCAAGCCGACTAGCAGCCAGGGAGGCCCTTCCCACGGTGGTCAAAACACACTTCACTCCAAGGAACGGTCGACCCCGCCCAAAAATGCAAGTCAAGAAGCACTTCACCAATTTCGTTGCTTTGTCCGGAAGGGTGAATTTCTTCACCAGCATGACATGAGGCGATTCGTTGTGTCAGCTCTTCAGTCAGGGCAGCCAGAAGAGGTTCTGCTTATACTTTCGGACGATGCAGGCAATGGTGTAAAGCTGTTGAAGGACCTTGTAAGTCGGCCGATGACCGTGGACGCCGGCATTCGCTCGTTGCCAGTGTCCTTCCAACGGGTGATTCTTCCCCTTCTTGGATTGGTGATCAGCTTTCCCGATATCTATCATAAAGCCTTGCGGAGCATCTACACTTGCCTCTTCCAGGATGAACGGGGCAACTTCATCTACCGCATCTTACAGTGTCTACACGATCTGATGCAAAGGGGCTCGATGGCGGATCACTACTTGGACATTGGAAGGATTCAAGAGCGTGATATACCGACCACGTATATTCCAGCTCATTGGACAGAAGCCATACTGGTTGTGATCAGGGTCTTCAACAAATCCCTCTGCGTGGACACAGACGCTCAGGTGAACGCCCGGTACAGGGACTGGTATGGGAAGCTGAAGGATCTTTGGAATGGTTGGCAACAGAAGTCACCATCATCAGATGAGTATCACCAAGCGAAAAGCGAAATTAAAAAATTGCTAAAGGTCTGGTTTGCGAAAACGTCATGAGCCTTGTCCCTTTGATTATTTATTCATGCTTTCTCTCCGTCACATTTGCTGCAGAACATTGGTAACATCCTTCTGGAGCCTGAAGAGAACTTAGCTACAGCTGAACAAGGAACTTCTGACTGGTTACATCGACAAGCAGGCATGGGTAGCAGAGGAACACTTGCATCTGCAGGAGATCAGAGATCATCAGGTCCTGGGCCTGGTGATTTGCGTCCAGAGGGCCCACGTCATGACAATGATTTTTCAGACTTCCGGAAGATTTGCATTCTTCCCACATCCGGTGAGATTTTTGCTGAAGATAGTCCCTATTTACCAAAACCCGGCGTCGAGCACCATTTGCCGGAAGGAGTGGACCGATACTTGGATATTCAATTTCGTCTACTCAGGGAAGATGTATTGGCGTCTGTACGGGCCGGTATCTCATACTTTGTCCAAAATGGAAATGAAGTTCTGAAGCGCCTTGGTAGTAATGGCACTTTCTATCGGGTGGACGGCAAGAATTCAGTTGATCTTGTGGTCTTCCGTCGTGCAACCATCGAATCTCTAGCACCAAATATTAGGCGAGGACTTCTCTTGAAAGTCTCTTTTGACCAACCTGCCCATGCAAAATCTGATCGACTTTACTGGACCAAAGGGCCGGGTAAGAAGCACGTGCAGAAAGGGTCGCTGATAGTGTTATGGCTCGGCGCAAAGCAAGATATCAATAAAAACAAGCCGATTGCCCAGAGAAAAATCTTTTTCGCCGTGGTTGCAGAGCGAAACGACGAAGATCTGGAGGTAAAACCTCAAAAAGAACCAAAAAAACGACCGCAGATCGGACTGCAATTGTTGGACTTTTCTCAGCTCATAAATGTAGTGTCCGACCATGTAGGTCGCCAGGAGGCACAGGATGAGAACTTGCTACTGCAAGTACGAGGCCATTTCTTCAATGCAGGTGAAGCGGTTCTGAAGGCCCTTCAGTCCTTAAGTAGCTCGACAATGCCCTTTGTGGAAACCATTGTGTTGGGCAACTTGGAACCCAAACACCCTCGATACTTGAATATAGGGACGTGCTATGATCTTCGGTGCTTGCTGAAAGCTGGGACGGACAATGTTACGGGGCTCCAAAGCGTAAATGTTGCAGATTTTGATTCTCTGCGACACACCCTGCACCGCTATCAACGCTACTTGGACCTCGATGCAACGCAAAGTGAAGCTCTGGCCGCCGCGCTGTCGCAAGAGATCAGTCTCATACAAGGCCCGCCCGGATGTGGAAAAACCCACGTGGGGATACACATTATAAAGGCTCTTTTGGCAAATATTGGAAAGTCTCGGACTATCCCATCGGCAGGTAGATCCCCTCAAGCGGAGGCATTGCACCTTCAAGCTGCCATGCAGCGAGCGGCCGGTGTCACACCCACTCTTGGAGCGGATGCGTACTTTGCCAATCTACCCATTCTTTGCATTTGCTACACAAATCACGCCCTGGATCAGTTCTTAGAGGGCTTGATGAATGCTGGTGTGCCCGCCGACGACATTATTCGTGTGGGAGGACGGAGCCGAAGTGTGAAGCTAGAGCAGCGCAATTTGGGCAATTTAATGTATGGTGCAAGAACTGCACAAGAGATCAAGAGGTCCAAAAACATTGAGGTGGAGGCGGGAGACTTAAGCCGACAGATCGATCAGTTTGTTGAACGACAAGGTCTGCCACCTCACAAATGGCGACTCGAGAATCTCGTAACGTTGTTGGAACTGTACAGTCCCGAGCAGTTGGAAAATCTACGGCGGGGATCAATGCTTGTGGACGAGGATGGCTTTCGACGCTTTTTGGGAACCGAGGGGGAGCACACGGATGCCTTGCAAATATGGGTTCGAGGCCTTGATCTTGAGCACCGTTCGTATGAAGTAGCGAGAAGTCAATCGCACGAGATTAACAGTGGCCAATTTGACACGCAGAATGCATTTTCGAGTTTAAGCATCGAAGACGACGGTGATGAACGAATTCTTTACCCTAATCTTGTACCTGTGGTCAAACATGGAGATGAGGGAGCGGCCATTGCTTTACCCCCAGAGCAAACTCGCGATCTTGAGGACCTTAGATATGATTCCGATGTTTGGAAGATGTCGCGTGCGGAGCGTATGACGCTGTTCAACTACTGGAAAGAGGAGTATATGACGGTACGCATAGGAGAGTTTAAAAGAGACTGCGAGAAGTACAGCGAACTCGTGGAAGAGTACAACGACCTGTCGTCTGCCACGCAGGGACGCATTTTGCGTGATGCCAAAGTCGTGGGCATAACTACGTCTGGTGCAGCTTCCAAAATGAAATTGCTACGCAACTTGGCGCCTTCCATCGTCATGTGTGAGGAAGCCGGGGAGGTGTTTGAATCCCATATCATTGCCTCTCTTAGCCAAGGAACTCAGCATTTGATCATGATTGGTGATCATCAGCAGTTGAGGCCCAAGGTGGAGCAGTTTGCCCTTTCGGTCGATGCGCGTTCGGGCTACAATCTGGACATGTCACTTTTTGAGAGACTGGTTCGATTGAGCAACAATCGGCCAAAGGGAGCTCAGCGTAACGTTCCTATGGTGTCTTTGGCTACTCAACGACGAATGAGACCAGAAATTGCTGATTTGCTGCGAAAGACCAAATATTATCCTGTCCTTGAAGATGGAGATAATGTGTTCAACTATCCCGCTGTAAAAGGAATGCGCCAAAATCTCTGGTTCTTTGACCATGACTATCTTGAGGAAGGTGGAAAAGAAGGAGAATCGAGGTCGAAGGCCAATGAACGCGAAGCAAGCATGGTCGTTGCGCTTGTGGGTCATTTGATCAAACAGGGCTATGCGCGTGGTCAGATTGCGGTTCTGACGCCCTATGCTGGACAGGCTCAAAAGCTACGGGAAAAATGTAAAGAACAGCGCGTGGCTCTGTATGTCGACGATCGCACTTTGGGCGACATCCACAAAATGTGGAACGGAGATCCAGAAAGCGAGGATGACGATTCGGCTGTCGATGGAGATACAGCACGGGAAACAGCTCCACCTTCGGTAGAACCCTCGACTCATAAGAAGCAAATAGTGGAGGAATCCCGGCGTGCAAGCTTGGTCAAGAACCTTCGCATTGAAGATCGCGTCAGACTGTCGACGGTTGATAATTTTCAAGGCGAGGAAGCTGAAATCGTGATCATTTCTACTGTACGATGCAATCGAGCATATCGCACAGGATTCTTGAAGGTATGCTCATTGGACTTAAACGTGGAAGTTCAACACTTGTGTGGGCTTTTTCGCTTATATATTTTTTTCTCAGATTGACAATCGTGTGAATGTAATGATGTCTCGGGCCAAACACGGGATGTTTGTTTTTGGTTCTGCAGATACTATCCGACGTGGCTGTCGTGGTGCACTTTTTACCCAAATGCTTAACCTCTTCGATGAAAACAATCGCCTAGGTCCCTATTTACCTCTTAAATGCGAGCGGCACGAAAGCAAAGTTCTCAGTGCGCATACCGTTGAAGAACTACGGCAATTGGCGCCAGACGGCGGCTGTGATGAGCCCTGCGGTTTTAAATTGGAATGCGGGCATATGTGTCCCCGGTCATGCCATCCTGACGACGAAAATCACAAGGCTTTTCCTTGCAAAGAGCAATGTATGCGTCTGCTTGAATGTGGCCATCCCTGTCAATCCCTGTGCTGTAACGCATGTGGACCTTGCAAAGAGCGGCTAGATATTGTACTGTCTTGCGGCCACTCACTCCGGATCAAATGTCATCAGGCTAGAGACCCTCCACCGTGCCCAAAAAAGGTGCAGAGAACAATGCCCGTCTGCGGGCATCAAGAGGAGCTGCGGTGTCATGTGGCGGCTCGGTTGGATGCCCGGTCTGAGTCACTACGCACTGAGACGTGCGACGTCCTATCTGAGTCGGACTCCATTTTCATGTGCTCGAAACATTGCGGAAAAGTTCTGGACTGCGGCCACACCTGCAAATCTGCCTGCGGTAAATGTTTGTTCGTCCAACGTAAATCGGGAGGACACCAGGGGGCCTGCACGGAAGTGTGTGGCCGCAAACTTTTGTGCGGTCATGAATGTCGCGGGGTCTGTCATGGTGCCAAAGAGTGCCCTCCTTGTCGTCAACCTTGTGGCTTCCGCTGTCAGCATTCCAAATGTCCCAACGATTGTAGCACGCCGTGCTCCACGTGTTCAATGCAGTGCCCGTGGTCCTGCATACACAAAGGGAGATGTCTCTTACCCTGTGGAAGTCCCTGCTGTCGATTGCCATGTGACGAGCGCTGTGACAAGATTCTGTCCTGCGGTTGTCAATGCCCATCTGTGTGCGGAGAGCCATGTCCAAAACCCAGCCAGGCATGTCCAAAATGCGCCTCGCCTCAAAGCAAAACCAGTGTGGTGGATATGATTATGTTTACACGCCTCGAAGATTACGACTTGGATGAAGGTCCCCTTTTGGCACTCAACTGCGGCCATTGCTTTACCACGGAAAGCCTCGATGGTATTGTGGAGCTACAGAAATACTATCGCAGATCGGATGATGGCGCTTGGCAAGATATTCTCCCACTACCATCCGCTTGCCAAGCGATTCCCTCGTGTCCTCATTGTCGATCACCAATTTCAGGGATCCGCCGCTACGCTCGCTTGTTGAACCACGCATTTGCAGATCAAACAACGCGCAAGTTCAATCTGAGCATAGAAACCCAAGTCAGAATGCGCTTACAGGACCGGGAAACCGTCGGAAAGCGGATTGAAGAGCTGCGAAAGAAACTCGACGTCGATAATGTGTCAGTAAGCACACTTCAAGATTTGCATCGTAATGGAAAGACGGTTAGACGGGTCAACAAAGACGTCAAACGTTTGATTCATCAGGCCAGCAAAGATCATCCGGCCAAACTAACCTGGGAGAAATCATCAGCTGCCCTGATGCGCATTATATCAAGTTCTACACGGGCCGCAAAATGTGAACAGGCTAAAAAGCAACTCCGTCTTCATGAGGCATATAAATTCATACCTGCGGTCGACGGAGCTATTAAAGCGCATATCGGTTTTTTGGCATGGGGACAGGTCGTCATCAAATCCGCTGCCCTGGAAGTGATGGCTATCACGAAGTCACAGTCGCGTAATCAGCGGGACAAAGCAGATACTGTAAAAATCATGTTACGAAAATCCTTTGGTGCTCTAGAGCAGAGCATCAAAGAGGTTCGCTCGCAGTTTGAAGCTGTCGATGAGCTTTGTAATGTCTCGAAAAGTCGCCGGTCTGCGGGTGATGCTCTGAAAGAGTTTTTGATGACCTTGTATGTATACTTAGACGAGATCTCATGGCTCCGAAGATCATGTTCTGGGCTCCTGGACGAGATAAAGGAAGCGCTGCGTACTCAGCAGCAGGAGATTCTGGCAGAGTTGAAGGAGATTGCAAGCAAGCGCATACGTGCATTGACTTCAGCGAAGGAGGACTCTTTGAACACCCAACAAAGGGCTGCAGAACTGGATGCCACTCACAAATTGCTCGTAAATGCCGAAAAGCTCTGCAGAGAAACATTTATCGAAACTGTCTCGCTCAAAGAAAAACAGGACATCTTCAACGCGATGGGTTCGGATGTTGGCACTGGCGTTGGAAGCTATGGTGGGCATTGGTTTACGTGTCCCAACGGACATGTCTACACGATAGGTGTGTATAATTTGATAAGCGTCTAGCGGCAAATTTTGTCAACCGATGTAGTTACTCGTACAGGTGAGTGCGGAGGGGCAATGGAAACGTCCAAATGCCCAGAATGTCACGAAAGCGTTGGAGGTCACGGCCATTCCCGTATCGCAAACAATGGAATCGCAACCGACTTTCTGAGGGAAGTTGGTGCGCACCATTGATACTTTGGCCTCTCGACAACGCTCTATGTACTGCACAACTTCAAGAGCTTTGCTATTAGTCCCTACAGGTTTCAAGAAGATTAGCGAGTTGCTACAGTGACAAAACATTTTATTGCATACCTAGTTTTCTATTCTACATAGGGTCAAATGTAGTTTCGTATATTGTTGCACACATTGTTGCATACGTCGCTAAAATAAGATAGTTACACCAGCAATTTGCTTTGTACCGTGTGCTTGTTCGCCGAGCAAATTGGGTCGGTCTGCCTTCATGAATTACATTGCCCCTTTGTTATAAATGCATCGTCATACAGGCAGAACAGCAAGAAATGAACGTAATTCCTTTCAGAAGTGCCTCATTTATGTCATGTTGGGCACCCTACTTGAAACTGGCACCCACCATGATACTCCTCCAATCCCACACTCCTGAAGGCATGACCCCGAATGCCCTATTAGCGATGGATACTGAATTGATTAAAAGCTGTCTGGCGATAATTGGAATGCAATAACCAGAAAACAAAGCAAGTTGTGTCGCCGTGAAACGAGGTCATGATCTGACATGCCAACTCAAACTATACAAGTAGGAATAGACAAAAATCCACAGTAGGTAAATATTACTTTACATGTGTGTTTTGAGTAGTTTCAGTGATGTTCATCTAGTTGGCTTGCTGATCTGCAGTCACTCTAAGCGCCGTCATGTTTCATCTTCTTCTACTATTGAACTTTATGTCTATCGTGATAACTGCTATACTGATCCCTTGCCCTCCTGTCAGTTTCTACTCTACGGGTCGTATCCTCGGCATATTCACATTTGAATGAGTTCATACCAACAAGGCGGTCTTTGTCCTGGTTGTCAGTGTAATTAAGGTCATCATTGGTATCACCTCGTCACCCTGAGGTAACGTTATTCTTCTTCGCTTTACTGCTACTCGCAGTCACCAGCGCCGCATACTGTAGCGTATTTATTGTTTTTACCGTGTGTTCGACAGATGGAGATGTATTTGCGATCATGACACAGGCACAGTCGTTTGCTATCAAGTAGCGTCGCAAGACCATTGTCAGGGAACAAGTCCGAAAGGGTATGCGTTGTCCCTGTGCTCCATTGCATAGGGATTGCGCCCGAGCACGAATTACTTCCTTCAATGCAAGGAGCTCAGTATTGATCTGCCTTCCCTCGCGACGCTCTTGGGCAGTTTGACTCCTCCCCGGCATTTTTCCCTCGTCTGCACCGTGCTCAGCACCGGCGAGGTCCACAAACACGAGCGTACCCCCAACACACGGATGACCGCCATTTCTACTAGCTCTTTCCGCGCGTTCCTCCGCAGCCTTAACACGCTCCTCAAATACCTTCAATTCCGCCTCTGCCGCATCGATCCGCGCCTGGTCAATTTGCACTCCTGTGATTTTCCATTCGCCGTCCACATTTACGTACATTTTGGATTGTTCCTCAATCTTTATGTCTGTACACCGCTTTCCTACGGGCACTAACTCTGATTCGGCTTGAAGCACAGCCTCACGCGCTTCCATGACTTCTTTGGTTACAATTTCCATCTCGATAATGGCATGCGAACGAGAGCTTTGGTCGTGGAGCGTGGAGACCCCAGCGGTGCGCAGACCGGTGCCCATGACGACGGCCTTGGCAACCTCTTCAGCATCTCTGCAGGTAACAGCATGAAGCGGTCGAACGCGGACACGTCCGTCCGCAAACTTTTCCGTTTGCGAACGAATGTGTACCTTCCCATCAGCATCCTGCCTTACGTGACATTCAGCTCGTTGTTTCAAGAGATCATAAACTTTCCCGTTGTAGAGCTCCGAAAAGCGTACGTTAATGGCCAAGTCGGTCCCTTCCTTGTGATTGATAGCCTTGAGCATTTCGGCCACCCTGGTGGCGGCTCTGTAGTACAGACCAAACTCCTCGCCATATCCTAAGACTGTATGCGTCTTTCCAGAGCCTGTATGGCCGTAGCAGAAACAACTCCCCGTACCACCCTCCATAACACGCAAAAGAATGGGCTCGACGGTAGCTGCGAACGTGGACGCGTTGTCGTCCTTGTCCCTGAGCACTCCGGCGAAGCCCCCGCCGCTCCACTTTCGCAATCGGTTGTTCACCTTGCCAGTCACATCCACCACATAACTGGCTTCGTCCTCCTCCTTGACTTCGTATGAGACCGCTGCGCTATTCTGGCTGATCTCGATCTTGGTGAGTGGCCGCCAACGGACGAACACACGCACAGCGCCGTCGGGTGAGAGGTCGACTTGATGCTGCTTTGCCATTTGCTGGCGTAATGCCTCTGGCTTCTCTTCACTGAGTTAGCCAGCCGAAGATATGACGAAAACTAAATGCTAGATCTCTGGTACATGATCACTTGAAAAGGTGATCTATGCCAGCTGGGTACTAGTGCTATCGGACAGCTTACGTAATAATCGGATCACGTGAATGACATTGATGAGGTGGGAGCGGCAAGATGTTTGCGAGACTGGAATCAATGGAGGAAGTTCCCACCCTTCAGATCCCTGGACCTTTCCAGCTACTGGATAACTTGCCTACGGAGCTCATTCATGCGGTGACCTTGCACTGTGAAGAATTGCCAGATTTTCTTAGTCTTTCTCGAGTTTCTCGCTCGACGCGGGCTGCCCTGTGGACACCAGCATTCCGTAAAAAATGGTTCCAGACGCACGCTTCAGCCACACTTTCATACTTCAAGATTGCTGCAATCCTCTGCATTCCCCTGCCCGCCACCGAGCTGTCAACATTCTTGCTGGAGAACCTTGAGGAGGCCCCAAACGTTGAGCAACAAAGTGATGCTCGCTCTGAGGATTTCGATGATATTCAAGCCTCGATGGTGTGGGTGTGGAAAGATGCCATGCCGTGGTTTCTGCGACTGCAGATTTTGACGATGGGGAGTCAAATAGGGGGCCCCACATCCTTTGCGGAACTTGGGCGATGGTTCGGCATATTTTGCACATCGCCCTTGTATCCGCATTCGACAATGGTTCCGGCTGAAGTGCTGCGATATGCATGGCTAGCTTCGCAGTTTGATATCCAATTTGCGGACAAGTTTTGTCATACTGCATTTGCACATGCCTTTGAGCAGAGAGGTGCTCTCTTTAACGAACTGGGGAGATCTGCCCAAACGGAACAGGCAACGTTTACGACAGAGTTTCGAGACTTTCAACGATTTGTTCAGAGTAAAATCATCTCAACGGGGCGAATGGAACCTGATGGTACGCATGTATTTGACAGTGTCCAAATCTACTGAGGTCCTATGTCTTCAAAGATGGCAACCTACCACCTCATCATTGCGAACGATGACAACCCGTTTCCTTTGTGATTGCATAAACAATTGTAGATACGTACGTGTAGGAAGGTAGAGATACTTACGGCGGAGACCGTTTTTGCTGCCAAAATATGTTACTTTTGCTGTCAACGTGCAGACAGTCCTCGTTATAAACCTCCTTCATTGCCAGTCAAGCCAGTCAACAGCCCCACGCTTTGCAAACGCCTTCTCGTCTTCTGAGTTTAAAATCCAAAAGACATTCGTTTTGCTTTTATGAATTATTTACTTTAAAGGAGAATTTCCCACAAAACTTTTTGCATGCAAATTTGTGTTGTTGTAAAAGCGCGCGGATGCAAAAAATTGTATGTTTATAGTCATGGAAAACGTGCCAGGATTTTTTGCCTTCTTTAAAGGGCGCTGTAAAAAGGGGGCGACTTTTGTGCGGTTCAAAAAGGACAAACGGCCAACTTGTCCTCCAAAAGTTCCCACGGCAAAAGAAGGGCCATTGGCAAGCTTGCAATCTAGGACGGAGGATTCCCAGAACAAGCCATTAGGGAATACTTTCGGAAATGGTCGTTCACATTGCTACGCTGCCTTCGGGACGTCCTCTCTACCACGGCACTCTTGTACAGAAACGGTTGGGTGGCAAGACTCGCAGGAATGTCGTCATTTGCCGTCCCATTAGCACAGAGGATATCAGCACTGTCGCGGATCTGTTGAAAAAGCAAGCCGAGCAGTCTAACGGCAAGAACCAAGATGTGATTGAAACGGGAACAGACTCCAAGGAGGAGTCGAAAGAAAAGGATAATATGGATGCCCTAGGACATTTGGCTGCTGCGTCGGTTGCAGGTAAACAAAAAGGACGAGGTTTAAAGCTTGTGTATATTGTCAAAAGATATTTATTTCTCCAAATTGTAGACTCTCCTTTAATGATCCTCGGTACTGGAGCGCGAACCTACATTCATTTTTCAACTGTTGAGGAGGTGTTGGATGAAAGGGAATGCGGTGCTGCATGCAACTTATCGTTGACAACATCCCAGAAGGAATATCGTTTCCTTGCTTCCACATCAACTGACTACACAATGTAAGATTTGAAACCTTTACGCTGCAAGCACCAAAGATCAGCTGCTAACATGTGCCATTGCAGATGGATTGCGGCTCTACGTGACTCTTTTGCTCTACGCAACTCAACCACACCAGTAGTCAGTAGGACCTCAACTCTCAGCCGCTCCCTTTCGCAGTCCAAAGGACATGGCGACAATTTCCGCTCTCGCAAATTTGGCTTTCCTGTAAGAAGCCACACCGTGGATTCCATCATGAGTGCAGGAGTACCTCCTTCCTTGAAAGGGGAACACGCAAATGACAGTGAGCAGGAAACAGAAAATGTAACTTCAGCTCCCCAGGATACTGTCCAACTGCAAGAGACAGTGCCAGCTACTGGCGGATTGAAGTTGAGCAAACGACCTTCTCTCGTCGGTCGTAAGCGTACTGGAGTCCGTTTTGCGGAAGCACCAGACTCTGGAATCAAGCATGCCCCCGTTGCATACCCTCCACCGATTCCACCCAAAAATGATGTTGCGGACGATGGGCCAGTCAACTCTCTCAGTCGAAAAATAAGCTCGTTCCTTCGAGGCGGATCAGGTGCTGACTCTCGGGAAAAGGCACCAGCAGCCATGGACGAAGTACTCTCCCCTCGGCCTCCGAGTCCAGAAAGAGACAGAGGCGACCGTCCCCGCCGATCTGGAACTCTCCCCCGGCTATTTACAAAACTTTCCAACAGCGGTGACGCGCCAGAGGATGACGGTCGCGGTCGTTCTTCCAGCCGTCCGCACAGTGCGCATCCTGACACCCGGCCACGCAGTCGGAGTAGGAGCTTAACGCGACTATTGACATTGGTTCCCTCCGTACGAATGCCAAGGAGTCAAAGCCTGGCTTCCATGTTCAGAAAGCATGCAGACGACGCAGTCGTCCACGAAGAAATCCGGGTTTGATGACTTTTCGTGCTGCGTGATGGGTGCAGGGAGGGGGGTGGTGCGTGCCTTAGACTATTTAAACGACCAATATTCATGGATGGGGCCATCTGTTTTATGCATGATCGGCGTGCTGGACACGTCCAATTCAATATCTAGAGATGGCATTCTAGGAGGGGTGGATTTACATCATATTGCTAGTTTCTCATGTCTGTATTCTACTTTTTTATTTCTTAATATTCGAATACACAAGCTGTACATTTGATGCCTTTCCAGGTCTACTTTACTAGTAACTTGCGAGAGAGTCAGACTTACCCAACAAAACCCTTTATTTTGACCTTTGAAATTTTATGCACAATCAACGCATCATCAAGGGAGAATTCGTTACTTCATGCACGAATAATGTATGTGTTGCGGTGTGGAAAAGCCCCAAACATAAATCACATTTAACAGATAATTCCTGCTTATGCAGATCGTGTAACATAGTGTTGAGGCGATTGAAAATGGCACTAGGACCCATTATTATCCGGATTAATCCGGTTAATCATATCGCATAATCAGAACCCCCCTCTATCGCTCAGATTGGTGTGGCATGTATTGTAATGTTTTTTTTTTTTAAACTGCGGTGAGGCGCATGCCAAAGGTCTATAAAAGGGGGGCCTTTTCCCTCTTTCCTCTTTACCCATCCTCGACTCGAAGCATCTGCGCAACGCTCATTGCGACCCACACAACCTCATCGCGACTCGGTCAACCATGAGAACGCCGATGTGGTGGTGTCGAGGACCTCGACCGCCCGACAGCAACCGTGATCAGAACCAGCAGCAACCAATCGGATCCGATAACAAAACCTACTATTATACTGCCACATTAGTTGAGCTTGGTTGGTATGTATCGATGGCATTTCTTGCATTTCTTGTCATCGGGTCACCTCGCTGACATGCAGTTTTTTTTAGTCTCCAAGCCTTGTCACTGAAAATCCACCAGCTTGTGACGCTGCCCAGTCGATTCGCTCCTGGATGCAAGAGTCTGGCTTCAATGCCATCAAGAGTTCTGGATCAAGGCTTAGTAGGGACCATGTGTGGTGGTGGGCAGTTATCCGGTTAGAACAACCGTTACGTATTGCGTGTATAATTGCCTAGTAGTGGTTAGATAGCTTTTCCGAACCGGTTGTCGCCGGTTTATTCCCTGGTGTAGTAGCTAGTGCCAGTTTCTGTCACCTCTACACTAATATAAGTCCTTATTTAGGACCCAGGACCATGAAGAATCCTCCCCCAATGACAATGTCATTCTCACTAGAGATCTCGTTGCTCATTCTTCTTCTTCTTGCTCTCATTGGTGCTTCTGTCCAATACATACGTCTAACGCCACTGTGCAGAAACACTATCACCAGCATACAACACAAGATCCACATTGTACAAACCCATCACGTCCGATACCATCCCGTTCGGCATGCATTCAAGTACCCACTTTTCTACTTTCGAGTCAAATTGGGTGAGGATTTCAATGTACCCTGGTGGTTAGCTGGGTGGGAGAGAGGGCTTTTTGCGGTGCGAGAAGGCGACTATCTAGGCGGTGGGGATGGCAGGAAGCAAGGGTTTGGGTTAGGTTTGAAACAGCGTGTGCTTGAGTTATTGGCAAGTATGGTGAGTCAAAGAAAAGGCTCAAGTATGTTTATGAGTATTTTAGTAACTCCTTTGATAGGGAATCTCAACCTCGGATATCGGGTCTATCGAACTAGTAACAACACCGCGTGTGTTGGGCTATGCATTTAATCCCCTTAGCGTTTACTTTTGTTATTCCTCCACCACCCCGTCAAATGTCCACGCAGTCATCTTGGAGGTGAACAATACGTTTGGTGAACGCCATGTGTACGTTTGCTGTGAAAAGAACCGTGTGAAGAGTGCCCCTGGGTAAGGAAGAGGTGCCGTAACCTCTAATTATCAAATGTGCTCATATTCTCTGTCCATTGGCAGATATGATTATAGTCACTCGATAGATCGATCCTTTCATGTCTCTCCTTTTAATAACCGTAGTGGCAATTATGAAGCCCATTTCAAGCACCCAGACAAGACACTCGACGTCCTACTCAACATCAAAAATTACACGGATGCATCTTTGGCAGGACTTTCCAAGCCATTATGGTTTACAGCACGAGTATGGGGTGATGCATACGCTCTCGACGCACGTACATGTGCCTATCTTCTTGTCACATACCCTGTGACCGCATTCTTGACCTTCCCAAGGATTCTCCGGCAAGCGTGGATCCTTGCGTACCGAAAACGAATGAAAATCTATCAAAGACCGAGTCCCATGAGGGTACCTAAAGACGGACGAGGCATGGTATGGAAGCGATTGAACAATTTCCAAACGTGAGTGGCCCATACTTGATCCATTATACTAGATTTGTTGTCTTACCATTTCTGTTAGGTTTTGTCGACGGACAGTCTTTGATCATTTCCACATCCAGGCAGAGGGACATTCCACCAGTCTAATTGTATATGAGCAGGGCAGGCCTTCATATACGACTTTGCACGGTGGTGCCGGGTCTCCTCCGATCAAAGTTCATGTGACATCACCTGCATTCTACACGACACTTGTATTGGAAGGAGACGACGTTGGTCGAGGGCTGGGACACAGTTTTGTTCGAGGTGATTGGACGTGTACAAAGGGTGATCTGGAGAGGTTTTTGGGAATGCTACTTTCCAAAGAGGGCAATCGTGAAGGGAGACAGCCAATGTCGGCCGAACCTAGAGAATGTCCAAAGACAAAAAAGGTGATATCGCCGTTCAGTTATCCTGGTTTTGCTCATATGCATCAGCCATCGCGTCCACAAAGACTGTCGATCAGGTGGAAGCTGTGGATGGGGTCCCTATCGATTCGACTGGAACAGTCTCTGTTTATATTAGTAGCAAACTTCACCATCGATCCGTATTCAGTAGAAGAGCGCATTTTTGCGTACGCCATGGACGAACAGGCGGAGAAAGTCGCGCATAGTGTAGAACCAGCGAGTGACAATTCGGAGAGCACCTTGATTGGCGAGATTGATGATGGTGCAGATATACAAAGGAAGGAATTGGATAGATTTCAGGCGCTCGCAACCGCTTTTCGCAAAAGCGTCGGATCTGCCATTACAGTCAACTAGAATACTGTACAGGGTTTATGATGGACACAGTAGACAATATATATTATGCTCAGAAACCTGAAAACCTCGGAACGTCCGTGCGTCTTCTCACTTTCTAAAAGACCACCCGCGCCAAACCCAATCACAACCTTGATGGGAACCGGAATCAGCTTATCTGAGCCCAAACACAACAAATGGTTAAGAAAAAAACTTGAGATGCAAAAAAGACTTGAGAAGGTGGCAAGGATATTACCCCCGCACCCACCTTCTACGGAGCCGTACCACAAAAAAAGGGAAAATACAACACGAACCGTTTTTTATGTGGATGGCACGGAGTGTAAGTGAAATGGAGGAGGGGGAGGGAGGCATCTTTAGGCGCTTGAAAAAGCAATACATAAAAAAAAGAAGAAACGACACCAGGGGGCCGCGGTACGGGATTGTTCACGTCATTACAAGCACTTTGTGCACCGTACTTGAACACCGAGGTGCCCCCATTATTTTGTCCAGTCACTTACGTATCGTCTTCTACAAGCCAGGAAGTGAAAGTGTGCATTCCCCGTGCGCGAAAAGCTCCTACCGAATGTGTTGATCCGGTTTTCTGTGTAAGAGCATCAGAGTGAGGACTGCATTGGTACACAAGATCTGATCATTTATGATCACTTACGGTTTGTGTGGTTGCGACCAAACCGGATCCTGTCCCTGCTGGGGTGCTTGAAGGGACGGACGCTGCTGCAAAACTGGCGGACGGGATCGCTGAAGGGATTGATGTGAGAGTGGGGCGGACGGTGGGCGCAAGTCGGAGGAGGGGAGTAGCTGTTCGGGAGGCTGTTGCAGCCGTTCGGCGGACAATTGGTGCAAGCATGTCGGAATGTGTTGAAACTTGTAAAGAACTTAAGGTGAGGGAAGTTTGCTGCTTGCTTTTGGAGAAATCGGAACTGTGATTTTGTTGCCATGGAGGAGATTACGTACAAGAAGCTAAGCCTCTTCCGGGTCTGAATTGACAGGTTTTGGCAGATAGTAACACTTCTGGTCTGAAAAAAGGAAAATCTAGTAAAGATTTGTTCTAGAACAACATGAGCAGTGTATTTACAGAAGCCAAAGGGCACATCAAAGTTTACAAAAGTCACAAATACGTCGTAATCCAAGATACTCATAAGAACAGACTGCACTGAGGAACCATCCAGTCCAGCTAGGGAAAAAGACTTCCTACCACGACCGATCCAACCATAGCGAAATGGCTCATCGTCTCGTTTGAGAACCAAATCGCTCTTGAAATTTGATTAAAGCACGATTGAGACGATCCAGCATCTCCAAACTTGTTTCCTCCTTTGTGGGCAGTTCATTCTCTCGCAACAGCGGGTCCTTTACGTTTTCTGAACCGTTGTTGGACGTGTGTGAACCGTTGGGTAGGCTGCCAGATGATACCTCTTCCGGCGATCTTACGAGTCCAGGTGCAAAATCCACGGCAGGAGACGTTATGTGCGCAGGGGGAGTCCGAGGTTTCGCATCTGGATGATTAGCCAGTTCCGGACTGCTATCTGAGAGCTCCAACTTTGGTTCCGTCGCCATAGAGACTTGAAGGCGGGTGATGTAATCCGATAGTTGCTTTACGCGCTTGTTCATCTCCCCCAGCGTCGCCTTAGCATGAGGGATTCGTACCTTCACTGAAAATCCTGCATCCAGTTCGGCTGCATGCCCAGAAGAAGCCGGTGTAGGTTGCGAATGATGTTGCGCCTCTCTGTTCGCTGAATTTCGGTGGAGCATGCGTTGTGGTCGGGGCACCTTGCCATTTCGGGTGTTAGGCTGGCTGGCATTCCGGCGTCCATTCTCGCCCTTTGTTCTCTTGGTCTTTGCGTCGAGCTCCGATCCCTCTTCAGCAGAGCTGTTGCGACCATTGGTGAGCGGGCTTCGCAGCTCAGTGGTCGATTTGTTTGATTCGGCGCATATTTCACCCACATCTACCCTGATATTTGTGTCCTTTTCTTCATCAGGGGTATGTGGGATGGGATGAGACACTTGTTCACGCTTTCGCTTGAGATTTACTTGCGTTTGATCTATGCCCGCTGGATCTACACCAACTTGTTCGACCTCAATCGTTCTTCTTTCGATGAATGCAATGTCCCCTAGCGGTGTACTCTCTGTCATATGATATAAATGTTTGAGTGTGAGTCCAGGGCAGGAGAGACGCGAAACTGAACACACCGGAAAACAATTCCTTCACGACCTCCACACTGGCTACATCGTGAGAGGATCGTCGCCGTACTGCATCATTACCGACGTCATTTTCATGGCTGCCCACTTCTCCAGAGGAGTCATCAGGATTAGGTTCGTCACCGGGTTTGAACATGAGTAGTTCGGTATAAGGTTGTGCGGCCTCCAAGCTATTCATGGTATTGCGTTTTTTAGGAGTTGGCTTGCCGCCTACAGCGGAGCCATTGCCACTTCCCGGTCGATCCCTAGAAGTTCTGTGTGAAGTAGGTCTTGTGCTATGCATAAACAGAGTGGTAAGGAGACATAATTCGGCCACATGAATTTCACACGGAACATACGTGGAATGCTGGTGGTGCCCTGGTTGACATCGTTCACAGTAGTAGTGTTTAGGCAATTTTCTGGGATTTACGTTCATGCATTCGCAGTGCTGCCATACGAAGCAGTCCTCACATTGAACCATAACACCAAAAGACTCTGTGACCATTGAGGAGCGCAGAATGGTTAGCGAACAATGGTCCTTGCCAGATCCTCTCTCCGAATTACTTTGCGGAAACTGACCTGTACGCCCGCACACGCAACGGGTGACTTCATCGTCTTCGGTATCGCCAAGCTCTGCACTGTCGTTGGCACGACTAACACCACCTCCTCTTGCTGCTGTAAGAGAAATAATGGGATTAACCTCTGATGACCATGTCCTGGAGATTGGGGCTTCCATTCTACAAGTCTGTAACATCCACAAAGAATTACAACTCACCCATGGACGCTGTCAGTCGGATTCGTCAGCGCTGCTTGAGGCATGAAGCGCCCATGACTTGGTAGGGTGGAAAACGTTTGTATCGCTCGATTTGCCAGTCGCTTGAGACTTGATTCACGTGACCTTGAAGGATTGAGTAAGCGGACGGAGCACCCGTTGTGGAGAGCAAGGCCAAAAGAAGTTCATAGCATAGGCATAAGATGGACGAAGTTCCTGCGTCATCCCCTGATGCCGAGGTACTTGTTTTTTTGAGATTATGAAGTCTTTTAATCTTTTAAACTTACCAATCTCACCTGCAGCAGGCTAGCGGTGTGGTCCCTCAGTCGGAATTGCCGAAGCGGGTGAATAGCAATCCTGCCGTGGCCACCGCAGAGACGAAGAGCGTTGCCCCTCCATCAGGTCTCTTCGATACGTCCCAAGGAGTCAACGAGCCCCTTGGGGGTATTAGCGTGCCCTACGATGGAGGACCCGATAAAGGTGGTCAACGAAGAGTTATCGCCGAAGATCCAGAGTGGAACCTTGCTGCGGTGGAGAACTTGAGCGAATTATGTATTCGGTCCATCGTGGCGAATTTCGAAAGTACGTTAATGACGTATGAATGAATTTCTTCAAAATTTTTAGTCTCATGGATAAGCATGCTTGTTACAGAGCGGCCCGTCTTGACAGGCATCCCAGCTAAATACCGAGAGCGATTGCTATCCTCTATTTCCGTTGACCTTCCCCTAGTAATAACAGCGCCCTTAATTCCTGATGACACATATTGGAAAAGAAAAGCGATTGCAACGTTTAAACTATGTGATCCATCCGCGCATGGGGGAGTGTGGAAACGACTGTTCTTCGAATTGCACATGCGTCGAATAATTGAGGCGTACATACCAGATGGGGAACATTTGGACGCATTCTTAGCAGACTTGGATTTGGCAGCGTCCTACGTAGAAACTATACGTATCACGCAGCTATTACCTGTGGGTTACCAGAACAAGATGAATCTGGATCAAAAAGGAGTAGATGCTCGACGTTTCGGGACACAACGATCAGGCCATGTTCCGGGTTCAGAAAAATCCGCAATGGACGAAAATGACAAAGAGTTTACCAAGCCAGGATCGTCTCCAGATCATTTAGACATTGGCTTGATTTTAACAAAGCTAAGCAAAGTGTCAGAACTCAATCTGTATTATGGGTAAGGGTACCCTCATGTGTTGACTTGACAAGCAGGCATCTTGATACATTCACCATAGGGTACGAGACTGTGGGATCGATTTTGATTGGCAATACTTTGGGATGACGTTGAACGATTGTATATCGCTTGCCAATGCAGTCAAGGCTTCCCATCTCTCGAGTTTGACCATTCAAGCAAGCAGAATAGACGATGATCGATGCCGATTGCTATGTTCCGCCCTACTGCAAAATAGCACCTTGCATCGACTTGGTAAGACGCATCCCGCGTACCCCACCATCACTCTAGGAGAACTAACATGGTCTTCGTTTTTTGTTTTATTGAAGATTTGTCGCACAACCGAATTGGGGATACAGGTGCCCGCGGACTGGCTAAGGTGCTCGGCACATCAACAACCGCCCTAGAGTACCTCAACCTCTCGGATAACAAAATCGGGCGTCACGGAGCTCGCTGCATAGGATCGGCGTTGAAACAAAACAAGACATTGAAACATTTATCCTTGAATATGAATTACTTGACAGATGCAGGCGGAGCCAGCCTATGTTCTGACTTGCGTGAAAACGACAATCTTCAAAATCTGGAACTCAGTAGCAATAGTCTTGGCTGGACGACGGTGACCTCTTTATGTGATTTACTGAAACACAATGGGAAAGCCCTCGTCGCTTTGGACCTCAGCTGCAACAAGTTGGGGCGAGTGGCTGCTGGAAAAAGTGATGGGACGCAGGAAACTCAGACAACTGAAGGAGTGGATGATGTAGCAGGAAAAATGCTATTAGATGCCATTAGTCAAAACAAGGTTAGAATCACTTCAGTTTCTCGTTGAATTGGGACCCGTACACCTAACTTTCCTCGCAGTACGTTACAACTTTAGACATAAGAATGACGCAGCTTTCCGAGGAATACACTATCGCCATTCAAGGCATAGTCCAAGAGAACAGGTCGGCCGTATAACCTTACAGCCAAATAACTTGTACATAGAGATCTTATCTTAGTTTTAATCACATTACCGATTACACATGAAAACGAGTCCTCTGAAGAACATACAGTTCCTCAGTATGCCAAAGGTGCCCTCTTATCCTACTCGATTGACCACTTCTTCTAAGACAAGAACTCTTTGTGTGGCGAAAGCAACCACCGTCACTTTAACAATCAGAGTGAATGATATTCTATTACGCATCAGGAAGAATTGTATATATTGGCAGTTGTTCTGCGCCAATGCATGGAACTTAATTCCATTTCCACAACCTCTGCCTTTCACGCCATCTCGCCCTCCCTCGTCCTGGGCACGACACTACCCCTTCCGACCTTGCTTTTTTGCCTAAATACATCCGTCTTGTATTAGGGTATTATCCGTACGTACAATATGATACAGCATTGAAATTATGTAACATGAAGCTCCTGCGGTCAGCATCGGTATGCGTGGATGTAGGGACCTCTTCTTTTCTAAAAGTCCCGTGCGTGCTGCGCAGGTAGAAGAGCCTCCGTTGAAGATGTTCCATCCATAGATCTTCCCGAATCTGATTCGCCCAATGACTCTGAACTAGTACCCCTTTCTGGGAAGATTCCACCTTGCCCTCGCGGTCTTGGTACCATCCGTGAATGGGTTGTCCCGTCTTGAGCAGCCATCTTAAATAGGTCCTTCAGGCTCTTTGGCATGCGATTCTTGTCGATGTCTTGACTCGTATCGGGAGACGGCGGTCGGAACCGTAAAGCAGGTGCAAACGGACGAACAGGTTCTCTCTGCGAAACTTCGCCGGAGTCATTGCCCATATCGACCAGTACCTTGCTTGGCGGCATTTTTCCCTTCGCCATTGCAATCTTTCGCAATCTCACAGGGTCCATCTCCCCTGTTTGCGACACCATCAGCGAGAACTTGCTTTTTGGATCGTTCAGAAGTGAGATGGGAGTATCAAACTCAACCACCCGCCCGCGGGACATAACCATGATTCGGTCCATTTGAACAATGAATCGGAACCGGCTAGCGAGGACGATAACGGTGCAACTTTCAAAGTTTGTTGCAATAACCGAATGGATAAGGTTGTCTGCCTCGTGACCCATAGACATTACAGGTTCTGTAGCAATATCGCAAAATGATTTCGAAGACGGAGTGAGCGGGAATGCAGGTAACAGAATAACACCGCGGCATACAAACCATCTAGGACAACCACTTTTGATTTATTGATGATTGCTCGCGCAATGCAAAATAGTTGCCTCTCAGTGAGAGTAAACGCCTTCCCGTTTTCTGTCATAAGCATACGATGTTATTGCCGTCAATAAAACGTCGACGATAACGGTTCCACGACTGACCAGTGATGGGTGTCTCCAACTTAGCAGGCATTTCTTCAATCTTCTGCCCGAGGTGAACTGCCTGAAGAGCTTTCCAAAGCTCCTCATCAAGACAGGTCCTGAAGGGATCCAAGTTTGATCGAATTGTTCCAGTCAACAGAATTGGCTCCTGCGGGATGATGGCGATACGACTCCTTAAATCAGCGAGGCGCAATTTGCTGATATCAATCCCATCAATGAGAATGTCGCCCTCCGACAGCTCGACCATTCGCAACAGTGACACTGCGTAAAAATGGGTTTAGTTCGCAAAAGGATATGCCATTTTTAACCATCGGATCATGCTTACCTAGTAAGGTCGTCTTCCCAGACCCTTTCCAATGTGATGCGCGTTTTAATACTTCCAACCTCGCTGAAAACAGTACTTCCTACTCTTACCAGATCGTCCGACAACACCAATCTTTTCTCCAGGTGCAATCCGGAATGTCACATTCTTGAGAACCGCAACTCCATAGCGGTTATATCGCAGAACCACATTCTTGAATTCAATCTAGAAAGAGTATCAGTCGTAATTAGCTTTTAGACTAACGGTATCACTATGCTTCTCGCCGACCCATACCTCTCCGTGCAATGGCCATTCTGGCGGAGGATGATTTCCGCGTGCATCCCTCTAGATAAAGGATAAATATTAGGGTAAATGGGTCATCGGGGAACGGTGGGTCTTGCCGTACCTCATATGGACAACATTCGGCAAAGTTCACAACGGCCGACACGCTTGACATCGTTCCATGTACTTCGCCCAGAATTCGAACGAACCATTGCAGAAAGAGGAGTAACTGGAGGGCATTGGACACCGCCAAGCCTGCTTGAGAGGGTCCAACATCGAAGAGCACTACGAAAAGTGCACAGATATACACAAATAGAGACGCTAGTATGACCAGAAGTAGTGTTATCTTAGCGAACAAAAACAATCACTACTTTCAGGGGAGCCACACTAACCTATTAAATCCAAGTAAAGAGCCAGCAGGGTCTTCACTAAAAATGTGTAGGGTTGAGGATCGCGATGAAAGTTTTCATCGCACAAAGAGCCGCCCGCCTTACCTAGCATCAATGAGTACAGCGCTTTGTGGTCGGAATCTATTAATGTTCTATTGAAGGTATCAAACCGATCCTCAGCGTGATACAGGCGAATGCTAAAAAGTCCTTCCAGCGTGCTTGATAAGTGCGCAAACATTGGTGACTTGTTGCTGGCTATAGATGAGAAAATCAGTTAAGGCATGGCTATGCAGTACTCAGAGAATAAGACCTTCTAGACGTTTGAACTTGGCTTCCGTGTCACCACAAAAGTGAATCAAACACGCCACCAGGAAGAAATATACTGGTAGGGTTGCCCAAAACCATGGGGTGACCACCGACACAAGGATTACAGTTCCGAAGACGATGGGGCCGAAAGAAAGGGCCTGCAAGGCTGCCTCCGGAAGAAAATCATCGATCATATAGAGGTAGCGAGCGAAGTGTGACAGAATTTGGCCTAATGGTGTCACTTCATAAAATGACAGAGGAGCACGAAGTACGGCCTTGTGGCAATAACCAGTCAGACACACGTTCAGTCACTCATGTGCCATGAACGTCTCACCTGGAGCACCCGATTATGTAGTGATATGCTTCGGCTCAGTACAGCGGCAGAAAATGCGTACCCGCGCACCAAAACGCCCACAGCGATGGCTGAGCAAAATAAAGCATATATCCCAATATACAGTCCCTCCGACAAGGAGTATTTGCCTTCCACGAACCACGCCACCCAAACATCTGTACACGTTGCGGTAGAGCACCGTCAGCTGAATTCACCTGCATCACGTCCTTCATGAGGAAACCTACCGCTAAGGACCCGAATGGTGGCGACTACAAAGAACGATCCGACGACAATTGCTCCTGCCAGGATTCCGTCAGCTTCCTGAAGATACTGCACGTATGGACGCAGTGGATGCTGCGACTCAGGAGATGGATCTATCAGCCCGGAAGTTGCTGTGGGGCCAACAGTATCATAAGTTTGCACCGCATGCACTGTGAGTTGATTGGCCTCGATTGTTCGCGTCACCACATCTTGATTTGCAAAGTTGACAGGTGGCCGGCTGGGAGTTCCAGTCAATACAGACAACTGATTTCGCTCAATAATTTGAGATATTGTGTGGTCTGTGATCGGCTCAATTCCACGTAGTTGGTTCAGGCGGCGAATAGTCAGATCAACGGAGCTTAGATCGGGCCCAGAGGCATCAACAGGTGGCCGTGTGTTCTCTGTTTGCTCCGCCGTTATGACTTCCGCGGTTGCGAGAGGGCTTCGTTTTCGGGGAGGGGGGCGCTTAGGTTTGGGAATGTGTGGCCCCAAGCTTTCAGCGGGCTCTACAGTACAAGCGATGATCATACGACTACAATTGAGCTACGCGATCAGGCATGGGTAGAATCTCTGGATATCTCTTACTTATGTCGGAGAGGACTATTGTATCATCATCCGGCTGTATGAGATCGGTCGCCCACACATTGAAAATCACATTCCGCGCCTTCAGTTCGTCAAATGTCCCCTGCTCGACAACTGTTCAATCTATTATCAGCATCTAATTCTCTTGTATTAAACATCAAGATATAGACTACCTGTTCCAGATTTCATCACCAATATCATGTCGCACTCAGAAAGGAACTTGGGAGGAAAAACACGCTTAATTCGAACGACGCGTCATATAAATCCTTACAGAAGTAATTCGATGTACCTGTTTCTGTTGCGTTACCATCACCACTGCCATCTTACTGAGCATATGCCCCTTCACACAGTCAGTAAATATTCTTTTGGCGTTCTTCGTGTCGAAATCACTTTAAATACAAATTCAGCACACAACTTCACCCATCACAGACATCTCAAGACATACGTAAGACAATCCTCCAAGAGCGCGATATCCGGTTGATGATACAAACATCGGGCGAGAGAAATTCGCTGCCGTTGACTTCTGGTCAGCTCCAGCTCGCTCACAAACTCTTCATCGCCTAGAGCAGAGCATAACACAACAAGCCGTTTCAGCTTCCAGGAGAGCAAATCAGGGATGCAACTACGAGTCAACAGTCACCATTTGGTAGCGAAATGAAGTCTTGCATAAGTCCGGCGACGCGCACGGCTTCATGATAACGGCCCTCGTCCGACTCAACACCAAACAATACATTATCACGGAGCGAAGCGTTGTCTAGTAGCCATGGTTCCAACGGCACGTAGCCACACGTGCTGCAATTAGAACAAGCAGGTGGTCTTAATTCACTAGTCGTAATTTCAGACACGAAATGGTGAAGACTAACCCGTAGGTAGATACAGAGCCAGCTGTTCGCTTAATCTGCCCCATAATAGCGGCCAGTAGTGACTTTCCCGATCCAAGGTCCCCTACCACCGCGATCAGTTGGCGTCGTCGGAGGACCAAATCGAGTTTTTCGATATGTGGGTGATCTATATCACCGTCCCACATGAAGTCGGCGCCTTTCTGGATGAGAGCCATGCATCAATAAAACTGGCCAAACATACACCGGATTGTTGTCATACAATTTCCATGCAGATATCCGCATCCGACGGATGGGGTTCCAATTTTGGCGCTGCGTCTATCTCCGGTAGCATGAAAAACTCTTCCAAGCGCTGGACAGAGTTTTGGGCACCTTTACAAGAGTGGTCACTAACGGCACCCCTGTTGTGCAAAAGCTACGCAGCTTACCTGATATGGTCCTAACAGCTGACGGTAACATCAACAGAGGATATCGAAGCGTATTGAATAATGATAGTATGGTGAAGACAGTTGCGGCCTCAAAGCGAGCACCATGTATGAAATGATACGTTGTCATGCATGCTAAAACAGCAACGACAGGGGCGATGAAGACCACAATGAAATTTCCGATCTTCATTGTGAGAGCTTTACGCATTTGTCCAATTTCCTTCTTTCGGGCAGCAGTAATCTTTTCCTCGTAGAAGCTCTCCCACGCATATGATTTTATCAGCCTGATCACCGTGAATATTTCTGACATTAGATGAACCCGTTTTGTGAACAGGGCAGTGGTTTTGTATGAAATCGTCGAGGCCCGCTTGGCAAGGATATATTGCAGTGGGAGGAGCATAAATAGTACCAGTACCATCGCCGGAAGAACTGCTACGCCCACCTCCACCGCAGCGAGAGCAATTATGACTGTATCAACATGAAAAGGATAGATCAGCGAAAGGACATTATATTTAGGTCATGTGTCCCAGCGACCGAAATTTGACAAATATGCATACCGCAACACTCAATACCAGCAGACCACGCAAAATGCCAATTCACCGCCGCTTCAGCTACCCGGTTGCACTCGTTCGAGATCAGGTTCACGATATCACCGACGCCGCCCCTTACATAACTTAATCGCAGTGATTTTCGATATATCAGAACCATGAGGGCCGCTCGACACTGTTATCTCGGCCGGAATATTTGTTATTCTCTAAACGAGTAATAGTCCCCTCAACTAGATTTCCATACCTGAATTCCAATACGAGTGCATTGTATTGTAAGTTGATGGAAGCACAGCGATCCCAACCCATGACTGATGAACAGGCCCACGGCATACAGATGTCCTCGCCAGACAGGGCCCGAAGTCTCACAATAAAGCACGAGTTGCTTCAGCAACCAATAGGCGCCAAGCCACGTAAACGCAGCCCATGAACATTTCCAAAGAGCTAGCGCATAGTATCGAAGGCCGAACGCTCGGTGAAGTGCCCGGAGAAGTGACGCCGTCCTAAAAGAACACGTAGGGCGGTGGGGCTGTGTTAGTACCACAGTATTTCCTCACTCTCTTGACTACAAGCCTTGAGAAAACACTTACCCAGTTTGTCGGCCAAGTTCCGCTCTCCAGGTCTTTTCTAGGTCGTCACCGGTCACTTTCGCACTCTCAGACGACCTCAAATGGAGAGACAGGTTTCCTGCATCTTCCATGCTTCGTGTCATCTGCACTAGTCGGAACACCCAAGTAAAAAAGAATCCAGAAAGGAAATTTCCCGGGGCCAAGACAACTCGCTTCCGCTTGTGTTTTCTTCGCCGACGCTTCCTCGGAGGGTCCATTTCTGACGGCTCTGGCAATGAACCACCTGAGACGTCATGCCGCAGATCTGGGGGCTCGGGACTTGTTTCCTCTATGCTGAAGGTCTCGTCCATGGTCTTCGCCCGGCCGACCGCTTGGGATCTCTCAAGGCGAACACCAAAGTTCAAACTGTTCCACTGCGAGTAAAAGTGCTGTGCCACCTGGGAGAAAATGGATGCTTGCAGGCAGGATCGAACACGGGACCTTTGACCAAACGGTCAGTTCACAACAAATGTGATCTACTTGTTAGGAGCCCATAGTTCGGGAACACTCTCTAATGTCACCTAATCTCACAGTAATGATATCAAGGTAGCGCCTTAATTTTGAAGATGCAATTAGGGTGAAGCGTCATGCATTTGGTCTTCGTTGCCTCGACGCCATGGTCAACATCTTATATCTTGTCCTCCTTCACCAGTACAATCTTTTCTAAAGTGTCCATATACGGACGTTAAGCTGATAATGGTAGAAATCGGAATGTATGAGGGATGCAACAATTTATGATATCGGAACGGGGAACGGGGAATACCCTTTGATTTGGTCGAGTAGTTAAGTTGGAATCATTAAAAAGGGGAACACCCTCGGATCCACATGGTCTTAAAAAGTATACTGTCCCAGAACGATCATACGATTTGAAGGCGTCTCTTTGTTTCAGCAATATTGAAATACATCGGGAAATCTGTAGATAGTAATGAAGGCACCAATTGGCAAACAGTTACTCCGAGCCATGCGATATCTTTGTGACATTTGCCGTATGCGTTTAAAATTAATGAAGACGCTCTGGGCTGCACATCTTTCAATCACAAAACTTAGATCCGCGTTGATTGCTACCAGAAGGCCGGAGGCGAATATTCGTAAATACCATATGCTTCATAACATAGCGTTGAGATTCGCCCGGGGTGCAAGTCAAAGTAGCGTTCCGCAGAAGGAAGAGATCAAGGTTCAAACAACCAGGCAACGAAAAGCACTCTGCCATTTTGTAAAATATATAATAGAACGCAGGAGTAATAGATTTCATCGGGGCCTATGGTCTAGTGGTACGATTCCCGCTTTGGGTGCGGGAGGTCCTGGGTTCGAACCCCAGTAGGCCCCAGTACGATTGGTCGGATGGGTTTTTTTGGTGACTCTGGTGCCACTTTACTCAATGACTTTGTGCATCTTTTCCTGTCGACTAACTGACAGAGTAAGGCGAACAATATTTAAGAGTAAAACAATCTTTGTTTGCAACATTTATGCAAGTTCTCCGAAGAAAAAAAAAGGAAGACAACAAAAACGAAGTGGCGGTCCAGTTCCGCCTCTATACAGTATTCTGGAGTTTCATAGGTAAAACGTTAACGAAGAAAAGAAACCCGCGTTGAAAGAGTTCGTCGAAAACCAGACTGTAAGTAGCAACAGATTTCAAAGGGTGAAGGAGGTGTGGCATTGTACGCGTGTGGAACGTTTGATGAAGTAAAAGGTGGGGGTGAGGGAGAGTTTCGATTTCCAGTTGAGCGAACGGCAGCTATCATCGTCGGTGAGCATCTTCGATATGCGCAACGTCTCCATGGCCAATATTGGATGGCGTCACTACGACATTTCGAGTGTGTGATAGCTGGATATCGTTGTCAGATTTAAAATGGGACACCATGTGCATTCGATTCAAATAAGACTTACAGATTCGGTTCTCTTGCCCAATTCCGAATCTCGTCTGGTGGGGATATTGATTGGCTGGGATCCATTGTCAGCTTTCATCCTCTCACTGATATCAGGAGGCATCTGCAACCACAAATGAATCGTTACACCATGAAACGCGAGGATCGGCTAGCCTTGTATGCTACCTACCTGCCACAGCTCATCCTGATACTGCAGGATCATCCGAATGGCTTCAATGGCGAGCGGTGACTCATCATCGACTGCATTCTTTGACTTTGAATACAAAATATTCGGCGTCATCACAGTAGCCAGGTTGTCTAGTCCCATCTTATTTCCATGGTCTTCGTTCAATTCTCGGTGCTCTGATACCTCCCTCAGAAAGAATACCAGTACTGACAGAACGTCGAGGTTCGGCTTTGGAAGAAGGCAGCATACGTAATGCAGTGCTTGCTTTCGCCGTCCAGGATCTGGAAGCTCTGTTTAAAAATAAATAAGGTAAGTCAATCTGCAACAGTAAACCATTGCAAGAATCGCCTTACTCTGAGTGGCGACGAATAATCGGTGAAGTTTGAAGGTAAGAAGCGGCTCGGGCATGTCTCGAAAGAATTTTTTCAACAAGGCTGCAATTTGCACTGGATGGTTTCCCGCCAGGTTAATGGATCTCGGGTCTTTGTCTAATTCATCTGATATTGTCTTCAAATGTCTGATATTGCCATTCTTCCGAAAGATGCCTTCCACTCCCAGATCTAACGAACCAGTTAGCAGACGGTCCAGAAAGCACCACCCGAAGACAATCGACATACCCAACATATGCAATGTTCGTATACAGGCATCAAGAAACATTGGAATTTGAAGCTGCCCCGGTCGGGGTCCTAATTCAGTTGCCACACCGTACTTGTCCACGAGTACTTCTAAAGGCACCCCAAATGTTCCCTCTAAAACATGCAAGCGATTCAGAAATCATTACCCATTCAACAAAGGACCTGACATAACAACAAACCTTTCGATTTTGATGGCTTTCGAATCGCCTCTACCATCCGTCCCCACATTGACTGCTTTCGACCACTGGCGACATCCATCAATTCATCTAATGTAAACTGATCGCCCATCAATGGATACAGAGCCTGGGCAGCAAGCTGTCGAACAGCCCAATGGTCCAGACCAGATAGATCCAGGAGGCTGGATGTACCGGAATTCCGCAGGGAGGATTGCCTTCCCGCAGGGGGCAAGTATAAGCTTTTAGAGCCAGCTGAGGGAGGTAAGGAATTACTGACGTTCGCAAAAGGCGGTTGTCCGTTGTTCAGCATGGAAACTCCTATGCTGCGCCCATCTGGTCCTACTGGTCGGGAGGTTTCGCGTGAATATGGTCACATGGTTGAGTCAAGAGCTAGCTTGTCCCGGGAGAAACAAGCCACCGTTGCTTACCTGGCGAACTGCTGATAGGGGAATTTGGTCCTTGTAGAGAGCCCGAATCAACTTCGTGTTCGAAGAGTTAGTCGGTGTGGACAAAATCAGAGTCATTGACGAAGGCTATACCCACTTTGAATATGGAGAAGCATACATAAGCGCTTCAGAGCGCATCGTAGTAGAAAAACGTATTGTTCCAACTGGGTCACTCGCTCGATCCCCCTGCTTGATGAAGGTGATGCGTGATTCGCACAATAGAACTTTCCCGTGACGGCATCGTAAGTTGCCTCCTCATACACGGGGCGCAGGTTCAAATCGCACGCAGCACACCGGAAACATCGGCTATGCCATCTTCGGTACCCATATTTCAAACATTCCTCTTCGACTGGTTCCCCGCAAGCCACGCACAGATCCGGGTTTGCATCCGGACCGCATTCGCTGAGAGTTTTACCTTGTGCATCATCCTGCCATTCACATGCTGCTAGGCGGTCGAGGAAAGTTACCACTGCCGTCTTCTCGTTGTGCGCATTTTCCTGAATGTAACTGCGTCAATAACCGCGCCGGTGCAGCAAGATGATAGGAGGTGAACATACCAGCTTTAGGGCACCAGTCAATGCAGCACGAATGAGAATCTTCAGGGTGTGCGCAAGGCTAGTCACCAGAGATATCATCTCTTTTGTGGCTTCCTGCCGCGTATCCGCATTATCTTGAACGTATGACAATAACGAGAAGAAATGCACAATTTTCTTGGTCAGCTGCTTAGGCTCCTTCGCATGATGCAGCCCTGTAGCATCGCGGAAGGTAAGAAGCCGCATTTCTATGTCGTCAATGACTGCGAAAAGGGTGGCAATGTGACTAACGAATGTCGCAGCCTGGAAAACTCCCTCTCGAAACTCTTCATGCGAGAACCGAATGAGCATGTCTGAGATGCATTCTGCTGACGACTCCTCGAACGCGGAAAGTACGTGCAATATGCGCCCCGCCTTTTCGGCAATTGCTTGTTGCGCCGCAATATCTGTTCCTGTACAGATGATCGTTAGAACGATATTTCCTCCATCATCTTTCGACGATACTGCTTACCCTCTTTGTCATTAGACAATGCAGGTGTTGTTGACGTACTAGGCTTATTTGCTACCAACGTCACGTTCCACAGCTGATCCACCATGTTGAGATGAGGTGGTGACTTTAGGTATAACCGTAATATACCACCCACCTTGTATATCATATAGCACTCCGGGTGCCACTTCTCTGTCCACTCAGCTTTATTGGTTTCCACAAAACTTCGCAGGACAGCCGTCCGACAACCGCCACATTTGGCTGCGAACAATTGCGAATAATGAAGCTGACAATATACATTGCCATCTTGCTCGTAGTACGAGTCGTGCTGCCTGAAGACCGTAGGACAAACTGAGCAGGTAAAATGCTCAAGATGATATTTGCGGTTTAGAGCATTGATGTGAGCCCCGCGAAGCGCTCCTCCACACTTTGCGCACAACAAGTCTAATCGTCGGAAGTAGTCCTTCTCGCAGAACACTTGGGTGAGTCCATCCGGCCCTGTGTGGGGGAAGAACTTTTCTGCAACAACTTGTTGGCAGTCCTGGAGGAACCAGGTAGCGATTGTGGAAATGAGCCCAAGGTCCCTTCGGGCCAGATGGTGTAGCCGTTGCCCCTTACCTGACACCGAAAACAGTCCAAGTGAAAATGTCCTCCAATAGCCCTCACAAACTGTCCGTCAATTGGCTGGCCGCAACGGCTACAGGTACTGGAGCCTATAGCGGAATTTGACTCTTCGTCCCGTACCGTCATTTTCCGGTCACAATCGAGAACCCACAACCCCAGGGACAACGTATGTCGAAAGATCTACTCTCGAACCAAAGCAAGTTGACCGTGGAACAACTGGGATAGGAATACGACAGCTACGGTTATAGGATGGGAAATCGTTTGTCAGGTGCATTGAAGCCAGGTCGTCCTCGACAGCTGGTCAGTTTGGCCGTCTCCAAACGGACGATACAACGCCAAATTTCGCAGCCAATACAACCAATTACACATTTTAGTCGATTCGAATGAAGTTGTGACCGTAAGAACTTGGCCTTGGCCTCATCGACTTTACATGACAAAGATATCTAGGTAAGGAGCATAACAATACTGCGCACCAAGGAATCCTTCAAGAAGCGGTGCCGTTGTATTATACATATAAAATATATTCAATACAATTCTAAGAGTTTTTGAAAAATTCAATGATACCCCGTCGTTTCTTTCTAAGTCCAAGCATTCTAAACGAGGTATTGCCGTTTGTAAATGTCGATGACTGCTTTTTGCCCGTCGATAATGGGACATCCAAAAAAGTGAAGTCGCTTTTGGAAATTATTTTGCTGCCAGACGTCATCGATGATTCGACAGGAATATACTCGTTGTGTTGTATCGGCTCAGGAGGCGACTCTTGAATGCCCAGCAATTGCCCGGGAGTAGCAGGTGAAAACGGCGGCGATCTTCCGGGTAAAGGCGATGGTGTTATAAATGTGGGGACCTCCGCAAATGATATTTGCTTAATATGTGGCCGCGCCGATTTTTTTGCAAATGCCGCCGGAAACGTTTGTCGGGTATACTGGTCTGATGTCGTTTGCTGCGCATTTTCAATCGGCTGGTGATGGGCATCTCCCACATCTTCCGCATCCTTCTGTTCAACAACGTCTTCCAGTCGACGACGGACTTCGGCGAGTACGGTCGGTGTAGAGGGTCGTTCAAAATGGTCAATTTGGGGTATCCGCGGTCGGCCCGCAGGCATGTCAGAAGAAGGTAGGGCATGCAGATTTTTTCGCGCCATTAGGGTTTGTACCTGCTTTCGTAATTCCTGTAATGCTATTAAGGGCGCCTCATCCGAAAACGATGGACCTTCATCAAGAATAGGGGATATCGGTACTTGGGATGTCAAATCTGGTACATTAGCCAGCGTGATGGTATCTTCGCCCAAGTCCTCCTCGTCATCCTCGGCTTCATTGCACGACTGATTCCTTGCCGGACTTGTGCGCGTCGACTCAGATTGGGTTGAGCGATTTGGGGACTCCTGACTGGCTGGAAGAAGAAGTGATCGCGGGATGTGGTCTAGCGAACTTTGCCGAAGTCTAGCGAGCACAGCGGAAATAGGTGTCTCATCGCTGATCGTCTCTGGATGGCGCAGGTCCTCCTTGAGCGGCTTCACATCTTTTATAAATTGCAGCGTCGATTGCATGGGACCAACAGACGGCTCAACTGCAGGCGAAATTGCATCCATTAATGGTACATCCTCGTCCTTACCACTGCACGTATCATTTATCAGCACTATCTCGTTTGGCATTGGTTTCCCTGATTCTGGGGCCACGGATGAGGGGGCATTGAGCTGAGACTTCTGTATCAAGGTTTGCATTAAAGCTTCGGCAATGATTTCCCTCGGAAGCGCGGGATCTGCGTGTGCTTCGACGAGCTCTGATATTCCAAACTTGGTGAATGTTACTGTGCTTGTAAATAACCGTTTAATTTCTTCGGCAGTAAGAGTCACATCCTTTCTTGTGACGATAGAACGCAGATATCGGTATTTGGCCACCTCCCAAGCTGATTTGGATGTTGCGGCCTTCTTTGAGTCATCGACAGACATTGTAACGGCCGCAACTACCAGAGTTTCCAAAAGTTGATCTTCAATCCCGGTTCTCACGCATTCGACTATGATGTTGGCCCAGTCATTTTCAGTCAGCGCGTGGGACAAATGGCCATTTGCAAGTTCCTCAGCCGCCCATTTGTCGACGTATCGCACCAACCCTTCAATCGTTAAACGATTTGCGACATCCCGCACCGCCCAAAAATTGAGTGGGGTGAGGGATCCTTCTGAAAGAGTGGAAAAATAACACCATTCCAACACCAGCCGCAAAGACAGTTCGTTCGGGACTTTCAAAGGCCAAACACCCACTGGCGCAGAGGACGAAGATTGACAGCGGCCACTCCAGTGCTCCTCATAACTGAGAGGCTGCGATTCAAAGAGGGCGTCAAAAACTGGGCTGCTCGAAGCGAGAATAATCCTATGGACCGGAATATGAAAGGGGTCCGTATCTAGAGATATGCACCAGTTCGCTCACTAAGTAACCATTAGTTTTCTCAAAAGGAGTAATGCCCAATGTCACCTTCCGCATCATTTTTATCAACTCTTAGCAATGCGTCTGCAAGCCGTCCCGTCATAAAAAATGGAGCGAAACGGTGGGCTGCTGTATGGGTCCCCATGCGGAGAGCCACTGAATGATAACGCTCTTGGGCAAGTATAAAGACGATGAGGGTTCACGCAGATTGGAAACTACTTTACAGCGTCCGATGGAGAAAGGACAATTGTCTTTATTACAATCTGATATCTGAAAGTGACGTACTTTTTGACAACAAGATGTCTGTGCGATGACGGCTTTAGTCGGTGGTCGTTTGGGCAGTGAGGAACGCAATCAACACGCAATTTGCACGCAGCTAAGCCAAAAGTGCATCACGTGGATTATGTGTGCAACGATGATCCCCCAGTCCGCCCAGCTTTTGACTTGCTTCAAACCAAAACACTTCTACCATTAGCCCTAAACCAACAATTGGTATAATGTCACATCGGTCAAGAACAGCCCGTGCTTATCAAGGGAGTCTGAAACCACAACCGCATACCTCTGGTGAAACGGCATGGAACACCTCACCAGATGCGCACACAAATTCCCATCACTATGCATTTGAACAAAGAAATGACGACCACGTTGACCTACTCGGGAATAAGATAACAGAGTTGAAACAGGCATGTTTGGAACCTTCAGATTTGCTTGAAGGCACTGCTGAAGATCCTCACATTAACAGCTTTATGATTTTTAGATATCTCTTCAAATAGGAGAGGAGGTGACATATCAATTGGGGGCATTACGAGATATGGAAAATGACTTTGAAAAGAGCGGTGGACTGTTGGGTGCGACTATGAGAAGACTAAAGATCATGGCACGAACACAAAACGGGCGATGGATGTGGTATCTCATCTTTTTCGTGCTCGCTGTGTTCTTGTACATCTATCTCTTTCGATACAAAAAATGATCTTGTACGGACCTCAGCTTGTTCCTCTTCGGCTGTAAGGTATATACAATGGAGTAGCAGAGGGTACGGACAAGCAGTTTACATTCTGTAAACGAATCCTCCCTCTGCGCCTCTGAAACTTGCTTTCATATGGTGACGTTCGGTTAGCGGCAATACAACGTGCAACCATTCTTCTTCGACACCATGGATTCAGAAACTCATTGTTGCATCATTGGTGTTGCAATGTACTCATATATTTTGGAGTGCATCCTCATATTTCATGCTATGAATCTACAAAATGTCATATTTCATTGTCCAACCACAAGGTGCCAGGCGCACACTTTCGGATGTAACACAAGGAACTGCGGCTACGCGGAAGTGCCTAACCATTGCTTCAGGAAGGTGATCTGCTGTTCCACCGTGGTTCGGCTTGTTCCACCAGTAGCGCAGCGATTGTCGATGCTCTGCTCAAAATTCCAGATGTCTTTAACGTCCGCTTCGAAAGCGGAATGTAGTTGCTTAAAGTCGTCAAGAGACAGCTGGTCCATCTGAGTTCCGCGGTCCTCAGCTAGACGCACAGCGCGGCCCGCAATGTGATGTGTTTCACGGAAGGGTACCTGAATATCAGGCCAATTGAGTACAATCTCATGTCGCAGAAATGCATGTCGATACTCACCCCCTTTCGGACAAGATATTCAGCAACGTCCGTAGCGAGCATATCGATTGACAGGCTTTGCTTCATTTTTTCGGGTTTAATCTGCAATTGAAATATTAATGAAACGCTCATTTCCGCTATATGGCTGAAATGAAATCTACCGTTAACGTTGTAAGAGTACCAGTCGCGATTTGCAAGCAGGCACCAATAGTGTCCACGGCATCGAACATAGGTTCCTTGTCCTCCTGCAAATCTTTATTGTAGGTACTTGGTAATCCCTTGAGCGTCATGAGAAAACCGGACATCTAAGGAGCGGGGATGAAACGCCAATCGCCACCAAAAAATACTCTGATCGCTATGCGTACCCCACCAAAGACGCGACCTGTTTTGCCGCGTATCAGTTCCAAAGAATCCGGGTTCTTTTTTTGTGGCATCAAACTACTGCCAGTACTATTACCCATTGATTGGAGATAAGTTGAGAATTCGATATGGGAATTTGCTTGGAAGTATCAGGTACCTGTAAGCGTCCGCCAAAGACACAAAGCCGAACTCTCCCGAACTGTAGATGATCAAGTCCTCCGACCACCTGCTCAAGTGGACCATCGTCAAACTGGCCCAAAAAAGGAACTCGGCCACGAAATCTCGATCGCTCACACCGTAAAGACTGTTGGGCATGACGGCCTCAAATCCCAACTCGTTCGCAAGAAATTCGCGGTCGACATTAAAGGGGTTGCCCGCCAACGCACCGCTCCCTAAAGGCAGCTTATTGATACGCTTGATTAACTGTTCAAGGCGCTCCGCATCGGCATGCCAATTCCATGCGTACGACAGTAACCAGTGACTCCATCGGATGGGTTGTGCCCGCTGAACAGTGGCATATTAACATTCGCTCTACGATATGAGTTTCTTAACAATTGCAATAACCTGTAAGTGAGTGTACCCAGGCATAATCACATCAATTTCTCTTTCCGCCCTCGCTACGGCAATGCCGATCAAATCTTTTAGGAAAGTCAACAAGGCCGTCGCCTGCTCTCGTAACCATATCCGCATGTCGGTCGCAACTTGATCATTTCGGCTTCGTCCTGTGTGTAGCTTGCCTGCTACCGTTCCAATAATTTCCCCAAGGCGCCGTTCATTTGCAGTATGGATATCTTCGTCGCTGGGTTTGACCTCAAACGTATCCGAAGCCCACTCTTGTCCCACCTTATCCAGACCCTCAACGAGCTGGTCCCGCTCCTCGTGTGTTAAGATACCAACACGAGCTAGTGCTTTCGCATATGCTTGGGACCCGGTGATGTCCGCTTGCCACATTCGTCGGTCGAATTTCAGAGAGGCGTTAAAAGCCTCCATGATAGGGTCATTTTTGCCCGTAAAACGACCTACACTCCATACATGTGGTGTTAGAGTATAAGTTGTACAAAATAGCAAGGAATATTACTTACCGCCCCAGAGTTGAGCCATGTTGACAATTATCGAGCAGGTAACGGTTTGGAGTTGAGAGAAGATAGATGCAAGTTGATGTACTGTTCTCATAGCAACAGTGACTCATCCATCATTGATCGGATTGCAACCTTAGTGTCCTACCACTGCCTGCTGCTGTTTCCAAAGAATCAGAATTAGAGGTATTTGAATTCAGTTTCATCGGCATTTCTCCAGATGAAATGAGCAAGGGCAGATCTGCATCTTTAAAAAAGCAATTGCTATTGTAATAGATAAATAATATAAAATATACTGAAACTCTACCAACGTCGCTGACTATCGACACCGAAATACGAATCCGATCAATATAGATCTAAATTCGCCTTTTTGCGCAATCTATTGACAAAAATCTTGTGCCCCTTTGTTGGAACAAAGGGTTTCAGATTTGAGCACCTGTTTCTCAATCTCTCGTACTCATCATATAGTTGCATCAGTGAGATATTGGCCTGTTTGATCTTGTACTGCAGCTCCCAAGTATCCGACCCATCCGCAGCAATGTCGAAATAACTCGGTTCTTCTGCACCATTCAGGATTGAGCGACATTGTAATTCGAATTTGCTGAGCTCGGGAGGAGACACATAGCCTCCATCTTCCATGATCTCGAAATCCATTACGGGATCAGCAAAGAATGCAAGAGAAGTCTAAATACACGTATGATCAATCAAGATGAACAACAAGTACCGGTTTACTGCATGAGACTTACATTTTCGCCGCCCTCTCGTGCGAGCGTAAGTCGGATATCCTGATGATTACCGTTTGATCAAACCAATGAGTTGAAACTGACCTTGAAAACACACACCCTTACCTGTCCGCGATACTTGCTGGTAATGACGTCTAGAACCGCTTGTAAAACTTTTATTGAAAGCGCAAACGCTTGCTCGGCATATGCCGTGTTCCCAAACAGTAGCCTATCCATTTCTCCCATAGGCAGATATTGAAAACCGAATACTTCAGCTGTATTATGATAGCAAACAAAGATACCGTCCATGTCACCGATGCGAGCCTGGAAGCTGTTTACAAATGTTAATTGCCTTGCGAACAGACCTACGGAATATGTAAAATGTACCTATACTTCAAAAAGGCCGATCGTAGCATGTCGAACAGTTCACTTTCAAAAGACTGATATCGGCCCGTTACCGAAGTTAGCTTGTAATCAATATTGCTCTAGGAATGGTATTGATTAACCACGCGAATGAGAGGCAGGGACCCACTGCGCTTACCAAGTAGTTGACGGGATCCATGCGAATGGCCACAGTTGCTCTTGTTTTAAGATCGAAAGTCTTTTTTGGTAATCGCGCATCGTGGCAATCAATCTGAGCTCGGAGAAGAAATCCTTCTGCCTACCATTGATCCGTGTTACAGAAGGGTTTGGAAAACTATAAAAATCCTACCGACCGTCGCATAATGATATGCCTCTTTCTGCGGTGTCTTTTCGGCAAATTGTGTAGAATTGACTTTGTGATATTTCTCAAACTCCGCAGGTGGGACCGTCAACATCTTCTCCATGGATTTGCCCTATTTGGTGGTGATCCGGGTTAGCTCTTATCGCATATATGCTTTGATAAGTTGCGCACACACCAAGCTCATCATCACGTTCCAATCGTCGTCGTCGTCAGGCTTCTCGAGATCTATGGCGTATCCTCCGTCAAAATGCCGAAGCACAACTGACATGGGAGCCCGAGAGGTTGTTGTAAAGTCAGCGGGCTTTGGTGAGTTAGTAAGTACCGTACACATAACCATGTTCCGCTTTCGGCGCCATTCAATTCACCTCCTCTTGGAAACACGGTGAAAAAGACGATGTATTGATTGGCTTCTGGTTGGAGATCAACAAATATAACTGCGACAGCAGACCAGTGATCGAAGACGTCGAAGACACGTAACGTTTCCGCTGCTTTTTGCTAAGGGCCAATAACGACTGGAAAATCACAACTTTAGCATCCTGGTAATGGCTGACAGTCATGATTAACGCACCGAGTCTTGTGATGCGATCACGTACGGAGGCAGCGCATCATAGTCGAAGTCGTCTGGTTGTAGGATATTCTTTAACCATGGGTCAAAATTGAATATATCTGTCTCGGAATCTTGCAAGAAATGTGGACCTGGGCTGCACCGAGATGTTATAGTTCGCCGAAATGGATTGATCAGATAATTTGGGTGCTTACTTGAAAAGCACACGGTCCAATCCATGGGCTAATGTTGGAGTTATCGCATCGTCCGTTCTCTCAACGGCTAAGCTGAGTTAGCTGGAGTTAAGCTAATAGCTATTCATATACTATCAACCTTGGTAATTGAAAGGAAATGGTGTCACAGTTTGCCATTTTGCGCGAGGTGTTCGTGGCTGTCGAGAAGGTAAGTCTCTGCAGTTGATGAAATACCGCAATTACTAGAGAATCTCACCTTCTGTTGTGGCTTCCGCTGTTCAACGCCGTCTGACGGGGTTGGGGGAGCGGTATCACAGGCTCCCGCGGTGTGATCTACTGAAGGCTTTTGCGTAGGTGGTCTCGATGGCAGATTTACCTTCAATGGCTCCTTCCATGTGGAATACAGACAAATGGTTCAGCCTAATATCGGTGTGAGGCTGGACCTAAGAATTACTGACCTCTTTTGGAACGGTCGTATGTTGCAGCGCATGCCCAGCGCCGACAGACAGAGTATCTCCTTTATGTGCTTTGAGTAATTCGATAACAGTGTCCGCTGTATCCTGTGGGTTTTGGGGCCGACCTTGGCTTGACCTCTTGCTGGCCTCAAGAAAGCTGGCAGCAAGCTTTCGGAGATCTTCCGTTTTCTGGGCGACGGACTTTGCTACCACAGGGGGTTTCGATGGCAAAATCTCCGACAGATGCTTCCAGGCTGCGCCAGAGCTCGAGCGACGGTGGAGCACTAGGCGACATGCCGGATGGATCACTGCTCTCGCCGTCATTTCACTGTCCAGGCTGCTCTATCTTGGGCTCTTAATCGACCAAACCAATGCAGCTGGACGAACATTTGAACCAGATTGATTACATGAGAAGACGCGAACGCGTCCTCCATACTTGTTCAACTTTTTCTGCTGGCACAGAGCACCGTCCATCTTTCCGCTGCATAGAGATGTGGTACGACCAGACAATAGATGGGGACTATACTGCATTGGCAGTTCACTCCGCCTTCCCCGCTCTAGCCGCCGCGAACAAAGATGGGAGAGTCGATCTATTTGATGAGGAAGGTCAAAAGCGTCCACAGGCGGATATCTGTCGAGTGCCAGGGAGTGTAATATTGAGGTGGCATCCATCCCGAAAGCTCCTAGCCATTAGCTGGTCAAATGGTGTGATTGAGTTTCTTTACACTCTCAAACTTGTGGAGGCTGATACATTCCAATCAGGCACTGTTGGCATATGGTCCGATGCAGAAGCGGTCTTGCGAGAGGGGAATGTTCACGGATCAAGTATAACTGTGGTTGAGTGGAGTCCATTAGGGAACCGGCTTGTAACGGGTGACGAGGCAAGCCATCATAGGTGGGGATGTGCCAAATATTCTCATCGCTCATCAAGTTTACCTAGGATGGTGATGTGGTAGTGTGGAAAGTGGATCCTCGGGGTAGACTCTCCATCTTGTGCCAGTACCGCTTGCACAACAGTATTACGCATTGCATTTTTCGCTCGCATCGGCAAGAGTTGGACTTGCGGTATGATTTGCAGTTCCGATGGAACCTTTGACGCGTTGCTAAGACGTTGTTATAGTTCAGGCACTTCTCCCCCATTTTTCCTCTCAACCACTAATGGCTCCATTCACTACGCCGATGATATGGGTCACTGCACAGAAAGCGCGTCAACCACCTCACAAATCGCCACGTTGTTAATGTTGGAACATAAAGATATGGTCGTAATCATTACCAACGACCTTTTACTTCACCAGTATAGTCTGGCAAGTGACGGAAAGATGACACAGGAGTCCCAGGTGTGTATACGTGAGCGTTCATAGTTGTAAAAGGTTTTCAGCTTCTTACCAACGTAGATATAGATGAAACTGAGCACATCCGCTAAAGCCGACAACAGAGCTGTAATTGCTACTTGGGCTGGTCCCGCGATACTCGCACTTTCTGTTGGCGGACAACCTATTTGGATTTGGGATATTGAAAACGAGGAAAATAGTGTCCTGAGTATGACAGGTATTGTATAGCCATGAGGGTATATCCCACACACTCCAACTTGCTAAAGTACTCCGATTCAAAGGAATGGAGAAAGTTCGCATCAATTGCATAGCTTTTAGTAATTCTAGAAACATGCTTGCTGGTAGGCTCATGACGGAAAATGTCGACCGGCGATGCGCCACTATAACGCCTCTTCTGGATTTATACAGCCGGCACCGACTCTGGCCATGTGATGATGTGGAAGGCCCGTTATGTTCCTGAAGCCGAAGGCATGGGTGTACAAACATGGGAGGTAAGAAGGAGAACTAGTAGCCGACGCACCATTGCGGTTTCCAAAACCATATCGCACATCATCCGTAGCCAATAAGTAAGACCAATCTGGGTGGTGCTGTGGAAGGGATTGCCTGGGGTAAGAAGGCCATCATCAATATATCATTCAGAAGCATTTTGAAGATAATGTGGATTATTCAGGTGCACAATCTGGGCTTTTGGGGGCTCGTAAACGGTCGGGCTTGAAAATCCTCACGGAGCAGGTACTCCGCAAAAAGCTCTGGGGAAGAAATGCCATTGTACAGGTGGAGCAAAGTAAAGTTATCATCTATCCTGGGGGAAAGGTGAGTTTTGGAACATTAGACGCCGAGATACTCTTATGAACGTATCCGATTGTAGAGGCCGATTGCGCGCACAGTTGATCTTCGCATCAAAGGGCTGGCCCTTTCGAGAAATCTCTTTGCTGTATGGAGTGGTACGACAATTGAGGTCCAAGAATACTCGGATGGTAAGCAAACTGTGTCCACGCACTATAAGCCATTATGATTGATGTATATCAGCCGGGCAACCAATACGAAACCTGGGCTCAGTAGCTAACAGTGATCAATCACTTGACCTTCCCCTGACTGCAAGTGGAAACCGGCTGGATTATTTCCTCGCTTCTTGGAATGACGGAGAGGATATTGGAGGTCAGTACCCGCTTTTAAGTAACCTTTTGATTGTCGTATGAACGTCACTCTTTAGGTGGACCAATGTCTGTGGCTAGTGCCACGTTTGCGGCGGAGAGCAATATAATAAATCTCGACGACCAATTTATTTACGTTGCAAAGTCTAATCGAGTGGACGTTTGTAATCATCAAGGGGTGACCAAGTCTGTCCTCAGCCTTCCAGAATCTGAAGGCGATATCACTTTGATCGAGACAGTTCCATCCCTCCTCCTCATTGTAAGATGGCCAGTTGTGCTAAAGGAGAACAACTGCTGACTACATGCATGTGATGTAGACGACTTCCCGAAACTATCTGAAACTGTTCAGCACGTCGCACCGGGAACCAAAGCAACTAGTCTCCAAGCGGATTGACGAGTAAGTCGAGAATTGTTGCAACATGTGCTCCATTCCCGTTTTAATTGTACTGTCCTATAGCGCCCTTGGTATACATTCAATTGCATCGGCCAAATGTAATGCCAATGGAACAATGATCAGTTTCTTAGCGTGCGTCCCAGTCAAGGGTAAGCGTCGACTTTGTCTGCAAGCTTGATGGATGTGTTATCTCACCTATCTTGAAAGTAGGCGCGACCCAGCTGCAGCAATTTGACACCAAGGTCTATGTCTATGATGTCGAGAAAGATGTCATACTAGCGTTTGACATGAAAGAACATGGTCAAATGGTTAGTATGTTGTCTTCAGAAGCATGCCTATTTAGGGGTTGATATTCATACTCATGTGGCCGACAGCCGGTGTCTCATTTCTGGGACTGGGAAGACCCGAGGATTCTTGTGTGTCAAAGCGAAGGATATGCAACACCATCCCGTACGTTCAACCAACCGATATAAATTTCTGATTTCTTCATATATATATATATGCATTTTAGAAGACACAGGACCAGACACGCTGACAACAGCTGCCCCGACCTCCCAGGTACCCTAGATATATTTATGTGACAAGAGACATCACATATTAACTGTTATTCGCTAGATTGTCTCCTTTTTCGTAACTTCTGACTACGGAATAACGTTACATGACATAACCACAACTATTCCCAACTCCGATGCCCTCTTTGGGATATATATGCCATTTCTCTATTACATTAAGGTATGGTATATATACTACAAAATTGGCAATGTACCATATTCATCGTTCAGTTCTCGCAGGGAAGTACGCAAGAAGAACCGGATGACATGAATATGGTGTCCAGCGTAGTAGCGCGTGACTTTGAGGGTTTGGAAAACACCGATACGGCCACAATGAAAGCGATGATCGATTTCAGCTTTCATATCGCCGTTGGTAACATGGATGAATCCTTAAAGGTGTGAAATCAAAAAGGAAGAGTCTTTCTAGCGTGTGTGCTGATTTATTGCCAATACAACAGGCTTTGAAACTCATTAAAAGCACAAACGTCTGGGAAACCATGGCTAAGATGTGTGTAAAGACCAAGCGGATCGATGTGGCAACCCTGTGTTTATCGAACATGGGAAATGCGAAAGCCGTTCACGCGCTGCATCAAGTCGATCCAACTGGTCCACCGGAATTGAAGGCCGCCATCGTTGCATTGCATCTGGGTAAGTATCCATGAGCACGACAGCATGCGTTATGATATTTAACAAGTGTGAATTCCTGGCAGGTATGAACGACGATGTTGAGTCCTTGTATCTTTCTTGCGGCCGATATGACCTCCTTAATCGATTCTATCAGGTGAGTGTGGCACCATATCATCTTGTGATAACTTGCTAACATGGAGCTTGGCTAGGCAACCTGTCAATGGGAAAAGGCGCTTCAAATTGCCGCAACCCATGACCGCATCCACCTTCGATCGACCTTTTACAATTTTGCCTGCTACTTGGAGGAGTTGGGCGATACGAGTGGTGCAGTGGCGGCATTCGAGAAGTCTTTTACACATAGGTATGATGCAAGTACCTTGGTAGCATTGCCTGCCCCTTCACGCTAAAATATTTAATTGGAATGGATCAAGTTTTGAAATTCCTCGCATGCTACTTGGAAAAAATGAAGTTCCAGAACTCGAAAAGTATATTACTACTTCTGAGAACAAGGTAAGGTCCGTCCCACGGAATTTCATAATAGGCTGCAAGATTTTGAATGATTTGCTCCTTGGAAGCTACTGAAAAAATGGTGGGGCCAGTTTTCCGAATCCCATGGGGATTTGGACTCTGCATTGCGATATTACGAGCTGGCTGGCGATACACTATCGATAGTGCGGATACACTGTTTATCGGGAGACATTGAGCGGGTGAGGTGGAATGTTTTGGATGAGTCTAAACTGCTGCTCTGTGGCGATGCTCATATGTCACGTTTCAGGCAATTGATATCGCTGAGAAAGCGAATAGTCCGGCTGCTGCATACCACATTGCACATTATTTTGAGACAGAATCCAAGGTAAGCCTGACCACTAATGAACCCACGGAGTTCTCTTATCGAACTTCAGAGACTAAAATAAACCTCGTCCGGGAAATAGCTAGCGGATGCCATCTCATTCTACGCGAAAGCGAAATGTTACAACCATGCCATTAGGCTCGCAAAAGAGCACCGATTGGATAATGAGCTGATGCATCTAGCATTACAAGCCTCTCCGCAGGCTCTGGTGGATGTTGCAAGGTATTGGTGTTAATTGGAGTGTTCATCGTGCTCCGATACTGACACCGTTCGCTGACTAGATATTTCGAGAAATCGGGCAAACATTTGGAAAAGGCAATCAGCCTGTATCACCGCGGGGGCAATCTGGGCAGGGCAATTGACCTGTGCTTTCAAACAAATCAACCTGCTATGCTGGAGGATATAGGTACGGTCTTCCTGTTCAAAAGTAGTTCAGATATACTAAGTCTTTCGCTCTCACATTGCATGACCCCCACATAGAACAAGACTTTGATAGTAACACCGATCCAACTGTTCTCCAAAAATGCGCTTCATTCTTTATCCAGAATTCCCAGTTCGAGCGCGCAGTTCGGCTTTTAATGTTGGCTCGAAAATTCGATGAGGTATGCTTGCGCATGAACATTGTCTGCGCACGAAACCTTACTAAGGACGTGGGTTGATGTGTGCGCAAAGGCTTTGGATATTTGTGCTACACATGGCATTGTTGTCACTGAAGAGATGGCGGACGCAATACCAATCCCCGCGAATGATGACCAAGACCGATCCGCGAAAGAAGCCCTGCTCAGAGTAGCGGACTGTTGCATGGAGCAAGGATCATATCATCTCGCGTGCAAAAAGTATACTCAGGTTCGTACCGTAACGATGAATATGATCATATTGGGGCTCTGAACTTATTGCCTGTCATACATAGGCTGGCGACCGGATGAAAGCTATGAAAGCACTGTTGAAGTCCGGTGATACAGAGAAGATCCTATTCTTCGCCAGTGAGTGCCGATGCTGTAGTAACTGTTAAAAGCTATCGGTAACGCTTGATATTTCATCGGCAGATGTGTCCGGGCCCAAGCAACGTGACATTTTCGTACTAGCAGCTAACTACCTACAAACATTAGACTGGAGAAATGATACACAAATTATGAAAGCAATTATCACGTTTTACACAAAGGTATTGGTCTTTAGGTTTAATTTGGTAGCATGTCTTAGCGGTATCATAATGGTTGGCCGGGCTTTCAGGGCAAAGCTTTAGAGTCGCTCGCCGCGTTTTATGAAGCTTGCGCTCAGGTTGAGATTGATGAATACCAAAATTATGAGAAGGTGAGATAGCGAGCAGTGTCATTTTGAAATCACACAATCCTCATTTTGTTGTATCGCAGGCTTTGGCTGCTTTGAAAGAAGCATGGAAGTGTATGACAAAACTGAAAGATCAGAGCTCCCCTAATACCATCCTCCGAAGTCGGTCACTGACACAGAAAATCGACTGTGTCAGTCAGTTTGTGGAAGCCAGACAATATGCAAAAACAGATACTGTAACAATGTTCAAAATCTGTGAAGAGCTGTTGCATGTTTCCGATATTGATGTATGTTTGTCCTCTGCTACATATTTTGGTGTTTACCGAAGACTAAGCCCGTAGCACAAACAGGACGCAGTTCGTCTGGGGGATATATTTGCTCTAATGATTGAATCGCATTATGCCAACGGGTATTATGACCAAGCCCGAAATCTTCTCGACAGGATGCGGAGGAGTGTCGCAAATATCAATGTCGAATACTATATTGATGGGCGGATGGTCCAAGCATTAGAACATCCTGGAGAAGAGCAACGAGGTAGCGGCGGCGGGGACGAGGTGATAGACGAAGAGATAATGAACGGGGAATAGTGCATAGATTGAGCAAATTTATATTGTACATTACTTTTTAACCCTCTGTGGCTTTCCAACGGAAAGCCTTTTTCCTCCCCGCCCACGACCTGGCGAGCTCCCGCCGCGGGTCTTTCCTTTTGGCTTACGAGGAGGACTTGGAGAAACGAATCTCTCTATCATAACTTCGACCTTTTTTAGTTCTGGAGAAGGGATTGCTTCGTATGGGTGAGGTTCGCTGCATATCGACGGCTTGAGTGACAGCCGTTGAGGAGCACTGGGAGGACGCTCGGAGCCGGAAACAGCCGCCACTTTTTCTTTCGGATCAAACTCCACAAAGGACACAAGGTTATGTCGCCACTGTAGTCGACGTGTTTTGCTGTTTTCAGAAGAGTCCCACATATCTTCTTCACCACCCCTAAGCTCCCATGGTTCCCCGGACTTGTGTCTATCTTCTATCCGCTGCTTCAGTCTGCTGGTCGGGGACACTGGTGGTGGTCTCTTAACAACCGTAAAAGATAATCGGCATTTGTAACCAGCGTTTTTCACATTATTATCTCTTGTGACGCGGTCAAGTGTGGCCGGGGATAGTGCAGATAGATGTGTCGTGTCCGTGAAGGGATCGTCAATTGGTGTGATGGAGTGAGAATTTTGATTGGGGCTAGGGTCGCGGGTTGTGTTTGTGGCCGTGTCGGGGGATTTGATGACGTCGGGGGTAGGGTTCTGTCCAGTATTCTCCATCTGAGCTTGCAACTTTCGCTTTTTATCACGGATCAACTGCAAAGCTGCAGCAATAGTCGCTCGACGCTGTGCGCGAATGTCCACTTCCGTCGAGTTTTGGATCTCGCTTTCTCGCGCTGGACGCTCGGTTACCGTCACTTTCACTTGTCTCCACCATTTTTGTATATATAAGGCAGCGTTTCTCTTTCTCAAGAAATGCCTGCGAGCAACCACTGAGCGGAACCAGGACTGAATGGTGGAGGCGCTAGCTTGACATCGTAGATACGCCGTTCGCTCTATCACACCCTTTCTGCGCATTTGGATGAGATGCACTGCCGATCTTAGTTCGTTGTATCGCCGTCGTGCTATCCATCCTCGTACTATTCGTTGAATTTCAAGCACCGCAGTTTGCTGCTTCCTTCGCAATAGCCAATTGCGGGCAGCAGCTTGAATCGTGAGAGCTGCTCGTCGGGTTGTGGCGTATCTTCTTTTACAGATGCTTCCTCGTATCCATTTCTGAGCTAAAAGTACTTTTCGCCTTTGCTCTGCATACCTCCTTCGACAGAGCCATGCACGTACATAAGATTGTATCAGGATGACGGCGCGGCGGGTGGCCAAGAACTTTCTTCGCAAAGAGGACCTTCGAATCAAGCTTTGCAGCTGAATCGTTGTTTTCCGGGTTATTAGGAAATCTCTTCGACATAAATGGCATCTCACTAGCTGCTGAAGTACTATGGCAGCTCTTCTTCGCCGATCCTCTTGCTTTCGACATAGCCAACCTCGCGTTACGCGCTGTATGCAAATAGCTGCGTTTCGTTTACTCCGAAATGCTCTACGGCAAGACCATCCACGAAAACATCGCTGAATTTGAACTGCTGCTCTATTATTTGTCTCAGTATCGTGCCCGGCCTCCTGCCAAGCTTTCCCTGCATTATCGTGGACTGTTCCTCCCGATATCAGTGGCGGATAATTCAATAAAGTTTTTCGCCTGTGGAAATTGGTATCTCCTGCTAGATACTTGTACTGTTGCGTGGAACATAGTGGCCCAAGAAAGACGATGTCGTCGGTATCGTCTAAGGATTTTGTTGATGGAACATAATCTAATGTCATGGAGGAAAACATGGAACTTGTTCATCTGCGTGTTTCGACGTGCTGGTTGAGTCTCAAGACCTCCCCAAATTAATACCCAAATTAGGTTACATTGCAATATCACCATTTAATGACCTATTTCCCTCTGCCAAGACTTGAACTTTTTTGAAAGGCCCACCCAGCTTTACTTGAACACTTTTTTTACTGATAAGAAGCCCAGGCAATGCAGTTTCCTTCTTTTTCGGTGCTTTCAATCCACAACAGAGCAGGAGAATGTCAAATACGCACAAGCTGGACTTGCTCATTGCCGAGTGTCAAGAAGGAACAGCTCGGTTGAGTTTGGACAGGACCGACGCTAGCAACACCGCCAGAGCTCCAACCATGCACCATAGCGCTCTGAATAGGGGTAGCGAAAGAGATCGACGAAACTTCCTACCATCTCTAGATTCTGGAATTCGGGGTCAGCCTGCACCTTTGCCCAAACTAGCAGGTCTTATATGGATGTTGGTGCGGCTGGCTGCAGGCGCCTCCGGGAAATCAGCAACAAGGAATTTACGAGATGAAAAGGAAGCCTCACGAAAGAGTCGTGCGGATGCTATTGGAATCAAAGCTATAAAACATCTTCTCATCTCAACACGAGCGACTCTCCCTCAACTCGTTATCGCCCTCATTTACCTCTCCCGTCTCCGTCGATCCCGCTCTCGGTCAGCATGGCGACGTCCTCTTCCCTTCCTCTTTGTTACCTGCCTTCAACTGGCATCAGACGCAGCCCACCGGCATGCGTCCTCATCTACCTCAACTAATCTGCCGCTCGATCTCTCGGTATCTGACAAGGAATTTGGCGGAGCATGCAAGCGGGTCAAAGAAGTGGCCATGTTTTGGAGGAAGCGGGTGATCCTCAAAGAGGGTGGAACACTTCCATAGACCTCTGATTGACAGGTCATGCTTGTACAAGTTTGTTTTATACTTTTTGTAGTGGTATTAGTGGTTTGGAGCTGTTACATGTTGGACCAGTTAGCCGTTAGAGACTATTACCCTTGGAAAAAATAACATAGATACGCTCGAAGGGAATTGGGAGAGTGTATTGAGACTCACGCGTTTCGTAAGCACATTCAAAGGTCATTGGAATCCACATTGTAATGCATCACCGACGGGAATGGCGCCCTTTCCAACGCGAGCAACGTTTGGGTCATCGTCCGCCATCACCGCAAATGTCTCACCAAGCATTGTCACCCTATGTCTTCATATCCGCTCCTGATGACCCAACGAAGCAAGACACTATCAATAAGCTGAGGGATAAGGTTGCCTCAAAGCACAATGACCACGCAGAGCTATTTCCATTTGCCCTACCGGAGTTTAAGGTAGGTTGGTCGGCGGTCTCGGAACGAACCTGAAGAGGACCTACTCAATAGAAGAAAGGCGGATACACTTGGGTTGTATGTAGTAGCAATATACGGGGGATCTTCAACGGGTGGTTGCATAGAAAGGGACTCTTGACCGCGTGCTTAATAACGGACTGGAATTGGTTTCAGGTTGGCACCTTGGACTCTCTCGTAGTGTTGTCGGATGACCTGTCAAAAGCGGACACTACTGTGGAAGGCATTGCAACGAAAATTGCGGACAATATGAGGAATCTTCTGAACAACGACGTGGAGCAGTGGAAGAGCAACTTGTCCGTCAATGAAAGTGAGTTTTGCGAAATTCAAATCTCCCGCAGGTGGGAATGTGCTAACGGAAATCAGAAAGCATTGATGCTTTTTTGCGGGGCTATCAATGGAACAGTATGAAGTACCGTACAGACAAATCCCTACGGGAGCTGACAGATATGATACTCCAGGTACAGGCCCAATGTCTGGACCCTGCACTAATCTGGATCACATCCGTGGACTGACAATTTCTTAACACATGTAGGAAGTGAATCAAATTGATACTTTGATGAAAACCAAGATGACAGCATACACAACCGTGAAGTCCGCCCTACAAGGAATTCAGAGGAAGCAAACGTTAGTTTGCGGGAATCTGAGTCTTAGATTCAAATTCGTTTTCTGATGCCCACGTGTCGTTTAGAGGAAACCTGGCCGTGCGAAGTCTTAATGACATTGTGAAAAAGGATCAACTAATTCTTGATTCAGAGTATCTGACGACTTTGATTGTGGCTGTACCAAAGTAAGTACTACGATGAAATCTGTGAAAGATATTCTGTCTAACGAAGTATTTTTGTGGATAGATCGCTGATAAGTGATTGGATCAATAAGTATGAAACCATAACGCAGATGGTTGTTCCACGGTCTTCCCAGTAAGCATCTGGCTCCGCTTCAGCAGGCACCTGAATGGACTTTCAGGGCAGGGATCCTAAAATGTTTTGCACAGAAAAATAGCTGAGGATGATGAATATGCATTGTTCACAGTATCCTTGTTCCAACGAGTTGTCGATGAATTTACGAATAAAGCGCGGGAATTCAAGTGGGTACTTTGTTATGGCAAGCGACTCAAAAAGGCCGCACTAAATTCAATACCTTCAATGATTGCCATAGGTTTCATGTTCGAGATTTCAAATGGGATGCTCAAGCCATGGCGGCTGAGAAGAAACAATTGGCAGAGATGGGGGCAACGGAACGCGAACAATGGGTGCGTCTATCAGATGTTCTCTTCTTGCATACTCGCGATATTTTTATTAAAGAATCTTTCATACAGACGACCTTACTGAGATTGTGTAAGACAAACTTTGGAGAAGTCTACTCGTGCTACATTCACATAAAAGCATTGCGCGTGTTCGTGGAGTCAATTCTTCGATACGGCCTTCCACCCAAATTCCAACCAATGCTCCTTAAGGTGAGGATACCACCAATTTACATGTATTTGTTGATGCTAACCTACTTTTATGATTACAAGGCAAAACCAAAACAGGAGCAAAAGTTGAAAGATGCCGTCAACCGACACTTTGCGCGATTGGGTGGTGCAGGATCGACAGGGTCGTCGGCTGATGACCAGCAGATTGAGGAACATCTGCAGCTGCTGCTTGGGGACAAGGATTATTCTCCAGTTGTATTGTTTTATATCAACACCATTGTGTAAGGTCAATTAATACAAAGGACTTGCGAACACTACCTGCCGTTCCAGGTTAGATCGGATTCATTACCTAAGCTGTTTATTGATACTTCCTTGGTTCTCGTCGGTGATCTACCCTTACGCAAGTAGCTGAATGCACTGCTGTGACTAACTAGTTTTATGTTGATACATGGGTAGTATGTCTTGCAGCCACATGGTAGGACGACTGCGAACATTCCCTTTCTTATCCCTACAAGCCACCCGCGCTTGCAAGAGATCACATGTCACCACTCCATCTCCTAAAAGGAATTTAGGCCAACTTCACCCTTCCAATCCACTTCTCGACCTCAGCAATCACACATCAAACCTACCACCTCCGAGTTCCCTCACAATTATTCCAAATTTCCTCTCACCAGCCCAACAAGCCCTCATTACCAAATCTGCCGACAAAAAGCTACGGCGGCTATGCGGTCGGGAGTACTGGAAAGGCCATTTTGATGGTGTGATTGAGAAATATCGTGAATGCTCTGTAGGAGCTTGGTCTCGAAGTGGAGGGGATGAACCCGAAATTGTGGGTATTGTGGATGAAATTAAAAAGGTTGTGGAGGAAGTGGTGGAAGCGGATGGTGGTCGGGTAGGAAAATGGTTGGATCCTCATATTTTGGATTTGGGGGAAGGAGGGGAGATTAGAGGTCATGTTGATAATGTGCAGGTATGTAAAATTCAAGATGATGAAAATTAACTATTTTTCTCTGTAGTTTGGTAACATGTAACTTTTTATCAGGCATCGGGGACGATTATAACGGGTCTTTCCCTTCTTTCATCAGCCGTTATAATATTTCGGCAGGTCAAAGACCCAACGCAATCTTTTAGCGCCCTCGTCGAACCAGGAAGCCTCTACATCCAACGAGATGCACTCCGGTTTGATTACACGCATGAAATACCTGATGATCCGGCTTTGAGAAAGTTCAGAGGGAACACGATTCCCAGAGGTCGGCGTATTTCGATTATGATGAGGAATGAGCGGGAAGTAGTCTAGATTTATAGCATGAAGAGCATTTTAGAAGCATGATGCAAAAAACTGTTTTTTTAAATATTGTCCAAAATGTGGAAACATGTCACAACAAATGCTATATATACATGAACGTTTGGATGAACTCACGTCCCATCTTCTATCCACCTGTTCTACAAATCAATTACCGCGCGGCAGGGGCCTCTCCCCGACCGTAGTATTGCGGTGCACACTCTAAGAGCCACTGTGGTTGAATGACGGATATATTCCGCATGTATTGCCTTGTTGTGTGCATCTAGCAAGGCATGAAAATGAGACCGGGTGACACTAGAGGCGTGGAGACCAACTACCCACCAGTTCATTGTACAAAACCGCAACGGGCTTTTTTCCAAACAATACAGACGAAGGGTGGATAAATACCGTCTGATTTCCGATCATGGTCTTATATTCTCCCGTTGGTGTCCTCAATGCCACATTCTGAAAGCATCCAGTAAGGAAGCACTTTAAAATGGGATCAAAATCCGTCCCGCACGAAACGGATGTATCTATTCCCATCCTTTCCGCAAACGTCACCAACTGCTTTCGAATATCCAAGGCTTGCTTTAATGACCGCCCACTGATAAAGTTCTCGGTGCACCAGCCGGCATCGCCATGGACGGATTGATACCCCTTGAGTACATTGTATAGCGTGATATGATCACCGTCGTAGTTCATAAACCGTTTGCGGGCTTGGCCGGCCTGTTCGCGTTTATCGTTGGGGGTATAAAACACTAGGTCGACCGATAACATTGCGATGATGGATATCACTTCTTTGGTACATTTGAAGGCTTTTGATTGGATCAAGATTTTCGAGTATACGGGGTCCAGCGGAAGTTCGGCCATTTGACGGCCCAACGACGATAACCTTCCATCGTCGTTCAATGCACCGAGGGCATAGAGTTGTTCAAGTGCGCGAATGATTGAGTCTCTTGATGGGCGATCCATATAGTCAAAGCCGACAACGTCATCCACACCCGATGCCTTCAAGAGTAAGATCACACTTGCCAAATTGCACCTCATAATCTCTGGCTCGGAATCTTCAGGAAGACTATCAAACGCTTCCTCACTGTAGAGCCTGTAGCAGAACCCAGGGGCTTCACGCCCAGCTCGTCCAGATCGTTGTCGAGCTGAGGCTTTGGATATAGGTTGTACGACCAGAGACTCCATTCCAATCTTTGAGTTGTATGACCGGACCTTTGCCATACCGGTATCAACCACATATCGAATTCCACTGATGGTGATGGACGTCTCGGCGACATTTGTAGACAGGATGATCTTACGGGTTCCTGGTGGTGTTGGTTCAAACACTTTGGCTTGTTGATCGGCTGGGAGTTTGGCATAAATGGGGGTCACGATAATCTTCGTTGCCAATGGGGCACAGGGTCAGTAAAGCCGGTTTGGAACAACATGCATGACTTAAATCTTCTTACCTTGGGACACTTTGGCGGAAGATTCCGAGCATTCTCTTCAATCAATTTTTGTAGATTATCAATTTCTTCCTGACCTATCCCACAACTGTTATCGCAATGCTTTGAAGAGTCTCTACTCGCAACCACAAACCCACCGGTCAAAAACACTAAAATGTCACCACGCGGTTCTTCCATGTGCAGCTGAAAGGTGGCAACCAAGGCGGCATCTACGTAGTCTTCCTGTCGCTGTACAGCTGCGAATGTTCGAACGGGAAACTGTCTGCCGGCGACATAAATGACTTTCGCACTGCAGAGACGATAAGCATCGACACACAGGCCAAGAAGAGTGTGCCAAAGACATACTTGTCAAAATATTGCGAAAACCTCTCTGCGTTCAACGTGGCGGACATGATAATGATCTTTAAATCCTTCCTTTCTTTCTGAATAGCCTTGACCATGCCGAAAAGTATATCTGTTCGTAAAGTACGCTCATGGGCTTCATCCAAAATGATTGCGGAATATCTCTTCAACTTGTTATCGGACAACAGTTCTCGCAAAAGCATACCGTCGGTCATGTACTTGATCTTGGTAGACGGTGATGTAGTATCGTCGAATCGGATCGAGTATCCGACTTTGTCGCCAAGCTTTGTGCCCAACTCATCTGCAACACGTTTGGCAATAGAGATGGCAGCAACTCGACGAGGTTGCGTGATGGCAATGATACCCTGCTGGGTGAGACCGGCTGCGTCCAGGAACTGGGGTATTTGGGTCGTTTTACCGGAACCAGTTTCGCCAACAATGACCACGGATTGATGACGCATTATTTCATCGGTGATGGCTCGTTGGGCTTTATAGATAGGCAACGCTTCCCTCTCTGCTTGGAGGCGTTGAGCCAAAGGGCTTGCTTGGTGTTTCCGTTTGTGCTTTTTCCCTTCCTTGTGCACATGCTGGCTGCCGTTTGTCAAAGTTGACGGGGTATGACCATTTCCTAAACTTTTTGACTTTATTCTCGTTTTCACTTTGTCGTTGTGTGTTCCTGACGAGCCATTGGCTGCGATAGCGGAAGGAACCAAATCCTTCTCAATGCCCTTAGCCAGCCCGTTAGTAACCCTCAAGCCATTCACACCATTATCAAGTGTGCGACGTTCAGCCAAAGGTTGGCTGGGCAGAGCTGGGTCCTCCTCTGGCTGTTGAAGCGGTTGTCCATTTAGGTCTGACTGAGAGCTCTGCCCGTTCGAGGCAGCACCGCCCACGGTAGGGGCAACAACAGAGACCCGCCATCCACTTTCCTCATTGGACTCTCTACGCCGCTTGCGCTCCTTCCGCTCCTTCTTCTCCTTCCGCCGTTTTCGTCTTCTTCTCAGCAGTTCCTCTAGCAATGCAGCGCCATTGGGCTCCGTCCCCGACTTGGCCGACCGGTTTACCATTGCGTGCCCGTTCGGACGACCTAAATGGCTGGATAGAAGCGCAGTACGACTCGATGTACCAGTCTGGTGTTCCAAAGGGTCCTTTGAATTCAGGTGCCGTCGCTTGTGCAGACCCATTGCAACTAGCAAAGTCCAAGAGTGCGAAAACACGGATTTTGCACATTCCAAAATTCAAATTGGTTTATTGGCTAGTTATCCGGCTGGACTCACTAATCTCATCTACATTTGGCAATTCGTTCGATGATTTTGATGGACGAGACCACGACGAGAATTGTGGGAGCTTCTTGGGGATTTGAACGTATTCGCATACCTACCAATTCGATAAATCAGTCCTATCGCCATTATGAGTAGTTTTGGAAGGTAGACTGGATTTTTATTGTTCTTAAACTATTGAATGCATCATGCTGATCTACCTGATCCCACCCACAGCAATTTTCGAGTGACCACCTTTGGCGAGTCGCATTGCAAGGCCGTGGGGGTAATTGTAGACGGCGTTCCACCAGGAATGCCATTAACGGAAGATGACGTACAACCACAACTGAGTAGAAGAAGGCCTGGTCAAAGCAATTTGACGACTCCAGTTAGTTTTTTTGGGCAAGAGACCGCACTCTGCGATAGAGGATGGCAACGCTCATGCGTTTTTACTACAGCGCGACGAAAAAGACCGGGTGTCAATTCTCTCGGGTACTGAGAAGGGGTTCACCCTTGGTACACCCATTGCCATGACGGTGCCAAATCAAGATCAGCGGCCCCATGATTACGGGGAAATGGACTATTATCCTCGTCCTTCACACGCCGACTTTACCTACCTTGCAAAATACGGAATAAAAGCAAGTAGTGGTGGAGGACGTTCAAGTGCACGAGAAACCATTGGTGTGTAGTCTACTTGTAGCAATGGTTATGGACGCGATCTATGCTCATCCTAGTCATAATCAGGTCGTGTCGCTGCCGCCGGTGTCGCAGAAAAGTTCCTCAAGCTCACCCACAATGTAGAGATTGTGGCTTTTGTGGCTTCTATTGGCCATGTAACTATGGAACCAATGTCAGGGTATGGGAAACCCGAGGAGGAAGCCGAATGGTTGGCGCGTTGGGAAAAATGGTGGGGAACGTTGAAGACGATCTCACGGGAGCAGGTGGACGCCAACGAAGTGCGATGTCCAGATGCAGAGATTTCGCAGCGGATGCGAGAGGTAAGCTTCAAAATGTTGCATTATCGGTCTATTTACGGCTGCTTCGGAACTGACGGTTTTACATAGCGCATCATTGCAGCCAAGGAAGCAAATGATTCTATTGGTGGATCCATTGTTTGCGTTATCCGAAATGTGCCTGCTGGTCTTGGAGAGCCCTGCTTTGATAAGTTGGAAGCAAAACTTGCACACGCCATGATGTCGATTCCAGCTACAAAAGGATTCGAGATTGGCAGTGGCTTTGCCGGGACGGATATTCCCGGCCATGTACATAACGACCCATTTGTTCTACGTGGTGGGAAGCTAGGCACAAAAACAAACTTTTCTGGGGGTGTGCAGGTGAGGTGTCACATCCGCAAAGTGGGCTCTCAGCTACCCGTAATTAATAGCTTTTTTAGGGAGGTATATCGAACGGTGAAAATATTTACTTTAAAATCGCCTTTAAACCTCCAGCAACGATTGGCCAAGCCCAGGCGACTGCGACGTACGATGGCGTGAGCGGCACGTTAGCCGCAAAGGGACGACACGACCCTTGTGTTCTACCACGCGCTGTTCCTATCGTGGAAGCCATGTCAGCACTGGTCATTATGGAGTACGTGGCATGTCCGATGGCTTGTTGTTCCACATTTTTGCTTTCTCGCTACTATGGGTTATAGGTGATTAATTTACCCTTTTTTTCTTTCCCCCTTTTTATAGTGCGCTTTTGCAGCAGTTGGGGCGGCAGGGCGCCAGTACACTCCTTCCCGCGGATCTTGAGATCCCTCCAGTGCTCAAAGGTGAACTTGGAAAGAGCAAGGTTGTAGGTCAAGTCAAAGAGGCAGATGGCACCCACACTGTGCAACTACCCAAAGCGTAAAGTTAGATAGTAGAACAAGGACACACACATGCACGATGTAGTTTTCTAAGAAATATGGCAACCACATGTAACATTATAAGCAAGTTGCAAACATTTTCCCCCCCACCAATTTTTTTGTCTTTTTGAGTAGCTGGGCAAATGTCTCATTTTGTTTGTTTAAATGATTGAACTCTAATTCATCTGATTTGGGCAATAGCAGGCGGTTAAAGGAGGGGGGGATTCCCAATCGCGTTAAATTACGTCCGCCCGCAAAAGCCCTCGTGTCTTGCTTCCTTCCCGTGTGTGCAGATCCTTCGAGTGTTCCGTGTGTTTAAGCACACTTTGTTGTCGCGTGGGCGAATAAACTCCCTTCAAATAGCAATGTTCCACGAACACACAACAAAAAGCCCGATCGTTTTTTTGCATGTGTTCATAAGCGGATTTTGGGCAAGGGCTGTCTAAAGTATGGAAGGGTAAAGGGCGGAACAAGAAACAAATTGAACAGCGGGACTGGTGAGACGATGGATGGCTGAAAAGGGGGGGAAATGGAAGGAAAAAGAGATGGGTGTGTTTTTTTTTCTTTGCTGGGCCATAAGCGTTTTGATTTTTTGGAGGGGGCTGGTTGTTTTCTTGGCTGGCAACTTATCGTTTACAGCTTTTGGATAGATGTGTTCGTGTGTGTGTGTGCTGTAGATGTGTTCCCGTTTTTTTTTGTATAAATATATAGAGAAGGGGTGCCTGTCCGTCGCCCCGATTCGCTTTTCCTTGCTCCATCACTCCATCACACTTTCACCAACCACATACTCGCTTTATTTTGAGTTTCTTATTCGTTCCATTATTTGGGCGTTGGTAGATGACACTCTCCAACGGACATTTGACACCACTTGATCATTCCTCCTCCATGCCACGGGTACTCGTACCCACCCATATCAACCGTCCGACAAGACTATCTCTTCCCAACACAAACAACAGTCCAACAAGAAAGGATTATCCGTCCCCACCGTACCGGGCTCATATCCAGTTTGGCGAAACGGAGGTGGAAAAGTCCATGTTGGATTTACCGCCTTTGAGGGTTTTGGAGCGGGAGAGAAGGGGGAGTGTTCAGTTGCCGGTTTTGGGATTTGGAATGGAGGGAGGGACGGAGGGTGAGTATTTAATATCTATATATATATATATATATTTTTAGGTTTGTGGGCTAACCGGTTCATGTGTATGTTTTTTTTTTTTTGGTCCAGATCGCAGGCACTCATTTTCGGATCCCCTCATGTATGCAACAATGAACCGTTCCGATCGACCATCTCCCGACTCGATGTTGTCTGTTCATCACGGTAGAGACGGACGCCGGCAATCCATTACCGAACCCCATTTGCACAAGATATCAAGTCGGGGGAGATTACAGCCACTTTCACCCAGTTCAACAGATGCGTATGTACCCATGTCGGGACAAATTCCACCCCCTCCTCCATCGTTACCCAAAATCACTGAAGAAGAATACGGATCCCCGCAACCCTCTCTCGCCGTACATACTGATCCGCCCCGGCGTCTTTCAGTCGATTCGATGCTTTCCTCCCCGTCTACATCCCCCGTCCCACAGATGCCTCGCCGGGCCTCCGTGCATCATCATATCCAAACAAATGCCCTCCACCCATACTCTCGCTCACCACAATTGAGAGTGGTGCATAAATTGGCGGAACGCAAGCGCCGGAGTGAGATGAAGGAGCTTTTTGATGAGTTGAAGGATGCGTTGCCTGGAGATATGTTTCGAGGGAGTAAAGCGTCCAAATGGGAGGTGTTGAGTAAAGGTAATTTCGTGGTGCATCCTCATGTTGTGTAGGTGAATTTGCAATCTGATGTGTTGTGTTTGCTTTACAGCCGTAGATTATATTGAATCGTTGGAAAAGGTTGCACGGGACCGGGACGCTATCGTGCAAGAACGGGATGCACTACAGAGGGAAGTGGAGATGTTGAGGGGGGAGGCAAGAAGAGGGTAGCAGGCGGCATATTGGGATTTTTTTTTTTTTTTGGATAGGGTCTACTTTTTCTTTATTAAAAAACGAAACAAATAATAGATTGGTGCTGGCACTCGACATTCTTTTTGCGATGGTATCTGGTTTTGCTGCATATTTCTGTTTTCATTTTGGACTCATTGGTGCGTAGGTCTGTTGGCAGATGAACAGTTCTCCTTGGTGTTGCTAAACTGATATCAAAAGTCATCATCTGATGATATTCATATGGTCTCGTGGTGTAGTTGGTTATCACATCAGTCTAACACACTGAAGGTCTCCAGTTCGAACCTGGACGAGACCACTCCCTCCTCCTTCTTCAACTTTTTGCTCTCGGCCGAAATGACAGTGGACTCACATGGCACGTGATGATTGCCTGGCAACAACGGAACTGGGCGATCGGAGCAGTTTCCTGAACACTAGGTTCGCATTTCCTACAGACCTTTTTTTTTTCCAAGTGCTGTTTGGTTTCCAGTGTTTTTATTATTATTCTTGGACAAGAAAACTACTTGTCTCACTTGCGAGTTGCTTAAAGCATGGTTTCGAGTCTCCTTTGTCGGCGGGTTGCAGGGCTCATAAGGGTAAGTTTTTTCTTTTTCAAAGTGATCTACAAATTCCATATTCCAAACTAACGCCTTAAAAAGACCCAAACCCCTCGTCCGCATATCCGCTCACTCCACACGACACCCATATCCCAGAACTTTTTCACCGAATTCTACAAATCCGTTCAACGACAAGTTAAAGAGAATCGGGAATTACAACAAAATGTGCAGCAGTTGTCAGCGTCGACAAAGGAACTTGCCGAGAGCGACGCGGTACAGAGGGCAAAAGAAGCCATGAAGACTACATCAGAATCAACAAGCAAAGTCATTGAAAAAGTCGGGGACGTTGTAGATGGGGTATTAGAGAACCCGGTTGTGAAAAAGACTGGACAAGCCATTGTGGGAGCGGGTGAAAAAGTCGCAGAAGTATCCTCCAAGGTCGCTAAACCCGTTTTGGATACCCAAGCAGCCAAAGTCGTTGGCAAGGGGTTGAAAGTTGTGCATAAGGATGTGATTGGGAGTGGGGATTCTGCGTATTTTCATGAGTATGTGCCTAGAGAGGTTCGTGAACGGACGCGAGCAGAGAATGTTGAGGGTCAAGCTGCTCCGTTGGGGATTCCGGGTGTCCCCAACCCGCATCGAAAAGTCGTTTCGGATCCAGACGCAGGGAGTAATATAGAACTTCATCGAACCTCCAAATTGGCGGCATCGTGGCGGAAATTTAAAGAGGATTCACCTATTGCGCAGAAATTGTTTGCTGTGAAGCGAGGGTTTGATGAATCTGATCATCCCGTCGTGGAACGTGTACGAGATTTTTTCCATGCGGCTGCTTTTGAGGAAACTGAGACGGCTCAGGTTGTTCGCGCGCTTAAGGCTGTTGATCCTGGGTTTCGGACAGAGAGGTTTTTAAAGGAGGCTACCATGTATTATATCCCAGAGATTGTTGAGGCGTATTTAAAAGGGGAGGCGGCTATTTTGCGTGAGTGGTGTAGTGAAAGGGTGAGTTTTTTTCGTCTTTGTTATTATATTTTGGTTTTGGTTCTTTTAATGAAACCTTGGCATAGGCTTATGCACGACTTGCGGCCGGTTTCGAATCCCAAAAATCCCAAGGTCTCGTATCCGACTGCAAACTCCTGGACCTCCGACGAGTAGATATCCGTAAACTCACTCTCCTCGAAGACGAAGTCCCCGTCATACTCGTCACATTCCAAACCGATGAAATTCTAATGTTTCGCAACGTCAAGGGGAAATTGGTTGTGGGGAATGAGAATGCTATTGAGAGTGCTACGTATGTTATGGCGTTTACAAAGGCGCAGGCTGTGGATCCTTCTGTGGAGGTTTCGGAGCGGACTGGGGGGTGGGTTGTGATTGATTGGAGTCGGAGTACCGGGTGGTGATGAGTAAGGGAACTGCATTTAACAAAACACTTTTTACGCATGTGACCATGGTGTGTGTTTGGCATGATATAGTTTTAATACAATATAGAACTGAGATTTTGACCAATATTTTGCTTGAATTGGTGGGTATTCGACGTGGCCAGTGCTCAATGCATCATGATGAGTCTAGATGCCTGTGCGCATTTGTTAAGGTGGCGCCTGACACCCTGCGTGCATCTTAAATGGAACAAGTCTAATGATGGCTGAGGCAGCCAAAAGTGTATTTATCATGTCGACAGAAACGCAGTATACACAAAATAAAAAAAGAAAACAACAAAAGCCGCACGCACAACCCATTAGAATCCTAGCAAAACAAAAGTATATCAGCATTAGCTTCCTTTTTCTTCATGAATAACACGAACCATTTTGCCTCACCTCTTCCACGACCACGACCTCCTCTTGATGCACCTCGTGGGGCACCTCGTCCTCCACCAAAGCTTCCACGGCCTCCACCAAAGCTTCCACGGCCTCCACCAAAGCCTCCACGACCGCCACGAGCACCTCCGCGCATGCCACCGCCACGGCCGCCTCGTGCAGGCCGCTTTTCAACCATGCCCTGTCGTCCGAGAGGTTTGCCTGGGTAACAAGAAAAGTATGAGATGAGATGCTGAGAAAATATAAATGTTCTGCATATCCTAGCTGTCCAGATAGTCGGCCTTAAACCCGAGTGTACCGGTAGATGCGGTAAACTGAAGGCACACGAGTGCCACGCTGGCATGATCAAAAGATCCGTAAATCTGACCCGAACCCGAACCTAAACCCGAGCGCTAACCCGAACCCGGA
>NW_015971539.1:442027-443081 GCF_000182565.1 Spizellomyces punctatus DAOM BR117 | reverse complement strand
GTGCCAATGTTAATGCGTAGAATGAGTGCGAGTGAAGGAGTGGAAATGCGAGAGTGCTTGAATGCAGAAATGGAAGAGACAACAAGAGTGTGAAATGGGCAGTTTGAGAGTGACAATTGTCCATATGTGTGTGTGTTTTGCGTGTGTTTATTCTCTACGAGTGTTTTGTGTGTGCAATAGCAGTGCAAATCGCCTATTCAACGAGTGTTGGGCCATGATCTTTTCATTAATCCATATATGGAAATACTCTATCCTCCCCCCATATCATCACACATCTTGCTTTTTTTCTCATCATCATCATCATCATTGTTCATCCCCACACACTTGGAAGCATGGCTATACAGCCAGCAACGGGAGATGGCTTTTCTCCCAGTAGGCCCCCTTCACCTCCCTCCACACCCGAAAAGTATTCACACACGGAAGAGAATGGTCATCATCCACAACAACTACCACCACCACCACCAGCACCACCAGCAGCACCGCCAGAGCATCCCAATTCTTCTGCGGGCATGTACGGCTATTACACAAAACACGCACTCGCATCTGTATCACACTTGCAGCAGCAGCAACAACAGCAACAGCAACAACACAATGTGGGCAACCTGCAGAGCGCAGAGGACTGGAGAATGAGAGAGCGGCTCAAAACGGTCTCGGTGGCTCTCGTTCTTTGCTTGAATATCAGTGTTGATCCTCCAGATATTGTCAAACCCAACCCTTGTGCAAGGCTAGAGTGCTGGGTAGACCCTGCTTCTCAGACTCCCAGAAAAGCCCTCGAAGCCATTGGACGAAACTTGCAGGCTCAGTATGAAGTTTGGCAACCCCGTGCTCGCTACAGACTCTCCCTCGATCCTTCCGTAGACGAAATCAAAAAACTCTGCTGTTCCCTCCGTCGCAACACAAAGGAGGAGCGCGTCCTCTTTCACTACAATGGCCATGGCGTCCCTCGGCCGACGCCAGGAGGTGAGCTCTGGTGTTCAACAAGGATTACACCCAGTACATTCCCGTCTCCATCTATGACCTCCAACGTGGTGGGCTCGCCCTGCATCTACGTATA
>NW_015971539.1:437121-439668 GCF_000182565.1 Spizellomyces punctatus DAOM BR117 | reverse complement strand
GTTCTCGACGTTTTTTAATCATCATCCGGCTCGAACGGGTGTATCTACTTTGAGGTTTATTAATGAGGAAGAGTATTCTATTTTGATGGTTGGATCTGGTACGTGTTTAATTTATTATATTAAAAATTGGAAATAGTTTTAATGGTTTTTTTTTTCTGGTAGATGAAGGGACGATTCGATTGTATTCTGGATACGATACACCGACTCCGACGCTGGTCTCATCGTTTCGGGCCGTGTCACCCTTTTCGGCGCTTGTGAGTGATTGGGAGCAGAGTTCTGGAGTGTTGGTGTGTGGAGGTGAGAAGGAGACTATTCGGGTTTGGGATGCCGGAAAAGAGTCATGTGTCCAGGTGGGTCTCTAAAAAGAACAACTTTGAAGTGGATGTGTGCTGATTTTGTGTATAGAGTATTTATACAAAGAGTCAGGCGATGGTTACGTCGCTTACGCTGGAAAAAGGGGGTCACCTCCTTGTAGCTGGATACGACAATGGAAATTTGGGTGTGCATGATATGCGGATGCCTTCTCGGGATAGGTAAAACGAAGAAAAGCACAATATTTTGATTTGATCCTTGTCACTCACACTTTATAGTCTCGTCAAAACATACACGGACCACCCTACCGCGATTCTCAAGACGGGGTACCAATCAACTGAATTCTGTTCAGTCAGTACCGGCCAAATCCGACTCTGGGATATCCGACATGGGACGAACAGAGTTGTGGAGGGTGAACACGATACGGGTGTGGTGGATATACATGGAGTGGTTGGACTTGTTGGATGGTAAGTTTGAAAGCTCAAGAAAACATTTTAGGGGGTGTGACTAAAGTATTTTACAGGGGTACAAAAACCAAACTCGATATACGGGAGGCAGCTACTGGCCGCTCCATCGCCATGACGAGGCATCATGATGGGTTCTTATCGTCTGGACGGGCGTGGGGGGGTGTCACGGCTTTGGCCTTTCATCCAAGGAGGGTGGTGGTGGGTGCTTGTGTGGGCGGTGTGGGTGTATCGGTGTTTAGTGCCGAAAAAGGTGCATAAAAGCATTTTAGAATCGAAAACTGTATATTTTTGTTTTTGTGTAAATTTTATTTTCGTACTGGTTTGGGGACTAGGCTTTTTTTGGCTGCTGCGTACCCCGCCTACCCCAAACAAAAATAATAAACAACAAATCAATACACACACACACGTCCGTTTTGCAAAGAAAATAAAAAACGCACCCGTCGAATGATACTCAAATCTTGTAACGCAACATCATCCGAAGCCAAAACGACCAACCCCGGTAACGCCTGCGTTTTTCGTCGTTTTTCTTTTTTATCATCTGTTTTAGCTGCGTGTGAGCGGGTGGCTTTTCGGGTTCCAAGGCGTTGATCTTCAATGGTGTCTACCACAACTATCCAAAATTGTTAAAAGTGTTACAACGATAGAGTAAGTATATAACGTACCAGTATGCATATCAAAATTCTCACGATCTTCTTTTAGTTTCCGTTTCTTTTCTTCAAGGTTACTCAATAGTTTCTCACGCAATGATTCTTTCTCCTTCTACAATACCAAATACCCTAAATAAACAAAAGATCTTCACAAAAACCGACATTCCTCCATACCTTGTACTCCAACACAGTCGAATCATGTTCATGCCGATAAATAACATTAGCACAATCCAACTGGTAATCCCTAAACAAAGCCGCATAATCAACAGCTTGTTGTCGATCTTGGTCGAATACGCGGAGAATGTCTGTGAATTCTGGGTGGGTTCCTTGGGAGAGGGTTTGGATGTCTTGTTTGAAGGTTCCGAGTTTATCTTGAAAGATGCTAATGAAAAGTAAGAATGGGAAAGAAAGCTGGGGGAGGGAGTGGAGAAAGGGTGTACCGTTCTTTGTTGTGTAAAAAGTCTCGGTTGAGTCTTTCGAGTCGTTCTTGGTATTCTTTATGTTTTCGTTCTTTTTTTGTTAGGGGGTGTTCTAAATCTAATCTCGAACCGTAAGTTTCTGCGAGTTTACCCCCCAAAAACGGTATTTCGTTACCTTCTTCCTCTCGCTCATCCTTTTCGCGTGCATCGAGGGATTTCTCCTTTTTTTTGGGTTTAGGTCTTTTGGGTGTTGGATGTGAATCCGTGTATGCGTCTGGTCGATCTACTTTTCGCCATTGTGAAAAATGTGTGGTTGTCAATGTACTTTTATGCAGGAACGTTACCCATGTGTTTTTGGTGGGTGTGGGGTTTTGCGGTGATAGTTGTCCGTGTGGGTTTCGTAGATCTGTTGTATAGCACAATGGGTAAGCTGATAGTCACCAGTATAAACAACATTCAGCTCTATAAAATGTACCAATCAACAAGGGCCAGGGATATATGCAAGTTTGTAAATGTTTCCAACCACCTCGATTGACAAGTAGAATGTTGAACCTCAACCAAGTGCTCAACGACACTCTGCTGCTGATGCGCGACGAACGAAGTGCATATAGTCACTGTGCACGGCACAGTCATGGCCCATGGCCTTGTAATTGTTTTTGAAGCAAACGTTCAAACAGTTTTCGAGGTGATCTACGAAGTGGG
>NW_015971539.1:410648-436984 GCF_000182565.1 Spizellomyces punctatus DAOM BR117 | reverse complement strand
TGGAGCCTTTTCGTGTCAAGATGCCAAACGACTAAGTGTACTAGAACTCTACGAGAGGGATTTGTATGATGTGACGCAACCCAATCGGCCCTCTGTTAAATTTGGAGTCTTGGATGACCGGCTGGTGAGTTCACGTCCTACATGTCATGTGTCAAATGGAATGAGATTCTGAAAAGGTGGTATGACAATAGGGTACGGCAGACAAGATGGGAAAATGTGAGACATGCGGATTGGGCCTCCAAGACTGTGTTGGACATTTCGGTGTCGTTCGACTGGTCGTACCCGTTTTTCATATTGGGTATTTCAAGTTGATGTTGTCTGTTTTGCAGCAGATTTGCAAGGTAATGCAATAGAAAACCCAGTTTTGTTTTGACCAGGGTTTATAGAATCTCATTACAATGTTCTGATAGACGTGCAGTCGGATATTGTTGGAGGAACCTGCACGACGATCTTATATCCGCAGACTACGGAATCCGAATTTGGATGGGGTGCAGAGAAAGGAGATCTTGAAAGCCATTAGTGCCGCGTGTAAAAAGGTGGGAAAGTGTCCAGGATGTGAAGCCACAAACGGTACGTTTCTCGTTCATGCGGAAACCGCAAGGTTTGAAAGATCCCAGATCCTCATAGCGGTATCGAAAACTGAAATTTACGAAAAAAAAACAGGTACCGTAAAGAAAGTGGGAGCTCTCAAAGTCATTCACGAAAAATTTCGACGGAAATCCAAAACGGAAGAGGAAGCTGAATTTCGAAAAACGTTTGATACCGCCGCCAAAATGGATCCGAGCATGGCACATTACATTCCTCGTGCACAGCAAGATTTGAATCCACTGACTGTTCTCCGTCTCTTTGAACGCATTACAAACGAGGTTTGCGCCAGTTGTTACATTCGATTCTTTTTTGAGATGACGCTTATTGGATTTTTCTGTAGGATTGTGAATTGTTGGGATTGGATTCTTCGTGGGGACGCCCCGAGCTGTTCCTATGGACTGCATTGCCAGTGCCACCAGTATGTATTCGGCCATCCATCGGGCAGGAAAACAGCAGGTAAGGACGATACCCCAGTACGATCATGGTCTACAAAAGATTAATCGTATGGAATCCAGCACCGAGGATGATCTTACGGTATTGTTGTCCGAGATCATTGAAATTAACACAAAGATCAAGGGGTTGATTGTCAGTGGCCACAAGACTGAGTCGCTCATGGTGGGAGTGCTATAGTTGCCTTTGTTCATTTGTCCTTGTGATGTTGATTCAAGTATGATTCAGGAATACTGGGATTATTTGCAATTGCAATGTGCCATGTACGTCACGAGCGATCTTCCTGGTGTTCCTAGTCACTTGCAGGGGGTAGGTACCAGCTGCATGCCTTTAAGCGTCCTCCATTAATAGCTCACCCGATTGCATGGCATACCAGAATCTACCGAGGATCAAAAAGGGGTTTTGTCAACGATTGAAAGGAAAGCACGGTCGGTTCCGTGGGAATCTCTCTGGCAAACGTGTAGATTTCTCAGGACGAACTGTTATTTCTCCCGATCCCAATCTTCGAATTGATCAGGTTTTTGTTGACTACGTGTTTCCTTGGTTTCTTTGCGACTTTCCTCAACTATGCTTGTAGGTTGCCGTTCCAGAACGGGTTGCAAAGATCTTGACATACCCAGAACGTGTCACCCGACACAATATTGAGCGACTACGAAATAATGTTCTTAATGGAGCGGATATTCATCCTGGTGCGACGTACATTACCCAGTCCAAGAACCAGAAAAAGTGTGTGGTGGAACGGTCTTTTTGAATGTCCCTGCGCTGTTTTCCGTGAATGACTGAATTGCATTCCTCTTTGCAGATTTTTGCGCTATGGTAATCGAGAAAAGATTGCGGCCCAATTGAACATTGGTGATGTTGTCGATCGTCATTTGCAAGACGGGGATGTGGTCCTGTTCAATCGACAACCTTCTCTACATAAACTCAGTATCATGTCGCATTTTGTACGTATGGGAGTGTGTTTTAACATTGCATGCAGTCAATTGACTTTAAATATTTCAGGTCAAAGTTCGACCATGGCGAACCTTTCGATTCAACGAGTGTGTATGTACACCATATAATGCGGACTTCGACGGTGACGAGATGAACCTCCATGTGCCGCAGACGGAGGAGGCGCGTGCCGAGGCGATGCAGCTTATGGGAGTATGTACCGTTCCTTGATGACGCGTGCAATGGATGGATATCCTAACGGCGATATCCCCATTCAGACAAAAAACAATTTAGTGACACCGCGAAATGGAGAGCCCCTTATTGCTGCTACCCAGGATTTCATCACGGCATCCTATCTCTTGTCACGGAAGGATGTGTTTTATGATCGAGCACAGTTTTCCTTGATTTGTTCGTATATGTCAGATGGACTAGCGCCTGTTGACCTCCCACCACCAGCGATTGTCAAGGTACGCTGCATGAGTTTCATCTCCCCTCTTTGCTTTGTAACCAACACTTTTTCATGTCTTAGCCCGCCAAACTATGGACGGGGAAACAAGTCTTCAACGTCCTCCTCCGCCCCAAACCCCACGTATGGGTCAACCTCGAAACAAAGTGCCGTACATTCGGCAAAGACCTCAAAGATAAATACGGCAACAAGTTTAGCCAACAAAAGACGCGAGCGGGTCACCCGATTGACTCGAGCTTTTGTCCAAACGACGGATACATTCGCATTTACAATAGCGAGTTGATCTCTGGTGTTGTTGATAAGAGTATCATTGGAGATGGAAACAAGAATTCAATGTTTTATACTGTGCTGAGAGATTATGGACCCGAGACGGCTGGAGAGTGCATGAATCGGATTGCAAAACTGTCTGCACGATGGCTTGGTAGGTATTTGTCTTGAATTCCTTTAACATGCGGACCAATCATCGAGCTCTTTATAGCCAACCAAGGCTTCTCGATCGGAATTGACGACGTCCAACCGGGTCTTATTCTATCAAAGGAGAAGGAAATGGTTGTTGAGAAGGGGTATGCGGATTGTGAGGATACGATCGTCATGTCAAAGCAGGGACGATTACCGAATCAACCTGGATGTAACCAGGAGCAGACGTTGGAGGTATGTTTCCCAGTAATTCGTGGTTTTCATTTGAGCGGGGTTAATGGAACTGGTAGGCCAAACTATCGGGTATTCTGAGTAAAATTCGTGAAGATGTTGGACAATCTTGCTTTCAAGAGTTGAACAAGTACAATGCGCCACTTATTATGTCACTGTGTGGATCTAAAGGTATGACCCGCTTATGTAGTTTCATGGCGAGAGAAAGGAAATATTCTGACTTTTAAACTGTGGTTTATTGTTTTGAACAGGATCAAAGATTAATGTGTCCCAAATGGTGGCTTGTGTCGGGCAACAGATTATTTCTGGTAGTCGAATTCCCAACGGGTTCATTGATCGGTCTTTACCCCACTTTCCTAAAAATTGTACGTTTGATATCTATCACCATCAGAGTCGAGGAGCAATGTCACTAATTCTATTTCTTATTTATTTACGTTTAGCGAAAACACCCGCTGCAAAGGGGTTCGTGAGAAATAGTTTCTACAGCGGGTTAACTCCTTCCGAGTTTTTCTTCCATGCTGTGTCTGGGCGTGAAGGGTTGGTTGATACTGCTGTCAAGACCGCTGAAACGGGCTACATGCAACGTCGACTTATGAAGGTAACGACCCTTGTCGTTCACCGTCAAAGCTGCTTGTGCTTACTGGATATAACAGGCCATGGAAGATTTGGTGTCTCACTATGACTTGTCTGTTCGAGATTCGACGGGTGGAGTCGTTCAATTCCGGTTTGGGGATGATGGATTGGATCCGGCCAACATTGAAGGTGCCGATCAACCCGTTGAGTTTACGAGGAATCTTGCTCATTGTATGGTATGTGTCTATATATTTTGTTCTAAATAGTATGTGTCATTTCGCAAATGTAACACACGGTATAGGCCTTGCACAAGAACTCTGCTCATGTCCGACTACTCCCCTGGGAAATCATGGAGCTCGCTGAATCCGAGCTGACTAGCCCGCGGTTTACCAAAGCTTGTTCGGGAGAGTACTTGAACTCTTTGCGCAGGTTTATTCGTAGTGAGGTTGTTGAGAAATTGGGACGGGTTCGAGAGGAGAGGGGGCTACCGTCTTTATTGGAGAGAAATGAATCGTATAGGATTTCGCAAAGTGAGGGTATGTATACGATAACCGTATTATTTCTTGTCAAAAGACTGATTCTGATTCGTTTGCCGGCAGAAATGGCCAAGGGATTGAGAATGTCCTTGACTCGGGAACAGCTTAAAGCCTTTTTTAATGTTTGCTACTTGAAATATATGAGGGCGATGATCGAGCCAGGTAGGCCGCCCCATATCCTTGCAATTTTCGCCCACCGATCAAACTATAACGCCCTTTTTTTCTCCCAGGCACCGCTGTAGGAGCCGTTGGCGCCCAAAGTATTGGCGAACCGGGTACTCAAATGACGCTCAAAACATTCCATTTTGCTGGTGTGGCCAGTATGAACGTTACGTTGGGTGTACCCCGTATCAAGGAAATCATCAACGCCTCCAAAAACATCTCGACACCCATCATCGATGCACGACTTATTAGTGGAGATTACGGATCGGGAGGCGATCCAAGACAGGCTCACTTTGCAGCAGAGGCTGCCGCGAGGGTTGTAAAGGGCCGAGTTGAACGAACGCTATTAGAAGATGTGAGTGGGAATTCTTTCAGCCGTGACTGGGACCGAGTATATTCATACATGCGGGCTTTTAGGTGACCGAGTACATTGAGGAAGTCATTGCACCCAATGAATGCGGATTGAAAATCAAGTTGGATTATGAGGCTATCAAGCGCCTTCAGCTTGAAGTCGACATTTACACAATTCGGTGGTCCATTGTTCGATCAAAGTTGAAGATTATGGACGAGGTACGCACATGTCTTTGTTTTACCTTGCTGAATGGCAGGCTCATTTTTGCCTTGATGACTTTATAGCAAGTCAGATGCGACCCCCCAGATATCCTCCGTATCTCACTAGGTTCCAAAATCTCCCAACTGGGTGCACTACAAGCACTCCAAACCCTCAAACGCGCCCTCCCAAGAATCATAATCAAGGTATGGTTGTTAATTTCTCGTCCAGCTAATCTTGACACCATCTACTTTTACCAATTGCTGATTCAACTTGTTGTACTCAGGGTTTTACAACCGTCAATCGAGCCGTCATCAACGACTCTGAAAAAGACAAACGCCTCAATTTATTGGTTGAGGGGTACGGTCTCCGTGATGTGATGGCAACAGAAGGAATCGATGGCACGAATACAAAATCGAATCATACCCTCGAGTGTTTGCAAACATTGGGGATTGAAGCTGCTAGGTAAGAAAAAAACATGCTCAGTCCTCATATTACAAAGTTTTGAATTCGAATTTGACACCCATATTTCGTTTGTGGATATTTAGGTATACGATTATTTATGAAATCATGTATACGATGAAAAGTCACGGAATGACCATTGATCGACGACATGTGATGTTGTTGGCCGATTTGATGACGTTCAAGGTATAAAGTATTTTTCGCCAATAGGATGTGTGTACGAGTTTCTCATTATTTGACAATCGACCAAAAAATAGGGAGAAGTATTGGGCATTACACGGTTTGGTATTGCCAAAATGAAGGACAGCGTCCTCATGCTCGCTTCGTTTGAAAAAACAACCGATCATCTCTTTGAGGCTGCGTTTTATGGGAAACGGGATGCCATCAATGGTGTGTCAGAGTGTATTATTATGGGGGTGCCCATGGGGATTGGGACGGGTTTGTTTAGACTCTTGAGAAAGACAGATGAGGAAAAGGATAAGTTGCGGCAACCGCGACCACTCCTGTTTGATGATGAGAAACATCATATTTTTAGCTAGACGTGCATAGGTGCCCTTTTTTTAATTTTATTTTGTATATATATCACCCTTCATCAACCCATGACGGTCCGTCAAGATAACCAAATACAATAGTATCTACAATTGCTCTATTGTCTGGCACTCTATATAAACAAAACAGCTAATCTAACACTCTTGATCGTCCATTACCTCATAAACCAACTGAGCCTGAGCCTCCTGCATCCTCTTCTTCAGCACCTCTGCAAACGACGGTCCATTCTCAGGTCCTGTGCCATACGCTATTCGTCCGTAGGCATTGGCAATTTCTTCAGGCACCATGCCATCGAACCACCTCACATAGCGTTTAGCAGATCGTCGCAACCGCCGTTTTACCAGGAGAGACGCGAGTTCAGTCGAATCGCTGATGGGCGCTGACGGATCTTCACGATCCAATCGGAACATCAGAGTCAACATGGGGAGAATATCGAGTGCGAGAGTGCGTTCAGGTGTGCCTGATGAGATTAAATCACCAAGATCTCCGTAGTCTGGTCTGTATTGCAGATCGTAGCGTCCATTGAGTAATTTGCATTGATAGACATGTCGAAAGGAACTGTAACGAGATACCTTTTCTCTTTCCTCTCTTCATGAACGTCCACCTCCCAAAATTCTTCCCATAGACCAGATGCTGCATCCACTGGATATGATACTGGTTGAACAATAGAACAATATGCATATAATGCATCTGCGTTCATGCCTATGGATGTAGATGCTAACTCTGGTTCTTGCATCTTGGCAGCCAAAAAGACGGAAGTCAGGAGCGCTGTCGATAAGATTCATGAAAAGCTGGTTACCTGTGATATTCGCCAATGAGTTGAACGCAGAACCGTATCCATGAACGACAAATTTTCAGTACAAGTCGCAGCGGTGTTGATTGAGCTGCCATAGTCCGGATAAAGTCCGTTGGCGGTGGTGGGCGGCTTGGTATCCTCTGGATCATATGTACTCTCTGGTGACGTAGTCTGGGGGTCATGGGAGATAGGACTATTGAGCTGCAGAAAATCCAATGACTCGGCTCCTTCGAACGACACCCCACACTGTGGCGGTAATTGCATCAGGCAGAACGTGTTCTCCTTTTCTGCGTCCGTCAATTCAACATCTACCATCTCAACCTCTAATTCCTCCTCCGCGCAATGAACACACAAGTTGCTCTCTCGGCAAGATGGCACAAGCGCCAACGGCAGCCGATGGACGCATCTCCGGATGTCTCCTCGGGCAGCCTCAGACCATCTTGCCAGGTCACTGGGATCCTCGATCCAGGTGTTTAAGGACAAAAGTGTCAGATGATTATAGCAAGTTAGCTCTTCTACGCTTGGCGGGGTAAAGTACAGGGGAGTGATTAGATCCTTGAGGAGAGGAAGCGTGGTGCTAGATATACTTGGGTTTGACAGTGTCAGAGGATTATCTGCAGCAATGTTAGACTCATGGTACCCAACAAAACAAATGACATATGAAGACTTGCCATTGCAAGCGAAGGCAGCCGGGCATTTGCTATTTTCGAGCAACGTGAGTACGCTTTTCCAGAACCCCTTATCATCCTCGGACAAAAAGTCTACTTCGTCGAAAAATATCAGGTTTTGCCGTCGCGTCTTCTTGGCAGTTCGTATCACGCCTTCCAGTTGCTGGACAGCTACAATTGCCTGGGATGCATCCAAACCGTCGCTCTCTGCGTTCAAAGACTCTTCACGTTGCTCCAGCAAGGGTGGGCCATCCCTTGTATCATATAGTTCCCATTCTTGATACTTGACCCCGTCCTTCGGTGGAAGAGCCTGACTCTGCGTCGCCTCGGTCAGAATCGTTAAAATGTCTTTAGCACTACGTCTGCAGCTAGCATTGATCTCCAATACGTTATACCCGCAGCGTTTTGCTGCCGAATGTATTAACCTGGTCTTTCCAGATCCCGGAGCGCCAATCAGCATGATATTCTTAGAGGCTGCGTTCCACTCCACATCCCAATAATCTTCCCAATCACTCAGCGGAGACTCGGAGTCCGAACCTGTTGCCCTCAAAGTTCAGCAGGTTGTGTGTGTCCACACTGCCAAATTTCACGTACCACTAGTCCGCTTTCTGCGCTTCTTCGGAGGTTTGTGGGAAGATGCGTATTTCCAGTGTTCTAGCCAACGCTCAAGAGCTGAGGACACGTCCTCCTGTTGTCGTCCCAGCGGCTTGTCACTGAATATCGAGCCGTCTGGTCCGAAGCCGGTGCTTGGGCTGATTAGTTGATCGTACAAAGCTTTGCATGCCGGAGTAAAGAGAGCATCGGACGAGTACAGACAACGCAGGAGGCGCGAGAGAGCAGATCTGTTGGCCTTCACTTTGGGAATAGATTGACCGCTGCTGAGCTTTTTCTCCTCTTGACACACGCGTCGGGTAGTACGACCTCTGAGAAAGTCATGCATCGCTCCGATACTATCACCACTGGGCTGGAGATCCGTGCTGGTATCTGATTTGGGATGAAATCCGGGTGCCAGATTACTGGTCTGACCAGTCAAGTGATGCGTTGCACCAACATGGCAACAAAATGAGTCGGGAAAGTATGCTGTGACCGCTTGTTTTGAGCCCTGACGTGCATTATTGCCGTTTTCGGTCCTTCGAGGATTGAAGAAATTCGATATACCCTTCGATTTGAGGATATCGTTAATAGATTTTTCAGGAGGAGCCAAAGGGGTAGTCGATGAGACGAGAGCAGGCACTTGGAGGGGTGGCTGACTTTCTCCGACAAGGACAGCAGAGTCCGTTCTGGTCTGCGACGGAATGCAGATGATCCGCATTCAGAGATGTATGTCATTAAAGCGATTTGCCTTTTGAAAACTCAGACCTGTGAAGCTGGTTGGCGCGTTGTGGTTGTACTAGTATCTTTGGGCATGGGCTTAGGGCATTTTTTCAGATTCTTTTTTATAGGACGCTGAAAGAGCGGGTATAATGGCACCTGAGAGGGGGTCAGTAACAGTCTGTCTCCACTGCTTACCTGCAAGCACAGATGAATAACTCACGGTGATCCCTGGCGGTACAGCGATGGCAGCTACTGTGTCCCCGACAGAAGAAGTTTCGCAATTTTTTGCGAGCTCATCCGACGTGGGGGTATCTGACAACACCGCAGGAATGGTGGGCTCTTCCGCTTCCAAGGTCATATTGGAAGCATCGGTCACCGTAGATCGGGCTGCACCTAGTTGCATGCAGCAGGTCAAACTAAAAGTTACAAGTTCATGACGCACCTACTGTGGAGCACCCACCTCCGTCCTCAGGGTCAAACAAATCCGAGTCCAGCAAAAAGGATTTCGAGGCTGCATTACGTGCCATGCGTTGATTCCACAATTGATTCAAAAGTGCGAACTCCCACAGGTCCGATTCCTCGATCATCACGTGATGAGAACGCGTTATGTAATCGATTGTCCATTTGGTCGGACATGTCTTTCTGGCCGATCTATGCCCACTTTGACACTCCATGACGATTATCTTGGCAGATGCAATTCAACTGGGAGATTGCTTGGGAAAGGGTGCCTTTGGGTGCGTGTATTCTGGCCTTGTTACGGAGACCGGAGAGGTCGTGGCCGTGAAGCAGCTCCGGCTCTCCAATATCGCGAAACCCGACTTGACTCTTATTACGGTGCGGTACTCCCGTTATAAGTTGATAAACATTCTCGGCTTATTCATATCTGACTTGCTCTTTCAGGGAGAGATTGATTTGCTGAAGGAGCTGAATGTGAGTCCGCATGTATCACATAATTGTTAAAAGCCATCAGGATCGTTATTGATTGGCGACACCAACCAGCATGCCAACATTGTGCAATATCTAGGATTTGTCAAGACGCCCGAATACTTGAATATTATTATGGAGTAGGCACTTGAGATCTTATCTCTATCTTCAATCGCGTTTCCATAAAATGACCCGGTATCTGTTTCATTCATGAAGATACTGCGAAAATGGGTCCTTGTCGAATATTTGTAGAAGATTTGGTCGCTTTCCGGAGCATCTCGTTGCTCTCTATATTGCCCAAGTACTTGAGGGTCTAGTCTATTTGCATGAACAAGGTGTCATTCATCGTGATATCAAGGCTGCGGTAGGTACTTCAGCCGATCAGCTCAAGTATGATAATAACTGGAAGGGTTTTCCTCCTATTTGCAGAACATCCTTACAACTAAGAAAGGGCAGGTCAAGCTGGCCGGTATAATTCTTATAATTTTCTATACTTGGGTCTTTGATAGTAACCCACAGCATTTGGGCAGACTTCGGTATTGCGAGCAAGATTAACGCTACAAATAAAGTATTTGCCGGATCTCCGTATTGGAGTAAGTTCCGCAAGTTTTTCGGCAGACTAGGCTCTTTATCTCATGGCGATGTACCACCTGTTTAAAGTGGCCCCTGAAGTTATTGAACTGCACGGTGCCACGACTGCGTCCGACATTTGGTACTGAAAAAATCAAAAGCCATTTTGTGCATCTGCTGAGACATGGATCTCTAGGAGTGTCGGCTGCACGGCCATTGAATTGCTACAAGGTCACCCACCATATCACACACTCGCACCAATGTCGGCGCTATTTCGCATTGTTCACGATGATCATCCATCCCTACCTGCCCAAACCTCTGTGGTACGTGTCATATTGTCGCATCAATTGCATCATGCTATATTGACTTGGGATCTTTCCCTTCGAGGCAGATGCTCCGAGATTTTCTCATGGAATGCTTTCAAAAAGACGCCAATTTGCGGATCTCTGCCAAAAGGCTTCTAAAGCATCCATGGATCGAAAGTGCACGAAGAAGGGTGAGGGTTTCGTGGCGGACACATCCACTTGGTAAATAGGTAGCATAGTAACATTTCTGCAGGTAGTGGCGCGAGATCTTCAGCAATACATTCTAGAGGACATGAACGACGGACAAATCGCCAGAGCTGCGTCAAGCCTTCCAAGATCTCCAAGCTCCCAAAGCAAAGGAAGCCGTGAAAGTGCGCCTTCAGAGTATAACATCTTTATCACATGTCACGTATATAAACAAAACTCTTCTCCTCCAAATAGAGCGGGCAACAACAGATCGCTCATCTCCTTTGCGACCAGCGTCCACGACAAAGTTCACTGCGTCGTCGAATCCTCCAAAAGCAGACGTTGAGGAGTTGTGCGAACCGGACATGAGTAGCGATGTCTGGGACAACGACTTTGAACCATTTGATGTGAATTTACAGGCGAAAAGCAAAGGTTGTATTAAATGCGCAAAAACGAACTACCTCAGTGATAGTTGTTGATGATGAGAGTTTCGTTTATTCAGACCAACAGGGCCCTGATGCCAGTGATCACAAGGTGTCTTTCTATACCATTTCTGTATTTTACAACGAAGTATATTTAACGTAAACATATCGCAGGCCCCATGCTGGCTGGCGTTGCCAGCTGCCAGTAAGCCTTCCGAGGAAGATAGCGACACGGAAGACGATCCTTTCCTAAGCGTCCTGGAGAATATGGGTAAGAAGCTTAGCGTTTCCTCTTTGGATCCCACCACGTTTTGATCACTAGTACAGCATTCGAGGAAACCGTTGCGAAGGACTATACCCTACCAATGACATCGGGCGTCGTGGAGTTCATCGAACGCCTACGAAAAGAGGACGACCCTAATGTATTGTGCCGTAGCTGCGATGCAGCGGTAGGTTGGGCCGTTAAGATCGTCATTCATCCATCATCGTAACTCAGTTATGCAATTCATCTGTCAGTTGGCTCTGCTTGACACTCATCCTCAAGCGAGTAAAATGCTAATCACTCATCATGCTATCGGGCCTATACTGGATGCGCTGAAATTCCAAAGAGACGAGCAATTACAGTGGACAATGTTACGATTGATAAATAAGGTCCGTGGTTTTCACCCAGGGTACCTCCACAGTGATAATCTAACCCTTAAATACCAAGGTAGAGCGCACAGCGTGACATGCTGATACAGGAGAACATATGCCTACTTGGTGGGCTGAATACGCTCATTGATTTAACGAACTCAGAGTATCGTCTCAACGTCCGTGAAGAAGCAGCGCTCTTCTTAAAACGCGTCTGCACCACCAGTTCCAACTCACTACGGATGTTTATGGCGTGCGGTGGTGTTCGGGCGCTAGTTAATCTGTTGGAAGTTGATTATCGGACGTCGAAGGTTCTAATTTTTTCGGGTATTGACGGGATATCCGGAGTGTTGGAATTGCAGGTGTGGGACCATGCTAACAAAATCATCCTGGACGAGTTTAACTCTGTTGCCTACTCATAGAGTTCCACCCCTCGAACGGATATTTGCCATCTCTTCGTGAAGCACGGGCTACTGAGATCATTATCACGGGTCTTTGGTGAACTGAATGAAGATACGGATCCAGAAGCATATCGTTACACTGATCAGATTGCCAATATGCTGGTCATGTTTTCTCAAGGCGACGTATCGCTCAAGGAGTCGCTCGCAAAAGACGCTTGCATCAGAGGTATGCCTGACCTATGTCCTGATTCGAGCTACGTCCGCGGTTGCACTTTTCATATCTAAATATGGTTATTCCAGGGATAGTGAACACCGTACCACAATTGGCTGCCCCAATACTGGTTAAAGTTTTAAAATGCGTGAAGAACGTTACCATGCATTCAGAAACCCTGCGGTCACTTGAAAAAGCGGATGTAATTCGACCGCTGTGTCAAATATTGACCTTGCGGGATGGACCGTTTTTCACAGTAAGTTAGTCGATTAAACTATGCCAAAGTGGTGTCTGACATCTGCATGCATAGGATATCCAAAACCAAGCCTTGAATGCTCTGTATAACCTGTGTCGTCTCAACAAATCTCGGCAACTAGCGGCTGCTCTTGAGGGTGCCGTGCCTTGCCTTCAAGGCTTTGTGGAAACGAGAAGTCCTCTAAAGCAATTTGCCATACCAATCTTGACCGATATGGTCAATGCTGGTGCTACATGCAGGAAAATACTGTGGCAGAACGGTGCATTGTTGTCGTTCATTTCGTTACTAGTGGATCCATGCTGGCAAGTGGACGCGCTCGAGGCTATCTCCACATGGTAAGCATACTGTCAACCGAACATGAAGTGAGGCAATATATCTTGATAATTATATTGATCGAATAATCGCAGGATGTCGAACGACAGCGACCAAATCGAGAGTCAACTCTGCTTGTCGCACCACGCGGAAAAGTTGGTCTTGGCATTCTGCCAAGCTGAAGCGGCAACATTCGAAAGCATTCTCACTCCCTTCCAACGAATCCTAGTGGCATCGTCGAAGATCTGCCGCTCGATTGCCCGCTATTCCTTGTTCGGTCAAAAAATCTGCTCACATCTCTCTCACCCTGAAACAATGGTTCGATTAAACTTATTGCACATTTTGTATCATATTGTAAGAAGCTTGTCGGATGCGGAGATGACCCAGTTTATTAGCATTCATGATGTTATGGCCAAGTTAAAGGGGATGTGCTCTGGGGATGGGGCCGTGTTGGTGAGGGAACAGGCCAAGAAGTGCATCGGAGCGATCGGGGATGTTCGTAGATATTTATGAAATTATTATATTATATGTACATCTTGGTTATTATACCCGCACTTCTTGCAACACTGTTTGAGCAGCTAGAACTTCCTCAGGTGCAACTTCCTCAGATCCAGCAGCACTCTGCAGAGAGGCCCCATCAATACCAATTAGAAAGACAGCTCAGCAAATCTCTACTTACCAAATACTTCTCTACCAAATCCGCCAACTCTTTATACGCAGCTGCAAGCCTCTTTTTACTCTCTGGAAGCATCTGGTTGGTCTCCTCCAATACCTCTTTTTGTTTGCGAATGTCGTGTTCGTCAGCTCCGTCCGCGACGAGTTTATCGATTCGTTCCTGCTGTTTAGCTGCTTCCTTTTCATAATATGAAAGGTCCTTGCTTATGCTGGTACGATGAACGTTAGGAATTGTTGAGGCCAGCAGCAGCACGACGTTGCGTACCGTTTTACTGCGCCCGTTTGAACCTTTAGCTTTCGGATTGCGCTGTCCATTGAGGGCTACATGGATTTATGTAAGGTCGATCTGAACGGCATGTGAACTTGAAGCAAGGGACATTCACCTTTGTGTTGCTCAACATTTTGATGTCGTGAGTATTTGAATATGCTCAAGAGCCCGTTCGCTGGCAACGCGACTGTGAACGCGCGACTTAGCACCTGACACCTCGTCGGCCAAAGGGAGGTGAATGTAGATCTTGGGAATGAAACTTAAATGGTTTCCCTATCTACCCGCATAGTCTGCCAGATCCTTCGCGGTGACATCTTACCCAAACCCAATGTAGACATTCAGCAGTGGACTTTCGACCAAATTAAGAATGCCCATGTCCCGCTGGACCCTGTTTTGCCGAAAGCACTCGAACTATACGTCGAAAGGTAGTTTACACTCGTCTCAGTTGGACCATGTTTTCGGTAGTGACTATATGAGGTTTCCAGTGTTGGTAAAAGAGGACCGGTAACCGGGATATCTGAAGCAGATATAGCTCTCCTATTTGAAAACCGGAAGACCATATCAGCACGACATGTCCTTGCTTTATACTACGTTTTGCTCTATAACGATATGGTAGAGGAACGAAGATCAGGTCTGCAAAAACAAGGCGGTGATCCCATCTACGAATGTATGTCCGACTTTGCAGAGCACCCGTTGTCGTACTCGCTATTAACTGTAATGTGCAGTGGAGGAGTATACCGATAACCTCTTGGACCGTATCCCAACGAAGCAAATTCTCTCTCATGTCGAGGATCCTTCAAACCAACCCACATACCACACTCTATATCCTCGTTTCTGGGCACTCATGTGCGCCCAGTATCCAGAGGTTCTCGATGTCGGTGGATTTCTCTGCGAGGAGGGTTGCAGGGACAAGAGTGCGGTGGTGCCCGCGGCTGTCAGGGGTTTTGCTTTGATAGGCAAAGAGATGGAGGCAGCGGATGTCAATATTTTATTAAGTAGTGGGAAAGAAGAGGATCTTCGTGCAGGTGAGAGCAGCGACATTGTTAATATTACACGATTTCCATTTTCTGAGATTTCGAAATGGGGGATATCGCCAGTTATATCGTATCTGGATTCCCTAACATTGATGGACCTCCAAACTCATTTCGCGACCGTTACCACAAACCTACTACCCCGCATCACAAACCCTCAGTATGTCACACACCGATATAGCATTGACACGCACCACGGCTGATATAACAGCGCACTAGAACCACATCAGACATCAGCACACAATTCTTTTCCCTTTGGATATCATTATACACGATCAATCCCCGTGAAACATGTCTGGCGACTGTGAATACCTTGAGGCCTTTGTTCGTATCGCGTCTGCCTCTCCACCGTAATGCTTGGTATTAAGAAAAGTTTCGATAGGAATGCAAAGCCTTATGATCACCATACACTCGTTATGGATCCATTGATTGTCTTCTCATGTCGAGAGGTATTCAGACGAGGCGCCTTAAGAATTTTCCTGCGGGTAAGCGTTATCGGCATGTCCTTTCTTGGACAGGTTTTTGACCGCTCGCGGATGGGGAATTGGATAGGTCTTGACGTATTACATGATTGCCTCGAAACATCGATGGAGGAAACTATGGGCCGGCGGAATAAAGGTTTGTAATTTGTGCATCCAGAGGAGGTGAAGCAAACTTACTAATGTGGGGTTGGTTAGCCGGAGGCATACCTACCTCCAACAACAATAGATACCCTCATACAAACCCAAGACGCGGCCATCATCCAATGTCTTCTCGAAGGACTAGTCGGCGGCGAGGGTAATACCCAGTTCTGCCGTTTGACGTCCAAGAACGTACTCTTCTCACGCTTTACCACTCCAGAATCAATCCGCCCCTTTATATACGACTTTATTCACCAGATGTTCATTGAAGATCCAATTCTGATACGCGTTGTCGCATTCCAGACGTTTCCGGTGGAAATATTAAAGGGGGTTGTGGAGGGCGTGCCTTCTATGCGTATGTGTTCCATGTCCGTGCGTTTGTTCTGGTTTTCATTACCGCAGACCCCGTATCAATAAAACACCGACTGTTGTGCAGATGTGTGTTTTGATTTTGTCCCAGGCATGCTCGAGCATCCGAATATTCGCGTTAGGGTATTTGGATTGCAATTGTTTGGATGGTTGGGCGAAACCTATCCAATCGAAAAAAGGTGCGTCTTCACCAGAGTGTGTGATTTGTAGTATCAGAATTGTGTTGCTCATTTTCTACAAGTCTCCACCAAGCAAAGCATTTGATTCTACCCAACATCGCCCACCTGTGCCTTGATCTCTCCAAATATAACAAGCACCTTAAGGCGTCCAGGGACACGGCAACGACAATTCCTTTTCCCCCACGGGTAGAAGGCTGGACGGAAACGATTGTAGGGGTTTTGGTAAATATTGCTAAAGCGTTTCCGAGTTTAGTCGAGAGCGTTGGGAATCTTCTGGAAGGTGTGTTTTAGAGACACCATTTTTTTCTTGTTTGTGGATGTTTCAATCTGTACTGAACTGTTCTCATACTGTAGAATTGAAGCTTCCAATGCCAATGGCAGAACTGCGCTCGATCCTCCGGAATGCATATCCGCTACAGGACACTGATTCACCTCTGGATGCTCTCGCAAAATTCCAGGATGCAGTCAGCCTCACGTTTGGCAAGGTGCTGAGAGACGTGGTACTGATGGATCCAGAGATGCTAGATAAGAGTATCCGATAAAAACACTGCATAAAACTGTCACACAGAAACTACATTACAGAATCCCTGTTGCGCTCATTACAGATATGTGCACTCATGCAAAAGTGCATGATCAGACCACAAGAGTGTAGATGCTATGAACATAGTGCCCCGTTCTAGAGCTAAATCCTGCGCTCTACGCTTGGAGTTTCGCTTTAATATTGTCCTTGAGCTTCCTGCCGTCCGCAGCAAAGTTCCGGATACCCTCAGCAAGCTTTTCGGTTGCCTAGTTAGAAATTTTGTCAGTTATTCAATGCGCATCCAATCACACACCAACGTAGTACTGATAATCATAACCCGACGCATACCATAGCATCCTCGTTCAACTCCCATCTAAACTTCTTCTCGTCGTAAGACACTTTGGGGATGTCCAAAGCCTGCGCCTTCTCAGGACTCAACTTGCGTTCGATAGGCTTGGTCGTTTTAGCCAATTCCTCCAACAATTTCGTGCTGATCGTCAAGAAATCGCAGCCAGCCAGCTCTTCAATCTCCTCCACGTTTCTGAAGCTGGCACCCATGACGATGGTTTTGTAGCCATACTTTTTGTAATAGTTGTAGATCTTCTGGACAGACTGGACGCCAGGGTCTTCGGAACCCCGGTAATCCTTTCCAGTCTTTGCCTTGTACCAGTCCAGAATACGTCCCACAAACGGAGAGATAAGCGTCACACCTGCTTCGGCACAGGCAACAGCTTGTGGAAAGGAAAACAAAAGGGTGAGGTTACAGTGAATGTTGTGATCGCGTTCGAGGACGCGGGCAGCTTGAATTCCTTCCCAGGTGGAAGCAATCTTGATGAGGACTCGGTTAGAGTCGACGCCGGCCTCCTTGTACAAAGCAATGATTTCCAGAGCTTTCTTGATGGTACCCTCAGTGTCGAAGGACAGATGGGCATCAACCTCAGTTGAGACTCGGCCAGGGACGATTTTGAGGATTTCGGAACCAAAGTTCACCAACTAACGCATGCATTAGATATTTGAAAATTTTGGACAGTTTCTCTTCATTATTGAACTAACCAACTTGTCAACCGCGAGTTCGACCTGCTCATCAAGGCTTCCACCCTTCTTCTTGGCGTACTGGACGGCAGTATCGATCAAGTGAGCATAGTTTGGTTTTTGGGTCGCTTGGAGGATGAGCGATGGGTTTGTTGTGGCGTCTTGGGGCTTGTAGGCAGCGATGGCTGTGAAGGAAAGGCAAGGCAGGTCAGTATAGTTCCAACAACAAGTCCTTGTTGAAACACTGTACATTCAAAGTCTCCCGTGTCCGCGACCACGGTGGTGTACTGCTTGAGATAGTCGAGTGTGGATGACATGATGAGTTAACTTTATGTTGGTGGCAGATGGGGTGAGTGTGCGATGACCACGGGCAAATCCAAATACGAAAAGCGAAAGATTGTATGAGTCATCTTTCATTAGCAAACGTGATTTGATCAGAGGTGATAGCGGAAAAGGTGTGAAATCCAAGCGGAGGGGCGGATTTGTTTTAGCGGAAAGCTTTACGGAGAAACCCGTGTTTTCTTGAATGAATAAACGTAGACCTGCGATGGGTGAAAAGACAAATGTCCAAGAGGATTCCAAGGGAGGTCTCAATATGCATCAACCCAGATACTGTTAAAACAAATCACAACAGAATTAAGTTTTAATATGCAACGGACTCAAAATCCCTAAAGCCCTAGATCAAAAGTCTTGTTCTAGCTTGCGCTCACTATATCTTACTCGTCCCATTTTCAAACATCCAATTTCACACTTGAATGAAGGCTTACCAAATGATGAAGTAAGAGTGTAATTTTTTTGACGTGGCGCAGGATAAGCAAAAGCATGTCCAGTTCCAATTGCAGATCACTGTCATTTGCAGATTCCGTCATGGCACCAGAGACCGCAAAGACGACCCCGCAAGCGGGCCAGGAGGTCGATGGCACGAAAAAGAAGAGAAGTAGACCGGCCAGAGGGCAAAGGCGATACAGACGAGAGGTTAAAGCTGCGGATGACCTCGCCAATAGCAAGGAAGCTGGTGTCCCTGCTACTAGAGGCGTCTCTTGGCGGGTCACTGCCAAAGCAGGAGGTCGAATCTCTGATAAACGGGTGATATTTACAGCGGATTCGAGGTATGACTGCTCTATAAGTCATTTACCGCCTAGTTCCGCTTTTATTCATTCAGCTGGGCGGGTCCTAGTCGATTTATCACCTTCAATGCGACACGTATAAAAGTTTTCAATACATCTACTGGGTTACCCCTTCATGTCTTGTCCTTGTCCTCTTACTTGGAACAAGCAGTCTGCACTGCAGTTCAACCCAACCCCGCAAACCCGCTCCAGGTATGAATCACATGTGATGTAACATCGGGTGTCGGACGTGTACCCACTCGAACGTTCTTGGCTCGTAGCTATACACGGCATCGTCGGATGGCATTATTCGTCTTTGGAATATTGAAGGAGGAAGTCTTGTTCAGGTGCGTAGGAATTTTAAAAAGATTGTACATAACAACTTAGACTGACATGGCTCTATTATTTGGCAGTTTTGGGATGTGGGCGAACACATCACCGATATGGTGATTAACCCCAAACAGCCCAAATACGCATACGTCATAACCCAAAGCGAGGAAAAGACGGCCTCGGAAACCACCGCAAGGTCCGTGAAATACACATGTCACCGCTTCGGGTTTGAGACACGTAAGAAGAAGGTGCTACTGAAGACAAAAAAGCCCTTGTTGGCGTTGGAGGCGTCAGCCGATGGAAATTATATGGCTGTCGCGAGTCGGGCAATGGCGGCAGTTTTCGATACAGACTCCTTGTCAGAGCTCTCTAGGTACGGGTTTTGTTGATCTTGTTGGGTCCTACTGTAAGGTTTAACGTGCTTGCTGATGTTACAGATACGAATCAGACGAAGAGATTACTTCCCTCGCCGTACACCCTACAGGCCAAAGTATTGCGGTTGGCGATATCCGAGGACGCATCACCATCTGGTACCAGCGGAATTCTGCTCACAGCGTCTTATTGACGATACTGATCGTATCTTGTTATTCAGGTACAATGTCATAGCAACTTCAAAGCAGAATGCCGTACGTGAAGTCCTACACTGGCACCCGCATAGGGTTAACGATCTCGCGTTCACAAGTGACGGTACGCAGTGCGGGGGGTTTACCAATTTAGTCGGGGCAACGCACTAACCTTGCCCATCGTCAGGCGGATATCTTCTATCTGGTGGAAATGAAATGGTTCTGGTTGTCTGGCAGCTGCGTACGAGACACAAACAGTTCCTTCCGCGGTTGGGGTCAGAAATCTTCTCTATTGCCGTCAGCCCCGACCAGACTTCATATGCACTGTATCATAAGGATAACACTGTTCGGTTGATATCGGCGATAAATTTGACCGTAAAAAGGGTTGTAACTGGATTGCAGTTTGGTGAGTTTAAGGACTGTATGCGTATCATCAGGTCTGTGTGTGTTGATCAGACTATGGGTCATAGCAACGTCGATCGGGGATCAGCAGACACTCCGGACTGGGCTATTGGTGGAACCTAAGAGCAAGGCGATTGTATTAGAAGGATATCCTGGTCATCTCCAATTTTACGACGTGGCAGATGATTCATCAGTATTACAGGTAACAAGTATTCGAGGCAAAATGATTGATCGGGACTGTCCGCTGATACTAGATACAATAGGTTGAAGTCATACCCAATCCAGTTTCTCAGCTGGACGATGGCAATGGAAGCCGTATAAATGCGCGTATCACGCATGTGGCATTCTCTGCTGACGCGGCATGGATGGCAACAGTATGTAGTCGAAGCTCTTGCGCAACGGATCTGCGAAGCGTTGACGTGGCGTGGCGGTTTTGTAGAGTGAAGAACGAACTTCGATTGAAGATGGTCAGTCGCAAAATTTCCTCAAGTTTTGGGAGTACGATGAAAATGCCCAAAGGTAAGGAATCATCTCGTAGACGCCCGCAACAAGATTCGTTTTTGACTCGTCTATTTTAGCTACAAAGTGGTCACGCGCATGGACCAACCCCACAAGGGACCCATTACGAGCTTGAAGATCAGTGGAACGTCGTTGATCGCCGTCACGACGAGCGAGGATGGAACGTTCAAGATATGGCAACTGGCAAAAACGGCACACAGCGACGTGAAGGGTGAGGTGCTATTGTAGTTTGTAGGATTACTTGACGTATTAGGCTAACGACAATATCTCGTCGTATTAGAACACTGGCTATGCACATCGTGGGGAACGTACCAAAACCTCCCCGCATATGATGCGACATTTTCCAACGATGGTTCGATCATAGCAATCGCGTTCGGACAGGTATAGTCTCTAACATCCGTGTTAAGAATGACGTGGGGATACTTATCTGAATGTTTACTGCAGTTGATCACCATATGGGACGCATTTGGCTCTCGTTTACATGGGGTCCTCGCATCTCCTCTTCCCCGATCACCCATTCGACGTGTCCGAGCTGTTGGTACATCACATTTGATATCATGCACAGACGACCGGGTATATGTTTGGAACCTTCTCAGCTGCACATGTGAGTTGTGCGTTGCAGACTTGGCTGATAATTCCATGGGACTTATTCTTGTCGTGTAGTACTATGGTCACTCCGGTTACACGTGCATTCCATTGCGGTTGACCCAAGCCAATCTCGTTTCGTTGTCCTGGCACATGAGGATAGCTTGCCTGGATCGAAACACTCTCCTGCAATTCGGAGGACAGCGACACGTCTACTTATTTTTGAAACTGGATCACCAACACCCTTGGCATCGTCATCCCTTGCTGTACCTTGCTTCTCGGCGGTGTTCAGGCCCAAGAAGGCAGAGTCCGACTTGGTTCTATTGAATCAAAATGGTGAATTAGAGGTTTTGAGTCAAAATGATACTGAGGGACCCCGTGTTGTTGTAAGTGGTCAGCGGGATCGTTTCTCATGTTGAATAAATACTAATGGTATTTTTCTTACAGAAAAAGATTGAAGAACAACCTTCCTCTCGCACGTCCCTAACGAATCTATACCAAAATCAACCCACGCAACCCACTGCTCAACCCTACAAGGCTACATCTGCTATAGTCTTTGATATCTCGGCCCCATCCCACGTCCTACCCCCGCCTACCCAAATGATCATGTCCTTTTTGAACTCTTTCATGGTGCCGAGGGTCTCTGACGACACTGTGGTGGATGCGATTACAGAAAAAGTTGAAGAAGCTGAGACTGTGGAGGAAACAGTGGATGAGAGTGACGGTGGATTAATCAAACGGGAGGCTGTTGACATTGTCTTTAAGGAAGTTTTGGTTAGCGTGTGATGGGGTGGAGGGTAGCTTTCGAGGGTTGCGAGGAAGTCACTTGTACATAACACTAGAATCTTTCTCTTGTCACAAATAGGGTAGGCGATTTTTTACAGTTAGTTTGTAAAAGAATCGGCGGAAAACAAGACGATGATGCGCGGCATCCATATTTGGGTATATTGGTCTTTTTGCTGTGCCACATGGAATTGTCGTTGGGGACAAGTTTATCAGCAACACCAAGCTTTTGGAGAACCAGGGTTGGTTAGCTACCAAGTAGACTTGCATTGTTACTTACAAGATGAGTGCACGGACATCGATACGGTTTGCCTTGCAAACACGTCCTTCCTTTCCTGCTATCTCACGGTCATTGTCAAGTCGAACCTTGGCGACAACGACTCGACATGACGGGAAACAACGAAAGTTCTCAGAGGAGCTCGCCAATGGACCCAATCTAGGCGACTTTATAGCTGCATCGGATAAATTGAGTGTTGAGGAAGCGTTGGAGTTGAGGGAACCCGTCAAAACAACAACAGGCGGTGCATTACGACGAAAAAAGTTGGTTTTGTTTTGTCGCATTTTCATACCTTCCATTGTCCTACCATTGAGATCACTAATGTTTTTTGGGTATTATGCTAGTCACGTACGACTTCCTTCATGGCTGAAAACGGATATACCCGTCGGCGAGGATTTTGCCCGTCTCAAAAAGGATTTGCGGGGCCTCAAGTTGCATACTGTTTGTGAGGAAGCGCGGTGTCCCAATATTGGAGAATGCTGGGGTGGTGGGGAGGATAAAACTGCTACGGCAACCATAATGGTGAGTGATGGTTGTTCCATGTTTCAAAGATTCAAAGTTTGAATGTTTTGGGGTAGCTTATGGGGGATGAATGTACAAGAGGATGCCGGTTTTGCTCCGTTAAAACAAATCGGGCACCAAAACCTTTGGATCCGGATGAACCGGAAAAAACTGCGGAAGCAATATCGCGATGGGGATTAGATTATGTTGTTTTAACGTCAGTGGATCGGGATGATTTGGCCGATGGGGGAGCAGATCATTTTGCGACGACTGTGGAGTTGATAAAGTCAAAGTGTGTTATATTATGTTGACAAGCCCGTTCCCTTTTATTCATTACTTTGTAATTTTTCAGAGCGCCCAATATTCTTGTAGAATGCCTGACGGGCGACTTTCGAGGCAAACTTGAAGATGTTGCCCGGGTCGCAAGGTCCGGCCTCGATGTTTACGCACATAATGTTGAAACCGTTGAAAATCTTACCAAATATGTTCGAGACCGTCGGGCAACATTTCGACAATCGCTGAGTGTGCTGGAGCATGCCAAAAAGATGCGCTCGGATTTGGTTACAAAGACGTCCATGATGTTGGGATTGGGGGAGACGGACGAAGAGGTTTTGCAAGCTATGAAGGGTATGTGAACTGGCTATTGATTGGAAGCCAGTTGAACCGCTACTGATGTTGTATCCGTCAATATAGACCTCCGAGCCATTGACGTCGACGTTATAACATTCGGCCAGTACATGCGACCCACCAAGAAGCATATGAAGGTCGCCGAATATGTTCATCCCGACAAATTCGACCACTGGGCTGAGGTTGCCAAAAGTTTGGGGTTCAAGTATGTGGCGAGTGGACCATTGGTTAGATCGAGTTACAAGGCTGGGGAATTTTATATTAGAAACATTGTTAAGGGGAATAGCAGTAAGGATGAGGTGGTTCTAAGTGAAGCATTGGCAGCGGGCAGTGTCTAGAAAAGGTTCTATATTCATTTATTGGCTGTATTTCTTTTTGGGATATCAATCATTTGAGATGCCTCTTTCTGCTCTCCATGCCTCTCTCCATTCTTCGCTCACTCCACCCGGAGCCACCACCACTCGCAGCACAGCTTCTAGTACCCACGCCGTCAATCCCCAAATTCTCTTTTCACCCACGTTCCAGTTCCTAACCAGTCGCTTTCCACCCCGCAAGTGTTCTGTCTCTGTCTGCATACCCAACAACTCCTCTAACGAAACACAAAAGACTTCTTCTACCTCAGTAGGATTAAATGGCATGGATTCAGGAACTAGGGAATGAGGCGTATGGATATGCGATAAAATCGGATGAATCAAAATCGAGTGTGTCCGGTCCGGTAAAGGATGAAACTGACCCAATACCGTCACATGGTCTGGCGGTATCAGAATTTCTTCATGGGTTTCTCGTAACGCTGTGGCAATCACGTCTTTATCCCCGGGGTCAACGGCTCCCCCTGGAAAAGAGACCTCACCTCCGTGACGCCGTAGTTTTGAGGATCGCATCGTGAATAAAATGGACGGTTTTCCGTGTGCTGTGCAAAGAGGGATGAGGATTGCGGCGTGTCGCCAGGCTGTATTTGGTGGGCCCTTGTACGTCCATCTTGGGGATTTGATACTGGATGTGTGAGACGCGAGACGGGTGGAGTAAGTTGACAGGATGGGAGTTGTGTACTGAAGGGAGGACGGGTTCAACGGTGGTGGTGGCGGTTGCTGTGGAGCAGCGGTTGTCGCCTTGGTGGCAGCACTGCTGTATAAGCGGACTATATGATGGGAGCGCATTTTATGAGGATTCAAGTTCATGAGAGTGATCTGAGGTTGGCCCAAAGTTGCGCGAGATGAGCTGACGAGCACGATGACGATTCCGCGTCATGGTTGGAGCCATGCATTCTAATCAATTGCTAAGCCACATTGATATGATGCCCATCATTTGCACTTTACACTGTCAGTTATCATCGCAAGATGAAAGTAAATCAAAAAACTTTTTTGATGGCTGAACAATATACTGGTAACATTGGTAAATATCAACTATTGATCAAAATAATATGCATACAAAAAGAAATGTCACAAAAATGTACATCGACTCTCCATAGATCCCCTCCATTTATACGGCTTGCCCAGCAGTCCACGTTATTTCATTCTCCATCTCCTTTCTAATCTTTTCATTGTCGCAATTTATTTCCATTGCTGTGGAAGATCCTTCCAAGATTGTAAGACGAGGACCTTGAAACCATCTACGGGCACCCAGGAAAAACCAGCCCAAGGAACCAATGAGAATAGTGCCTAGCACGACCACAGCGTAGTTCTGTACAATAAAGGTATTGATATGAGTGGTAACACTCAACAAGACATAATATCATGAACATACCATGTCCAGAGGGTTTGTAACCGGTCCTAGCGGGAATAGCTGCACAGGGATCTGAACAAGGACAAAACAGCATGCAACGGTGCCAATAGGAACACTGAAAGATCCAAGTGAGAATGGTCCCGGCTGGAAAGTCTTTCGGCCGTATGTTATCCGCATCAAAATTGGAATGGCGTACGAAATGTACAATGCCAGTGCAGCACAGTTGAAGATGGCTTCAACCGCTGTCAAGTTAACGAGGGCAAGAAGCCCCAACACGGCGGAGCTGAAGACGACAAACCACACAGCATGGATCGGTGTGAGAGTTTTCGGATTCAGGCGGCGCCAGTAGCGAGACAGGGGAAGAGCGCCATCTCGGGAGAATGCGTATACTGCTCGCGATGCGTCAATGCACTATGAAAAGGAGAGGATATATCAGGAATTGAAGATGATAAAAGGTCGTCTGGTATGACCTGGTTATTGTAACTAACCTGAGGAATACCACCAACGATCTGTGTCAAAGTTACAAAGAACCAAGCGGCCAGCATTCCCTTTTTTCCCATGTTGTCCAACAGTATTTGGGCCATGGGCAAAGGCAAAGTCGAGTTAACCACACTGGTCACGTCCGTCGTAACGAAAGAGATTGCGAGCATTGTTGCCCAACCCAGTACGCCCATCGCAGATACGGCGTATATGATGGCTCTGGGAGCGGCAGTTGATGCATTGGAACTTTCTTCCGAAATGTGGGCCGCGCTGTCGTATCCCGTCAAACACCAGAGTGGACCTGTTGTCGAGATGAGAAATGTAAAGCCGGGGCTGTTGAGCCAGCTGATGTTGTTTGTGAACTGAAAAATCGAAAAGTTCTATATCAGTATCGTACCAAAAAGTGGGAGGGACGAACAGGGTGCTCACCTCAAAAAATGCAGTCTTGGCTGGCACGACGTTGCCTTTGTTTGATGCGGTCACAACCAGGGCAATGACAATGGCAATTGAGGAGAGTATGTTGACAGTAGCAAAGTACACTTGCAGTCTCGCTATAATGGATGTGGCAAGGCCACTAATGAGTCCGTACACCACCTGCACAAGATAACCATTAGGAATAACTGAAAACTACAAACGTGTTGAGCACTGCTAACCCACCAAAATGACAAGGCATATTCCGTAGATTTGGCGAGAATCCAAAATAATGCTATCATCGGTCGCTACTTGAATAAATGCCGCGATCATGGATGCTCCACCGAACGCAATGGAGCATACGAGAGAAACTTGTCCAATAGTGTTGATCCATCCGGTCAACCAACAGATCAGAGCACGAGATCGT
>NW_015971539.1:406750-409985 GCF_000182565.1 Spizellomyces punctatus DAOM BR117 | reverse complement strand
ATTTGGACAACTTTATATGCAAGAAACAAATCCAAGAAGGAGGCTCGAGTAAGAAACAAGAGATTAACACTATAGACAAGACATTGGAAAGAAGGGATATTTCTTTATGTAAAAAAACGAGATGTCGAATCTACTTTTAATAAAATGCTGTATGTAAGAAAATAAAGATAGGGAATCATCTCTCTTGTGTGTGTGTGTGTGGAGAGAGATGCACATGTGTGAGATGTCACACCTCTTGTTTCCCTATCTCGCGTTTGACATGCCTCTCTCTGCATTGCAAGATAACAAAGACTTTATCTTGCAAAAGCCCTGTAACAAAAAGGGCTGAGTAGCAAAGAGAGAGAGAGAAACCATAATCTCCCTTCTGCCTTCTTTCTGTGCCAGATGTTATTTCAAGTTTGTCGCTTATCTTCCAAACGATAAGATAATCACTTGTAGATTCAACTGGTTGGATCTGGCTGGATTCCAACGCTTAACCCGTTTGTGGGGGGAAAACACTCCCCACAAGGCACTTTGAACATTCTTTGTTTTTTTTACAAGATTTGTCTACTAGCCTTTTTACTCCAGCATTTGTCATGTCCAACTTTTGCCCTGCTTTCCAGTCCTCGAAACAAAAGAGGCGAGGGCGTCACAGGATATTCACAGATGAACAGCGCAAGGATCGCAACCGAACAGCGCAAGCAGCCTTTCGAGCAAAAAAGATGGAGGTGAGAGCATGGTCCACTGCTTTTGCCCAATTCTCGCCTCATGAATCTATCCTCTTAGTATTATGCTGGCCTTGAAAGCACTGTGGAGGACCTTCAGCGCACAGTCAGTCTTCTTCGCGAAGGAGAGACGCGATTGACCACAGCTCTGAAAGAAAAAGAGACAGAAGTGGCAGACCTTCGACGTGAGGTCACACGACTGAAAAGTATGCTTGTCCGCATTGTGGATGGCCAAGGCGAACAAGCAACGCAGTCTGCTCCAGTTGAAGTCCAAGACTTGTTTCCGCCAACGCCGCCAGCATCCATATGCGATTCGACTCAAGCTGACCTGGAATCATTACTCTCGTCATTGGATGCACCCATGGAGCTGAGCGCCAAGCCATGTGTCTTCGATCAGCTCCTTCATACCGTGTCGGACACTCCATCAGATACTATACAAGAGACGCTAGCTTTGGCAAGTGGTGTTTTTCACATTGATGTCGTCTGTAGATAGGTGATCCTAGTTTGGAACATTCTGTTTAGCCGAACCTTGGTTCACCTATTACCCCTATCACCCCTATCACCCCTATCACGCTGTCATTTAAAGAATCGGCAAGTATTCGGTTGCCCGTTTGGTCAATCAGGACAACCTGATCCTAGGCGGCTTCTCTTGTCTTGTAGTATGTTCCAATGCCGGTTCCCACCGGTTTGGTCAGGGAAGCAACCCCACTCTCACGGTCATCATCACCCTCGCTTTCGGAGAACCCAATCTCTCCTTCACTTTTGTATACATCGCATCTGAAAGAAATGGAACTTGCAGCTAACCTGTTACCCTCGCTGCGTGCATTCCTAGGTATGTGTTGGTCACAGTTGAATATCAACAATTAGCAAGACTGATTCGTGCTTTTTTCAGCGTCTGGTACCGTTTGTTGACTAGGTTATGCAGGTGGCGGTGAGTCAGTGTGTATAGAGTTCAGTCTTCCGCATGATTCTCTTTTGTAAAAATATATATAAAGTGTATACATGTCTTGTGACAAATGTTAAAGTGTGTGTATGTGTTTGAAGACAACTACCTAATTACAAACGTTTCTAACTATAATGTCACCAGTTATGGACTCTAATGTCCACCGCATATCTCCCCCATCGCTACTCGTTTCTTACACAACTCAACTTCCTTTCGCCAATTCGTTCCCAAGGAAATGACTCCCAATTCCAATACCCCTACAATGCACAATGCAGCGCACTGTCCAACCCAAAGCCCAATCAAACCCATACGACCTTTAAATGCCAAGGCGACACCCATTGGTAATGCCAAAACATAATATCCGATCAAGTTACACCATGCCCCAATCTTCTGTCGTCCCATTCCACGCAGCGCCCCTCCACACGCATTGGCTAGACCGTCGGCGATTTGGAAGAGAGCCACGTACGGAAGAACCCGTGCAACCAGGTCCACTACTTCCGGAGACGATGAGAAGAGAAGGGGGAGAGTTGTGCGGGAGAGCATCAAAGTTATGAGCATGATGGTACCCATTGTAGCAGCAAGGAAGGCCGACGCATAAGAGGACATGCGTGCTCGGCGAGCGCAGCCAAGGCCTAAAAGGTTACCAACGCGGTTGCTAGTTGCGATTGATATACCAAAAGGAATCTGTCATCATAACAAATGAGAACATTAATTATCCGTCTTCCGCGTATCTGAACAATGAGATTTCATGTACCCACCGTATTCAAGATCTGATCCGCAGTCATAACCACACTCTGTGCCGCAAGCGGAACGGTTCCCAACCACCCCGCCAGAATAGCCACAATTTCAAAAGCAATCCATTCGCTGCCAACCATCAGTATCCCAGCAATAGCGAGCTTCAAAAATGTTCCCCACTGCTGCAAGGATTTACGAGACCAACCGCCCCAGCCCTCTGATCCGTTAATGAGCACTGCGTACCCGATAAGGAGAATGAGCATTGACCAGTATGTGATGCAGATTGCAATTGCGCCGCCAATGAAGCCGAGTTTGGGTACGAGGAGGTAGAGGTAGAGTAGGTTGAGAGGAGAAGCGATCATTAATACCAATGTAGAAGCATGCATGATGCCTTGAGCTTGCAAGTATTTTCTAATGAAGGAAAACGATGAGGTGCTGAAAAAAATCAGGATAACGAACGGTGTGAACGTACTTGATGGCTTCAAAGTAAATATACCCAGGGGCACCCAGAATCAACCACCTCATAAACAAAGCGCTCATTCTGCTTAATTCTGGTTCCTGTCCCAAAGCCAGTAAAACCGGCTCGGCAAAGAACCAAAGGAGGGCAATCGGGATGTACATCAATGAGAGGATCATGAGTGCTCTTTGTAGGTGAATGCCAACTTCATGTCGATCTTCGGCACCCGTCCATGACTGAGAACAGAGCGTGTCTATGCGAGAGATTGAGCGGATGATTTTAGTTTGACAGGTATAAAGCGGAGGAAAGGCTCAAAAGGATGGATACCTAATGCGGGTGTGGATCCAAGTGCCATCACCCACCCAGTGACCATGACGAACATAAAGGCAAATGCAC
>NW_015971539.1:376104-406484 GCF_000182565.1 Spizellomyces punctatus DAOM BR117 | reverse complement strand
CCGTCTTCAAGCTCACGGGAAAATAGAGTCATAATGCCGGATATACTTCTACTAGATGGAGGATTAAAATGTGAAGAAACTCTAGATGATTGTTGTTTTGGAAATGGTAGTAAAAAGGATGTTCGACTTTTAAAAGTTTTCCGAGCCATGTAAATGGGGTTAAGCTGAATTCCCCTTCCAATTATAGCCTGCCCATTTTCTTTTTTGTAATTTCTGAAGATACTACTTTATCATGGTATCTGAAGCATACAATGTCTTAAACGTTTGTCTCTACGCATTGTGCTTATCGGATATCTTGCTTAAAGAAAGATGGTCTCATCGAAAAGCGAGCCGATCGGGACCGCGTTCAAAAATCCCGTTATGTAATAATATTTGATAACACTCAAGTATTTCTCTTTACGAAATAATTAAAAGATAGGCAAAAGTTAACCAACTAGACTTGACCTACTTATAACTTTTTTTTTTTTTACAAAGGAGATTTTGGCCTACAGAATCGTCAAATACTTTTATTTCATCCAATATTCCATCTTATCTTGACTTCTTGTCTTTTCTACGGTTTTACCCGACCTCATTATATCCTTTTTTTCTATAAAATGCAACCCCACACTCAACCATCTTCCATATGCCAGAGTTCTTGTACAAGATCGTCCCACTACCTCTACCTCGACACATCTCTACAATGCTCACTTCGGCGCTTCTAAGCAGTTTGGCTGTATTAGCCTATTTCTCGTGTAAAGGCCGTGCTTACCCACATGGAGGGAACGACCTGTATCAAGTGGTTATGAACGGTCAATCTACTTTCAACAAGGGTTCTGCTGAGCATTCTATCCCGGGTGACGGTGAAGTTACTGCTGACAGGTAAAAGTTTGATATCCTTGCACGATCAGTTAACGTTTGTTTTTTTGACACACAATGTTAATTGAAAATCATGTAGTGTTTTCTCTGGCATTACAACTTTTGCACACCTTCCGAGCGAGAGGTGTTGGAAGGACAAGGATGTTGACTACGATATTGCTATTCTTGGATTGCCTTTCGATACTGCTACCAGCTACCGTCCCGGTGCTCGGTTCGGACCTGCCGGTATTAGACAGGGCAGTAAGCGACTTGTTCTTTACGGGGTGAGTTTTGCCGTAACTTTTTACTCAACTTATGAGAGCATCTACTAAAATCGCTGTATTCATGACAGGGTTACAATGTTCCCCAAAACGTCAACCCTTTCAACAGCTGGGCAAAGATAATAGATTGTGGTGACGTCCCAGTCACACCCTACGACAATGCTCTGGCCATTGAACAAATGCAGTATGGACACAAGGAATTGTTGCATCGTACACCGGCCGCACATCGGTTGTTCCCTGGTACGCTTGCTGCTCAATTCCCTCGTCTGGTGACTCTTGGTGGAGACCATACCATTGTTTTGCCCATTTTGAGAAGTATCGCTTCGGCTTATGGACCCGTTTCCGTCGTTCATGTACGTCAATCTTACCTTACCTAGTACTTTGACCATATCTCACCTTGCTACATTTTTTTTTTTAAGTTTGATTCCCATATCGACACATGGAAGCCAAAAGTGTTTGGTGGGAAAAAGTCGGAGCAGGGCGCTTACAATCACGGAACGTATTTCTACCACGCCTCTCAGGAAGGTTTGATCAAAAACGGAAGCTCCATCCACGCTGGTATCCGTACCCACACTTTCAGGTCCCTCTGACTACGACAATGATGCACTATGCGGATTCCACATTATCGAAGCCCGTGACATTGATGAGATTGGTACCAAGGGCATTGCCGAGAGGATCAAGAAGGCAGTAGGCGACAATTTGGTGTACCTCTCCATCGACATTGATGTGCTGGACCCTGCATTTGCTCCTGCAACTGGCACGCCTGAAACCGGTGGTTGGACTACTCGGGAACTTCGCACCATTATCAGGTCTTTGGACGGCGTGAAGCTTGTCGGTGCTGATGTGGTCGAAGTTGCCCCAGCATATGATACCAACGCTGAGTTGACCACCATGGTAAGCAAATGTGTATATGAACGATGCCTAGATTAGTTCCCCATGCTAACCAACTCTTTTATTAGGCGGCTGCCGATGTGCTGTTTGAGGTGATTTCTCTCATGGTCAAGAACCCATTGAAATAAGAAACTCTTCGCGACAATCTATTTTGGCAAGTACACCTGTAAATACCGTCTTTTTACTTTGGAACATTGGGTCCTAGGTTGCTTTTTGGTCTCGTATAGGGTTTACAAACAAAAACCTGGAGCAGACACCGACTTGGCTCGCGCGAATTGCTTTTTTTCTCAATCAAGGATTAACGGGTATTTTGAGCTGTACCAAGTGTTCGTACATAGCGTAGGATTTTCTTTTTCGTATTATACATTTTTCCAATTTCTCAATGTACTTACAATATATTTGAGAGTCCATCACTACACTGCTTCGGTCCATTCTCTAGTATTACCGCTGTAGCACTTTAGTTAGTTTCAAATTGTCTTACTACTATTCATTACTCTATGGGCGTAGTTCTAGGCATCTTCTCCCAAACATGAATGCATCGTTCCAACTATAATATTCTCTAATATGCCTGGCCAGGTTAAGGGAAATGTCAAATTATGTTTTACGATGGATATACACAAAAAACAAAGCGCGGAATCCCTGACCTTGTTCTGGCGACGGCACTGCCAGCTGCGGGTTTGTTTTTGCTCAGTCTAATTCGAGTGTACAGCAGTAATGATACTTTGCAACGTCATTTCCAGTATATAACGAGCATGTCAGACCAGGTATTGGATGATAGGTACACGCCTCAGTTCGTGAATGATCGGGTGACTTTCCACAAGTTGCCGCAATACTGAGACAAACAAATACCATAGATGGAGGAAATAGCCATTGATCTATCCCTGCCAGATACAACGAATAATGCTGAAACCCAAGTCCAAAGCGAAAGCCTGAGTAGTAACAGCCCATGGTGAGCAGTTTGTGATTGTGAGGTAATTCGCTGCTCTCCACGTATTCACCCAATCTTGATCAGCAAGCTTAAAACAAAAACTAACCCAATTTGCACTTGATGCCAACGCATTGATCCCTTCATTGCGCCAAGAGGAGAGTGAGATACCGTGCACGAGACAGATGGCTTCCGCTGCGACCAGCCTTAGTAAAATGACAGCAATCAATGTCTTGATGCTTTTGGGATCTGAATAACAGGTGTAGGTGATCTGTAAACCACTAGACCAACTTGTCAAATTTAAAAAATGTGGTAGAATTGTCTTATATACCTGGTATAAAATATCTTCTTTGACCACACCGCCTTTCTTCAAGTCATTCTTATCCAAATAGCCTTGTCGGGCAGTCCCGAGCCTCAATCGACCAGTAAAACACGACGATAAATCATCACCAGAACCAAGTCCAAACAAGCTTGGCAATAGTCAATAACAATTGGATAGATCCATCAGGCGCCCGGCGATGCAACAAATAGCGATAGTTCATAATGCCCAAAACAAAAGTTGCAGAGGTGGATCAAAAGACAATATAGTCTATCACTTTGTATCGCCCTGTGCATATACTGTAAAAAAGATTACACTGATCTCCGGTTGGCGGATCTGGCTATCATCACCGTCAGCAGGACGGTGAGAGTACTCGAGATTATGTACCTTGCATGCGGCATCCATAATGAGCAAGATGACAACACCAACAGCAGTTGTTTGTTATAATAGTGTTGAGAAATAAACAATTACAACATTGATAGCGATCATCAGTCTTCCATGGACTGGTAGGTTTAAGACGCAGCAGTCCTCCTGCTACTACTCTAGCGGCACCCCCGATTTCGACATTGCGTCACAGAGATTGAACAATGCGGTAACGAAAATGAGAACCTCCTAAAGCAAGTGCATGCTTCATTTGAAAACACAACAGACGAGATTGGACATCACGGCGGATCTCACGCGGATCTGCGGGATCAAGACTTAACCAGATCAAAAGCATTCTCGACATGCCACCAAGTGCGCAGATGAGGAGATTTTTGGTCTGCTGCATTGGAAAAGAATAATGGCAGCAAGGAGAAAGGCAGTAGTTGCACTGGTCTTGTAATATTCTGTGAAAATAAAGAAATAGTGTTGACCTGACGAATCATAGAGAACACCTTGTATCAAGCATTATCCTGTTGTACAAGCAGTTGGTCAAGCAAACCCGCATGCCAAAACAACATGGCCCTTCAGCGGGCGAATTGTTGCCTGGCGACGACCTCGAAAGCAGTGATTAGCCCATTCTCTACGGATAATTGTATCCTATTCTGCCTCAGACGGATCGTAACAATATTTCATCTATTCGAGCTCCATCAGGAAATCAAACTCTTCCAGCAAAAGTATACAAAGTCATTTCTCTAGTAAAAATAGTCTACGGGCACCAAAGATGTTAGATAGGGTATCATGGGCCAACATTATCGCATTGAACTTAAGAACCGGGAACCGCAATAATCTTGTCCATTCCACTCGATTTTTGCACAATGAACAGAGTCTTGAAGGGCGTAGACGTACAGACTTGTTTGGCTCGCGAGAAAGGAAATTGGCGACTTTGGCAAAACAATCAGAAACGTACTGGACGGTTGAGAATTGCTCCACCAGCACGGTGGAAGCGAGAGTAATTTATGTCAGAAACAAACGACGGATGACTACGGTGACAACACCGAATCTGATAGAGTTGATTTCATGGGGACGGTTTTCGACTTGCAAGTGCATAAGAAACCAAAATTGGTTTTCGTACCAATACGAGTCCGTCCCATCGCCAGATGACTGCACCACGATAGAAGAATCATGAGCTTTGATACCGAAATTTTAACTCTCTGAGCGGATTCCTGGTGGGAAGTGGTATAACTATGACTACGATGGGTGTATTACTTTAAATAACGAAGAGTGAAATCCAACAGGAGAGGACAGTTTGAACCGTGTAAAACGGTGTGGATTTCATAGATTTTCGTTAAGAAGTTGGGCAAAACCAGGTTTTGGAGAACAAACCAGAGCAAAAAATAAACGCAAGTCAAAAGGCCACGCGAGTCTAGGGTAAAAATAATTGTGGACAAGGTTTAACTACCCAGCCCTTTTTTAAATTGCTTAGCAGTCTACATGCAAATGAAATCCAGATACGCAAAAAGTTCAAGACTGTAAACATTCCTTCATTGCCAAAAACTTTCTGTTGCTGCCTGGTAGGAGCCAAGTAGACGTCACTTGTCATCAACCCCCAATTTACGGATGGTCCAACTAATTTCCATAATGCCATCCAAAAAACCAATATTAGCAAAGTCCCCGACGAAATCCACTGGGAACCACATAAATTCCATAATGACGATCACAATACAGAGTGTTCGCCTTCCTTGCACCCATTTCTCTTGATTTGGGATATATTTGGTGATTGAATCGATGAAAATGGGGCAATCTGTACAGCGGGGAACATTATGGACGGTTTTGCTGTAAAAGGTACTCCCAATGAGAAAATATCCCCGCCTTTGAGCACATCTTCATCTTATTACTCCACATTTTTGTTTATTTGGCCATACTCGCGACTGGCCAGTGTACTATGCCCAGATGGAGTGCGTACAAACAAAAGTTGGCAATTGTCAAATTCAGAGCAACCTTTGATATAGCCACGTGATCATGAAGGGTTGTTGCTCAGTTGTTCGACCTACATATCGGCCTGGTTTATCGATCACTCATTTCCTTGTCTTCATAACGTTTAAAAACTAGTAATATCGTAGTTGAGATATGCTCATTCATGGTGAAAGCTCCTAGTTACGGATCATACTGCAAGCTGGAACGAAATACAGAAACTAATCGCAGGGGATGAAATCAGAAATTGATCCTCAATCCGAATGCCATCCTGCCATCTTTAAAATCACCCTTGCGACTTGACGGGTCGCCAATTTATCTGTAGCATTTAATTGTTCTTGAAAAGACATTGCAGGCTTTGGATACATAGTCCAGAAAGGTATAATCAGGGAATCACAGGTACGCTATGGGCTAACGAATGGCAAATGTATGGAGTGTCCTCGCCAATTGCACGGTTCTGGCGTTTGGCGTGGATTATAGAGATACTGAATTCCAATCTCTTGGCTGTGATGCTTTGTTTCTGACACTTTATCCAATGCTTTGCATCATGATGGCAAACTTTCCACTGAAGAACACAACATGATTCTTACCAGAACGCTCGAGAAGAATTAGTTTTCTTTGGCATTGCAATCATGTGCAAAATTCTGCTATGGCCAAATGTGTGTTTCTGTGCAGGTGTTTGTCCGACTACAAGTCCTAACAGGCTTTAGTCGAGGACAAACAATGAAACGCATCTAATACTGATTGGGAAAACGTACGTTTCTCCCGGAAACAGGTAATATTTACAGAAAAGCAGGGACAAAACAACTACAACAGGAAAAAACTGACGTAAGATCAACACATTAAAAGAGTTTTCATTTTAACCCAGTTTTTTCAAGTCTCAGTTCCCACAACAGGTGCCTCCACCACTGACTCGTCCTTTGTATCCACTTTGTTGGTTCCCTCTTGTTTCAACGCACCCTGGGACTCCTCCAACTCCGCCTCTGGTGAAATCGGACTTCCCAACCCACTCCCAGTCTGACTTGCAGCATGAAACAATAATCCCATCCTTGCATTCTGCAGCTGGGCTTCCAGCTCTTTGCATCGGTCTTCTAAATTGGATACCCGGTCTCGAAGACTGGTTTCGGTCGTTTTCCAAGCTCGTCGTTCGTTCTCAAGAATGGCGTTGCGCATAATGAGTTCTGCGTTGGATTGTTCAACCGTTGTGATTTGGTCTTCGAGACTTTGGATGCGCTGCGCTTTCCGTTCTCGGCACCTTCTAGCGGCTTCTATAAAGATAATAGAAAGGGCTAAGCCATCACGCCCTAAACAAAAGCCAGATAGTAATAAAAGTAAAACACATGCCTGCGTTCATTTTTCGCTTATGCGCCAATTTAGACTCTTTTACATCGTACTCGTCCGATGCATTTCTCTTTCTCTTCAAAGAACTCGCTACATTCGCTCCGCGATCCATTATGCCGTTTTCTGAATCAGAGTCATGATCTTGCGATTGGCTTTTAGGAGGGTCATCACTCGACCCTGAATCCCGACCACTATATGATTGCGGCTCTTGTCGTTGCGGCATACTCGTCATAACTGGGGAAAGGGATGAAGGATTTACCAACGTCGGGACAAGTTGGGAAAGAATTGGTTGAATAGGCTTTAATAGGTTCGGTGCCATGTTGGCTTTACGTGCTCGCTTGGTTCGTGTCGAATCCAGGTCCACGTCCCTGAATTGTGAGGTTGTTAGGGGCCCAAGTGAGGGTAGCGAGACAGAATGCGCTGGCGGGTTCAAGATGTGCGGTTGTTGGATATCGGGGAGTTTCATGTCCCAAGGGTAGAGTTGACGACTCGAATTCAGATTGAGATCGTTGACGGGGGGTAAGCGGGGAAGAAGTTGGGGGGTAGTAGATGGGAGAGCACCGTTATGCAGAGTGCGCTGGTCAATCTGATTTGGGTGAAAGTTACCACCATCGATGACTGATGGTGGTTTCAACACTGTTGCATCAGCAGGCAGTGATACTGCTGCATCCAGATTTCGTTTTCGTGTCCTCTGGGGCTCTTGGACTGGGGGTGTCGGCGTTCGTGTCTGATTCCGAGACGAGGTTGAAGTTCCGGACGTTTGCGACGAAAACGAAGACCGAGCAGAGGCGGAGGGTGCGCAGTGATGTGGTGATAGTGGGGTTGGTGGTGGGACGGGATGGTCGAGTTCCCCCATCGTCGGGATTTTCGAACAAGACGAACCGAAATTTGAACCAAGGAGAGTCGAGACTAGGCGAATGCGGAGACTAGACTGTTCCGCGTATGGTAGTGGAGGTGATGGAAGGAGAGGTGTGAAAGGGTTGTTCCCGACAAGGGATGTGCAGACACGCCTGATCGACGTAACGTGCTTTCGTCGTAAGAAACTCGAATAACTCGATGGCACCAAAAAGAAAAAAGAAATACGGCGGAAGAAAGCACACACAAGATAGCACCTCTCAAAACACACAATAATGCAGCTAAAAAGGTTGTCCCTTGGGATGAATAACCCTAAATTTCAGAGTGTTGCAGACGCATGCGTCATCACCACCGTCATTCATCCAACGTCGGGAGAGGGAAACAAGTAATCAACAAAATCAATCTTGTGGGGGAGGGAGAGACGACGACGATGACAAAGTGTGTGCCAAAAAGATGTTTAATGGAGGGGAGAGAAAAAAAAAAAAGAAATACACACAATGTGGCGTTCAAAAGTGCTTGAACAGTAAGAAAGAGAGAGAGATAGAAGGAAAAGGCTGTATTTTTTTAATTTCGTTGTTCTGTCGTCACTTTAACATATATACGACAAACTTAAGTGGCAAAAAGTGTTGTTTATCCATATGCCATTAAATTCCGTCTCTCTCTCTCTTCCAAACGGTAATAACAAATTCAAATCCCCATCTCTCTCTCTCTCTGTGTGTGTACGTCTCTGAAAGAGTGTTCTGTAAGCAGAGTGCAAGAAACACACAAGCACCCCCCCCCCCCCCCCCCCTTCCACTAACACACACACTACCGCATTACGTCGTCATCGACTGATCGGCTGCAAATCCACCACCACCACACATACCCCCAGTTTAGTTTGTTGTTCCCCACCCTATACCCCAAATATCAAAAAGGGTCTTTTTAATGTTACCCTTTTGCTTGCTTGTTAAATGTACTGTATTTAACCCGTGTTGTGGCTATTGGAAGGCATTGCATCATTTTGAACAAGAGGGGGGAATCAACGAAATAGTCAAATCCAGTGTTTTTTTATAATAATGTTTTGCAAAGGGCATAAAACAAAACTCTTTTCTATTCCGTTCCTGCTGGTATTTACCCCCAACGATCTGCCAATATTTTTTATTTTCAACACATTCTAAAGTTCTTGTCCTATTGGCCCGTTTTCCCTTGTCTATCTCTCTGTGTGTGTGTGTGTGTGTGCAGTCAGGGAACGGAAACCTGAAAAAGCCCAAATGCACAAGAAAAACCACCTCTCCTGCCTGCACGAGGGATGATCGTCATCAGTACGTAATGGGATTGCGCCACACTACGTAATTCATTTGAGATTGTGACTCAATGGCTGGTTCCGACTTTCAACACACAGTGGGATTTCGTTTTTTGATATTGTTTTTTTTTTTTCATGACCCCCCTCAAAGAATGCATAAAATCAAAATTAAAGTTATCGCCAACAAAGCCGTCAGGTCAGATTCATTAAATCACGTATAGAAAAAAACAAAAATGCACATTGATTTTCTCTTTACGAGTTTATATATTTTCCGATTTTTGAAATACACAATGAGATATATTTGCTTTCTTTATTCAAACCAATGCCCCAGCAAAAAAAAAACACGTTCTATAATGTTTGGTGTCAACCTTTTTTAAAGTAACTTTTTAATGGCCTCTGCAGACTCATCCTCAGAATCGGTCATATCAGGATCGACACTCAACTTGCGCGTCCTCAACTGGCGCGTTGCAAGATGGCTTCCAGAGTCCTCGTCCTTCCACGTCAAGGGACGTCTACGCGCACTGCGAGGTGGAGGAACGCCAATATCATCCGCTGTCGATCCGCTGTCATCGTCCTCCTCTTCAACATCAGAAAGGTCGTCATCGTTGGGACGGCGGCGCCTGCGCGGCTGATGCTTCCAGCTAGACTGCTCGTGCATGCGGGACACACGCTCAAGGGTATACAGCCAGTCTTCCTTGTTCTTTTGACGACGATTGATACGACCGCGTACGAGGTTGGAGAAAATCTTGGAGTTGGCAAGGCCGTAATAGATGAGAGAGATGATCGCCATGACACCGAGTGAGTAGATCCAGACACGGACAACAGTGACAATATCGGTGCGAACGCCAGTGAACCAGCCAAAGATGGCAAAGAGCGTTGCAATAATGTCAACGATAAGAACAGCACCAACCAGTTGCCAGCTAGGTAACGTGTCCCACAACGTCCTGTTCGACCGCGTAATGAAAATCAGCCAGTTCTCAGTCAAGGTGACCTCCAAGAACAGGATCTCTTGGAATCCACCGTAATTTTGGACAATGCCCTTTCCATCGATCAAAAGCGTGCCGTAAAGTACCCAAGTTGCGACAGCGAGCAGCAAACCAGTGACGATGGATAAACCCCAGATTTTAGGAAGATCCCATTTGACAGGTTCGGTAGAGAACGGGGCACGGTCATAGGCGATCGCAAGAGTGGCAATATCCGCAAAAATGGCGAGGAACACAACCAGCTGGACGTTGATCGTTTCGTCAAGGATAATCAAGGATGTAGTAAGGAAGATCTCCAGGTGCAGAGAGAGAGCGATACGGTAGACAACATAAGAGTACTATAAAGGGTAGATTAGGCTGCATTAATATCCCGAAATACTAGTTGTGCATCCACGACAACAACGTACCATGCGGTGAAAGATCTGCCTCGATGTTTTGATAGCATCAATGATAGTACCCAAACCAGGTGCAAGGAAAACAATATCAGCAGCCGTCCTTGCTGCGTCAGACGCTCCTTCCACAGCAATACCCGCGTCGGCCTTTTTCAAACTCGGTGCGTCATTGACACCGTCACCCGTCATGGCAACGAGGAAGCCACGCTTTTGGAGGATATCAACTACCATGTACTTGTGCTCTGGAAAGACTTCCGCGAAACCATCGGCTGCAACCACAAAGTCGTTCAACTCGGATCCTGACAGGGAGCCTCCGACAAGTCTCTTGGTGTTATAGACGTTGGTACCGAGCTGAAGTTGGCGCGCAGTTTCCTTGGCAATGCCGACGGCATCTCCTGTAAGCATCTTGACCTTGAGCCCGAGCTCTTTAGCTTCAGTTACAGTCCTTGCAGTGTCATCGCGAGGTGGGTCAAACAAGCAGAGGATACCGAGGATTTCCCATTGTTCGTCTCCCTTCTTCCAGGCAGCACCAAGAGATCGGAATCCACGAGATGCAAACTCGGCGACCCTTTCATTGTATTCCTTGAGAACCTTGCGGTCAATGGCGTGATCTTGTTCGACAAACTTGAGTACAGCAGGAGGTGCACCCTTGACGCATGTAATACGGTTTCCTTCATCATCTTCGACGACCGCTACAATTCGTTTCGTAACGGGATCAAAGGGCTGGAACTCGAGCGTCTTGTATCTCTTGATTTCTTGACGGGCGCGGTCATGCGTGAGCAAACTGAGCATAACAGTCTTGTCAATGGCATCGAGACCCTTCTTGGTTCGTGAAGAGGCCAACGCGCAGACGAGAACGAGGGTATCGGCATCGACTCCGTCCATCAAATACGGCTCGTGGAGGACGAGCTTGTTCTTGGTCAAGGTACCCGTTTTGTCCGAGCAGAGGATCTCGCAACCTGCCAACGACTCAATCGCAGAAAGACGTTGAACGATGGCTTGCCTCTTTGCGAGGTACGCGGCGCCGACTGCCAACGTGGTGGTAACGACCGCAGGCAAACCAACAGGAACACCAATCACGGTGATGATCAGTGCATACGTCAGTAAGTCCACAATGCCCAAGCTACGGAAAAAGCCAGCAATCCAAATCGCGAGGATCCAGAAAACAACCAGTAGAAGGAGAATGTAACCGATAGAGTTGAGAACTTCTGTGAATTTGCCCCGGGTCTGGGTGGTTGACGCTAATCCCGCAGTGCGACCGACATAGGTATGATCGCCAATGGCTGTAACAACCATGAAGCCGTGGCCGCGCTTGATAGCCGAGGACGAATACAAGTCGTCATTGTGGTGCTTTTCGATAGCAAGGGATTCACCAGTAAGTGCTGCAGAGTTGGGCAATGAGTAAAAAAGCAGAGTCGCATTACGCTCAATGTGGCAGCATACCTGACTGATCAACTTGCAAGAAACAATTCTCGCCCAACACTCTTCCGTCCGCCGGTATAATGGTACCTTCATCGACCTTGACAATATCACCTGGAACAATATCGACAGCCTCAATGTCGACTACTTTGCTGTTACGAACGACAGTAGCCTTCAATGCCAACTGCTGTTTAAGTTGGGCGACAATGTTGCCAGCTTGGTATTCTTGCATGAATCCGACAACGGCATTGAGGAGAAGGAGTCCGAGGATAACTCCTAAATCGACCCAGTGTTGTAATCCACCAGCCAGTGCAGCAGCAGCCTACAGATGCCGTGTAATTAATCACCACTAATTTAAAGCGCCAGAGAATTCGGATGGGAGCTGTATACTTACAATCATGACATACTGAATCGGTCCGCTGAAGAACATTAAAAACTTTAAGAACATGTTTTCCTTGTGCTCTGCAAGCTGATTAGGGCCAAACTTTCTTCTCCTCTTGTCCGCCTCTTCCGTGGTCAATCCGGTTTTGGGGTCTGTCCTTAAGAGATCTTCGGATACGGTAATAGCTTTCTGGCCTTCTTCTTCTTCAGCATCCTCTTGTTCTCCAGAATGCGTCTTGTCAGTGATTTCTGCTTCGAGCTCTTTGAGAAGCTGCTCAATATCCTCGGGATGAGGTTCCTGCTTGTGGGCATTGCCGTCCGCCGGCGTGTGCTGGTCTTCGTGGATATCAATGGTCGTGCTTGGGTTAGAGGAATAATTCGGTGGGTGATCCGTATGGCCGTTGCCGCCAGCCGACAGGTAATTCCTTGAATTTGGATTGTGGATTTGATCCATATCCATCGTTATGTGGGGGTCGGGTTTGGACATTTGTTCAAAGCGGGTGATCGTGGGTAATGATTAAATCCCTTTAAAGAGAATATATATATGAACAATTAGTAGGGAGCCAAAGCTACTCATCCATCAGACAAGTAAACAAGAACGACAGTTCTTCTTTTAGCTTTTTTTCCAATAGCCTTTTGTTCACAAGCCCTCCAAACAAGAACTTTATATATTTCATATCTCGGAAGATGATTAGCCAATGTCGTCATTTCCTCGCGGAGGACAGACGCGACAACGAAACGTGCACTCCATTCCCACCCACTGACAAGACCCAAAAACCATATGGTTCTCTCACTCTTTTGTGGGTGATGATTTAGCGATAAGCCAAATCTTACCTAGTTGATGAGATGCCACAGCACGTTTTTTGCCCGCGCGATAAAGGAAATAAAAAGGGAACCCCCGTGCCAAAGCACGAACCTTTTTAAACAAGCAACAAGAACAAAAAGCCAGAGCGGGTTGAAAAAGAAGAGCGAGGGAGTGAAGACGAGGGGGTATTTATAGGAAACTGGGCGCATCGATGGGAAGAAAAAGTGGCAAATAACCAAAGCCGTTCATGTGGCGATATAATAGATTATGTGATAATCTTTCCCGTTTATTCCATGGATGACTCATCGTATGGCTTGTTCTTTTCAATAGAATATTCCATATATCCATATGCAGCCATATAAGGATATCATTGGATTGATGGGTGACACAAGTATGGGTAATGTGTCTTTAGCGATGACAAATAATAATGCGGGAGGGAACGGATTTATTTCATGTGATATGGATCTATTCGGAGATGCGTTCATTGGTTGGTTTACAAGTGATGGGCGGAACTCATCCGTTAATCAATGTAATGTGTTTGTAATGCAAATGATAATATGCAAGATATCTAAATTCCCAATACTTTTAATAAAATGGTTTTTGCAATCGGCTCAACAAAACAAGAAGGAATGATGAGAGGAGTGATGTCAAAGCGTCGCGCAATAATTGCAGAGATACAAAATATGGGTGGATTAGCAAGCGGCAAACTGGGAACGACGTTGAGGTATCTGATTATATCCGGATGGAATGATAAATGGCTTCACGTGATTGGGATCGAATTGTCTCCCTGATTGAGGATGAACACCTTTGGATGGCCCTTTTTGCCGATATCTTGCGGATATGGGGGGGGGGGGGGGTTTCCGGTTGGAGATGGGAGACGTCTACTATGATTTACAGATGGGAGATAGGCTTTGATTTTTGGGGTTTAACAGCCGGACTATTTCGGCAAAGCAAGTGGACGGTTGATGCAAAGGCACATACGATGTAGTGTGCACACTTTGCACACTAGCACACTTGCACACTTGCACACTTGCACACCTATTGTACTGCCATAAGTTTGCGCAGCTGAGGACCCCGATTTCCTAGTGAAAAGCAGCTCAGTGACACTGCTCGCTATGGTTGACAGAAAAACCACCACTATACTATTGTTTGGAGTATGCGAATGTATGCTCTTATTCTTGCCTTGTCAAAGTGAGCAGACAGTGTTTGACCTTCAAAGTGACCCCTCGTTTGCAAGTTCCCATTATTTTTTCATTTTCCGTTCGTCTCTCGCGCGGTACCACCACGGCGAATAAACAAGGGAAATACTGGATTTCCTTTTGCCTTTGTGCCCTTTATATTTTTACGTTATTTCCTTGAATTGCGTCCAAACGGCCCCCATGTTGGACCTTTTTTACCCGGCTTTGAAATTGACTTTTTGTCACGCAAGATGGTTTTATTTAAACATGGAGGACTTGAACTTCCGTCCGCCTTTCTGGTTTGCTCTCACCTCTTGCCCACTTGACACTCTTGTCCACCATGTTGCTGCTTCGTGCGTCGACGCTTTATGTATTGTTGACGACGTTCATAGCGGCGAGTGCAACACGGTTTCGTCGTGATGTAAGCGCAAAATAGAAAGGACATTTAACCTACACAGATATTGACACATTCCCAAAAGTCACAGCCCGTCAAAACTGTCGTCGTCTTTGGGGACTCGTTTTCCGACACTGGCAACATTGAAAAAATCTATGGTTTCCCTGTCGCACCATACTATCAAGGACGCTTTTCCAATGGTCCCGTGTGGGTGGAATACATTGCTCAGGCGCTGAACAATGCGACCATGGTCAATCAAGCGTACGGTGGAGTGAGTACACATTGCCAATATTTGCAATTACAGTCGTCGATATTGCAATATGGAACGTGGACACTGATCCTCTACCCATCTTACCCAGGCTGTAGCAAATCGCCAGAACCTTCCCTTGAGGGCATCCACTCGAAATGACACATATCCACCAGACGTCAATGAACAACTGGCCTGGTATCTCGGAAACACCACGACGCTTCCAGACCCAACTACAACACTCTACCCAATCTTTATCGGAGCAAACGATTATCTCCACACTCTGGCTGCAGGCGGCCTACCTGTAACGAGCACCATCGCCGGTTCAGTCGTCGCATTTATCAAATCCCTCCACACATCCAACCTTAAAGCCTCCCGAATGGTGGTGATGACCCTTCCTGATTTTGCCAAAATTCCATCGTTTACCCGTTTAACAAAGAATTCAAACTCTACTGGCCTCCCACCCGACGCACTCGCTCAGCTCGCCACATCCTTTTCAACCCAACATAATGCAGCCCTAGAAAAAGGCATCAAAGACCTAGTTGCATCCACCCCTGGATTAAGAATTGATCTGGTCGATCTCTTTAGTCTCTTTAACCGTGCCATCTCCAATCCTACTTCTTTCAACTTGACCAACGTTACGGCACCTTGTTTATCCTTTTCTCCCGGTACTACCCCAACGGCATTGGACACTTCTGTAAACAAGGACCCCTCCCTCATTACAACATGCCCGACTCCGAATTCGTATCTCTTTTGGGATAACACCCATCCCACGACCATTGCTCACAAGTTTGTGGCAGATGAGACCTTGCGAGTATTTAATCAGCCCACTTCCAACACTGTGACGCCCAACAATGGCTCAAACAGCTCTACGACCGAAAACAAAAAGAATGCGGGTGTGAAGACTGTTGGTGGAGGTAGTGCATCGGCTTTGGGTGCCCTCATGGTGGCCATAACCTACTGGATAATGTGATTCCCATATCTGTATTAGAAGTTACTGTAATCCAAAACTACCTCTGAAATAAAATAATTCTCAACACTCTTGTAAAAAAAAAAAAAAAACTTGCGCAAATGAAAACGATACCGCAGTATAGATTTTCCAAAATAATCACAAGAAAAAACAACTTTACAACGGCCTACCCCAAAACCCCCTTCCCTGCCTAGTTTCTTTAGCCCTCTGCCCCACATCCGCCACCATCTCCCCAAAATGCCGCTCCTCATCCTTTGTATCACTCGCACTAGCAAAAGCATTAGGAAATGCCCTAGTATCCCTCGCACCATCCCGTTGAGCAGCCCGCGAAGCCCGATCAGCCTCCGATTGCAATTGAGCTGCTTCGGATCCTTTTTGAATATCGGGACCTTGTTCTTTGGCTTTGGCTATTGAGGCGAGTTTGAGGTCTGCTGCTTGTCGTTCTTCTTCGGCGTAGTTTGGCGCCAAGGGTTTGACTACGTGCGGCATGGCTGCTGATGGGAGTTCATTCACGCGGCTGGATCGTGGGTCGTGGGATGGCATATTGCTTGAATGTAACTTCTGATGAGATGGGTCGATTTAGAAGATGTTGAGCAAGATACAAACACGAAAGGGTTAGGGGAGGACCGACAAAATAGTAGGTCTGGTTTAAATGTGTATAAAGGAAACTGATTTCGTTACGTCAAAATATCAGTCTTCCTGCCCAGAGTCAGGAAATTCTTTACGAGAACGGAACAGCCCTCTGCTATCAACACCACGACTTGACTACTCAAACGTCAAATACAATCTCCAATAAAAGCACATCAAAGCGAGAGGTATCTCACAAAGAAAAAACTGGGAATATGCATAAAACAAGATAAAGCGTACCCCAAAAACCACTCTTCTAATTTCTAATCTACTCATTTTCCCGCCTAAAAAACCTACAACTCAAATGTCTTTACCACCAAGCCAACAAAAAGGCCTGTCGTCCAATCAGGCATAACACTTTCAACTCGACTCAAAATCGCCGCACTACCCCACCGATCACTCCATTTCCAGCTCTGTCCAATCTCCACTCTTCCAAGAGCTTCACCGACACCCCTCCGATGGCTCTGGACTTTTGGTTCCCCAACAACAAGTTCATGAAACCCATCTCTTTCCAAACCGCTAATCTCCATTTGGATCTTGTCGCGGCCCTTGAGGGTTAGAGTCAGATTCCACGAGTTGGTTGTGTAGCCTCCTGCGTTGCGGATGCGGTATCGTTTGGGCATGGATGGATCTACCATGCTTCGGTCCGACAATGACCAGTCAATGACATAGCCCTCAAAGGAGAGGACAGTCCAAATGTAGTGCGGATAGTAGCAACGAATGGAGAGCGTCCGGAGGTCAGTCTTCTCATCGTAGCTGTCTATTTCAACGCTTATTTGCGGTGCTGGGGCTGGTGAAGGTGTTAGGGCGGTGAGATGCGAGACATTGAAGGAGTAGCCTTCAATAAAGTGGCTGCATAATAATGATGTGTTAATCTGCAGTCATATTGGTTACCATCGTGGTCCTGACGCACCTGAACGGGTAGATAGAACTCCAATCTCGGTCAGTCATAGAGGCTCCGCGATACACGGGCTTTGACCCAAGTTCGGCCTCAACCTTTGCCAAAATCTGTTGAAAACCTGCAGGGTCGGCATGGGATAGCAGGACTTCCCTTGAGTTATCTGTGACATTCTCTTTATAGCCGACAAAGACTCGCTAAAACATCGGTTAAAATTTAGTCTACGGAGGTGCGTAGTAACACATCCACAATGCGTACATACCTTAGGATGCATTTGATCATACGGTGGAACCGACGTCACAAAGAACGCGATCATAAGAAGCGTCAACACACTTAGGCCAGTGATAAGCTGTCTAACCTGCCTCCGCCCAAGACGATGCACAAAGGGTACCAAAATGAAGATGGCAAAAAATAGGAGCCCCCCAGCCAGGATACCCATGATCACGTCGACAGGAGTATCCGCTCCCATCCGTCCAGTGATTGGAACAAAAAGATATACGGCGCAGATTAACAGCTCCGTTGTAAACACAAGTGTAGAGGAGGCCGTAAAATAGACGAGTGGATGGAGATGCTGAACTTTGGATGATGATCCACCGAAAATGAGGTCCACCCATTTTCCAAGCAAGAGTCCAGATAGATAGATAGCCATCAGATACCCTGCACCAATCTTGAACCATCCAGCAACAAAAATCGCTCCAGTAAAGAAGAGCACAAGTCCATCATATGCAGCCCTTTCTAAAATAGGATCAGAAGCATTCTCATACGCATGGTCGGTCACTTCTTTCTTGGCTCTTCCAATTTCATCAAGTTTGGGTTGTCCGATGGAGGCATTCTGCAGCCATTTTTGCGGCAACAAGGCACCTGTACACAACGCAAAGGTTACGAGATTTCAGGCTGTGCGCAACCACAGGGTGCTTACCGAGGATCCCAGCGGGAGCAAAGAGCACCAGCGCATACCACTCTCGCGCGAACCACATCATCGGCACTTTGGCAGCAAAAAGCAAAGCGCCAAGGACAGCGCATATAACCGTAGCTACCAACTGACTTGCCGCTGTCGCAAAAGCTACCGTTATGGTAGCTCGCAGCCTTGCGGAAGGCGATAGCTTCTTGAAAGGCGAGGTTACCAGAACAGACCAAACGGCCACAAGGATGAGGATTCCGTTAAAAACATGAGCAGTGTCCCACGAGTAGTGAACAAAAAAGAAACCTAAAGGTGGAAGGTACCATTTCAAAAAAAGGGGTCACTAGTGACGAGCGTACCTACTACACACCCATAACATCAAAGAAAATGATATCATCATTCTGCTCAATCTCCGTGAGATCGGCCTCATATAGAAGGTAATCTAATATCCCCAAGGCGTTATCCCCAAAGTTTTGAATGGAGCCCTTTTCTATTGTTTCTTCCACATCCAGCATCGTATGGTACAGATAGCTTCATAAGGCGGTTGATAATTATAAATACAAGCTGGAGAGTTGCATCGTTCACTCAACTCACCTATTTGTATAATACGCCATGTCCTGAAACAATCCAGCATGTCAAAAAGGCTTAACCAATCAAGGTATGCTTAACAAGGCACCATACCAGTCCGACAAGTCCTCCATGATCCCGAAATTGCCGGAAATCCGTATCACTCATCACCAATCCGGTGCGGAAGACATCGTTCGACTAGAAAACGCAGGACAATCGTCGTCAACATAACATTATTTTACTTATAAGCAAATAGTGGTAATATCCCATACCAGAACGCTTCCGTGGGGGTGGGGAGCCCGTTTATAGGCATCAACCATCTGTTTTGAATTAGCCTGGAACAAAATCTCTTTGCCGCCTTGTCCCATGGCTTCCAGATTGATCACACCACGAATGCTATCCCGCCAGTCATGCTGCGTAACAAAGGCGTGCGAAGCATCCTGCAGAGTCTCCTCAGCACCATTCCACAAGAAGATCACGGAATTCCTCAATGGTTTTCGGGTTTGGGACAGAACGCGGACAAGGTCTAGCATCACTGCGACGCCTACGCCGTCATCTGCGGCACCGGGACTCACGATGGTGCTATCAAAGTGGGAGTTTAAAAGTATGGCGTTTTCATTGCATTTAGGTCCACATGACAGACGGGCAAGGATGTTTGTAATGTTTGAGTAGGTTTTCAAGACAGCTGCATCAGGTAGCGATGGTCAGCGATGACCAAGCATAATTAACGCATGATCTTAAACAGTCCGCATTTACCTTGACCCATAAGATCAAAGCGATGAGATCCATCTGCCATCTGAACATCAATGTCAAAATGTGTCATATGAGGATTGTCACTGGACTGATTCCGGTAATCGTATAATTTTTCCAATATCATCTCCTTTGCCATCTCCTCCTGCTTAGTCCCCACAACACGGAGGCCAATAGTGTTTGTGAGTTCACGAATGGTTTCCCGAGCAAGGTCTTCCGAAAACTAGATGCCAATCCACGTCAATCATTTATTATGCATATGTATTATGCGTCGATTGCAAGCTTCTGTCCGGAACTTACCACTGGGGTTATCCCATCAGCACCAACACTGTTTGCCGGCAAAGGTTGGGGCAAGGTATGGTGTCGCACTATTCCAAACGTTGCCAACAACGCAACCCATATCAAGAGACCAACGCTCAAAAGCAAGTTGGAGGGGCGCCCGCCCTCCTTGAGTGACGGAATTTTCCCGTTTGATGGCAAGCTTTCATATTTCGAAGCCTTTGAGGAAAATCCACCGCTTTGTTGGTGGCCGTTGGCCGTGGTTCGTTTATGCATATGTATCTATTTTCACACTCTTTGACGCGAGGAGATGCAAGTGTAAATGTGCAAACAAAATCCAGCGGGTTCCCGCCGAGGCACTCCAACCCGACAACCACAGCTCCGTAGATGAGGCTTTACGGATAACCTACGTAGATCTCGCACCAATGGGCAAAGCACCTTACCGGAAGTCGGAATCCCGCCCCGGTGAAATATAGAATGCTGAAGTGTCATTTCCCAATTCAGGGAAGACATATATGTCCAAATTGGGATATTTATCAAGTGCATAGCCACTGGGAGTTGATTTTGTTTAAAAGGTGCGACAGTGCACGATGGAACTGTGTGCTTTCAAAACCAGATAAAGCGCATTCAGCACAAAGGTGTACAAAGGGAAAAATGGCCTTTGCGGAGACGATAAGCCCCGTTTACGACTAAATAAATATTGCCAATCCCAGATCATCTACAACCTTCTCAGCGTTCTCTTTTTATCCATCTTGGCTTGCTCAAGCTTTTTATCCGCCCCTCGTTTCTTGGGGCTAGTCGTGCCCCCATTGTTGATTGTCAACACCTCAGCAGCTCCCGCAGCCGCTTTAATGTTTGGTCCGGTATTCTCGCACATCTTTTCCGATCTTCGTGTTTTGGTCGCCTCTGTATCATCACAGTTTTCTTGGAGCTTTCCGAATTGTATGCTTCTGTTAATGCCATGGATGCTCGTTATGAGCTTTGCATGCTTGGCATATGCACTATAGTCTTCTAGTAGGAGACGGCCCGCTTCTTCGTTCAATGCGGACTCTGGATTCGGGTCTATCAAAAGACATTTGATTGTCTTTGAAGCAGAAAAGAACAATCAAGTGAGCGCACGAAATACACCAAAATTACAGAACTGTGGTTACCAGGAGAATATGTCCAATCCCATACTCCTTTTTCCAATCCTTTTTCAAAACATTCACACAAATTTCCCCAGTTTTGGATACATTCGGATGAAAGATCTTTGTCAAGAAGTAGCCTACCATACGACAATTAGCGCCCATTTTGCTTCATTCATACATACATACAAGTGAATACCTTTTGGCGGAGCGGTGGGAAAGTCCCCTCCCAAAGTCAACTTTACCCGAAAGCATCCCCCTTGGTATGGTGTCCCTATACCGTCATTGGAAACGGCGGTTAGAACTCTAGCGATATCTGGCAAACAGGTCTAGAAACAGCTACCCTCCGGCCCCTGAATCCAAGCCTGCACATCTGTGATATTATCCATGTTCAGTATAGTCTTGATGCCTTCTGGTGGATCCTTGCTGAGGTCCAACAGTTCTATAAAGACAGTGGAGAGATCATTCAGCATGCAGTTTTCGCGTAAGCGTTTATGTTGAAGACATATCAGCACCTTTGGATAGCCGTTTCAAGACGGCCGGTGAAAGAGTATCCAGCGTGGTCTAGATAGTACGTCCCAACTGTGAATCCGCTACCAAAACGTCGAAGGAAAAAGATGAAAGCATACCATTGTGTGGAAGAAATGTACAAGTTCATTAAGCGGAGTGGTGCTCGCTATTATTTATCGCAAGCAACAAAGGAAACGAGAAACCTGTAGAGGGTTCTTTGAAATGCGTTCTGAATCGTTGCGACTGCGTTTTTGAACAAGTCCGAGAACAGTTCAAAGGCGCGTCGACTGTTAATCCAGTAATCCAGACACGTTACAGTAGAAACATTTTTGCGATCGAAACTGTATCATTTGTATTTCTGACACACTTACATTGGGATAAGATAATTTCTATACATCATATATCGTCTATTTCTACGATAATGTCACCATCGCGGCCGCGGCAGCAGCTGCGAGCCCAAAGACCACCACCACCCATGGAATGTCCATATGCCCCGAACTATCGCCACCGACAAGATTTGACCACGGCACACGAATTTCATTTGTTTTTCCGTCCCGCTTGGAAATCCTACTCACCACATTCACCGAACTTGCAACACATCCTTCTAACAGGGGTATACCATCCCAAGCATAGCTTCCTACAAACCACCTTCCACCAGTTCCCTGAACACTGTCCAAAGACTCAAGCGCCGCCCAGCTGGACATTGTCACAACAGCACGCTCAAAGGAGGTATTCGAAAGCGTGAGCGAAGGTGATGGGAGAGCATGAGGATTGGTTGTTTGGTAATAGTTTGGGGCTTTGGGGTGAGCGAGGGACGGATGGGATCGATTGAACCAGTGGGTGCAGGAAGATGTAGCATATGCATCGTACGGGAGAACCGATTGCGTAGTGGGCCCCGATGACTTTGATCCATCGATTTCGTTGCGGCTCAAAGACTGTTCTTTTGTAGTGAAGAAATTCAGACACCGCCAAACCTCCTTGTCTGCCGGCATCAATGCTTCGTCTGTATGGCACACCACCAAACTCTTTGCGTATAGAAATTTTTCAAGGACTTCCACTTGTCGTTGCGCCGGAAGGTCTTTCTTAAAGTCTTTCGACGCCTGTAGAATCTTTGCCGCCTGATTCGCCTGTGTTGCAAAAATCACATGGTTATAGAGTCGCCGTGTTCCGCTTGACGTTTGCACCACTAGGTGCGGCGAGTCCAGCAGGTCGGAAAGATTATCGACTGTATCGCAGCTGGAATGCACGGACTCAACAGATGTGTTTAAAAACACTCTTCTGACGGGTTTGGAAAGCGCCTCGCAAACAGATTGAACCCCAATGGATACAAAAGACATCTTGCCAAATGGCATAGCCCGCGCGACGTATTCTGTTGAGAAGTACAAGCTGTCAGTACAAGTCCAAGTTTGTCAATACGCACTGCAACCGGCATTCTTACCGAGTATGACCACAGCAGGGAACCCTCTCAATACATCTGTTGAACACGTACAAACACCGCAGAACAGTGGTTCAAAAGCCCCCTCAACAAACTCCATGCCGATTCCATACAAATCCCAAAATTGTCCTAATGTGACATTTTTCAATGGTCCTTGGGGTGTCAGCTGGCCCCTTGCGGCCAGGTACTTGACGACCACCAAAAGCTTTACGTAGCCAAACATCACACGCAACGCATATATCGCTGATGTGATAGCTTGAAACAATGCGCTTAAAAAGGCCAATGGTGAAGGCAAGTCCGGGTAGGAAATTGAAACGGATGTGAAAGGTATCTTAAAGCAAGAAAAGGAAAAATAGGGTGCGGTGTCCAGGGAAGCCGCCGATTGTTCCGCATAGGACTTTGCTATGGGCACGTAGGTTGAGAATGACATGCTATTCTCTGATGCATGATAAGGTATTTTCAGATATTTGTACAGTGCGGTTAGGTGCGAATAGTGTTCTGGATAAAACGCAGTTAGAACTGACATTTTCCACAGCTTCGAAAGAACCGTCTTTCAAAGGAAGCTCACCAGGGAAGAACGATCGCATGGGAACATCCATGACCACTTCCTCCTCGCCCTCAACTCCTGGAACGGTGACATTGGCCGCAGCCATACCCAACCGCCCACTCTTTTCGTACAGATCGACTGTGTAGCCATTGACAGAAAGGAGATATGCGGCACTTAAACCTGCAAGACCAGATCCGACGATAGCCACTCGTGGAATGTCGCTGACCGTCTCGGAATCCCCAGGTTGTTCTGAGGGGATCTGTTCAGAGTTTGGAACTAATGGAGGCATTGTTGAAAAACTAAAATTCCAGAAAATAGGTGGATTTGAAATTTGGCTTGGACACACTCTCGATCCATAAGTAGGAGTAATATAATACAAAGCCCGCTCTAAAGGCGGATAAAACAGTAATAACGCACGACCGTCCAAAAGTCGTGTGGTGCGGACAGCGTTCCTCCGCTTTTGCCGCTTCCATAAACGTACATAACGACCGCGTTGCTATGCAATTCACGCCACATGTTTTTACCAATAAAGAACTGCGAGTTTGCACACCAAACGCTTCAGGACGATCAGCAAAAGCATGACTTGACCAAATACAGGATCGCATGAAGGAAAAAAGCTTAAAGATGGACGTCAAACTGATGGGTTTAACCTTTAAAATCAAGGTTTATTGGTCATGTTGGTGCTTCAATGTTGTCGTCATCAAGCGGAAAAACCTGCCTAAAAGCGGATCCTCCCGCAGTTGTGAGCACATAATAGGATCTTCTTTACATTGCACATTGCCCAAGAAATGCTCGCTTGCCAAAATGTGCTTTTCTACAACGTCCATACTAACGTGCAACAAGTGTGATACCAAATTCATCAGCGATACCCAATCCATTCGCATATCCAAATTGATGCCACGAACCCAAGGGCTCACCGATTGTGTGTGAACCACAGGGCCCACTTGCATGTTGCCCCAAACGTGATATCAACTGGTCTCCGGGACCTCCGTGTGCTCACGACCCCATTGGTGTGTGCCACGCGTGTTGTCCGCGCTTGGGCAAAGCCTCAAGTGTGCTGCTGCCGTAATCAAAACACCAGCACTCCAGGAGGAATACCCTTGATGTTGGAGGCGTCGAGGTGAGCAAGCGAGCGTAAGACTGGTAATGTCTTGCATCTACCTTTGCGGGATAGGTAATACTCGACGTTAGTAACCGGAACCAACACACATTTCCGGCACAATTTCCTTGGCGATATCCTTCCTACAAAAGGATCTCCCATACACGACATGATGCAGGACAGCACACACCTTAATGGTGAGCTGCCTTGGTATTAATGCGCGCCTTTAACTAGCTTATTTACACTTTACTCCATGTACAGCCGATCACCCCTACACAGTCTCCTTTATCCCTCTCAACAATGTCACACGCAACCGAAGAGTGGTCGACCTCGGACAACCCATGTCCATAGGGCGACTGTTGGATAAGGACGATCCAGGAGCCACCAGTTTAAAGTTTGCGTCGAAAGTGGTTTCGCGACAACATGCCATGATTGGATTTTGTGATGGGCGGAAAATGTCAAATTCTCTTGCACTAAGATGATAGGGCTGGTAAAGGTGACCTTGAAACACCATGCAGCTTTGGATCCAAGATACAAAAAGCTCTAGTGGGACGTTCGTAAATGGACAACGGTTGAGTCCGCAAGGACAAGAAAGTCGAAAGGTGGAAGTAAATGAAGGGGATGTAATCAGGTTGGGGGAGGATTGCGAGGTCAATGGAGGTAAGCGAGAGCAAATCGGGAATGTGTGTATGCCCGGCTTACAGTTTGCAACTTCATACCGAGTTTCAAGTCTCTCTTTCTTTTGTTTGTAGTGGTACATCAAAGTGTGATTCTAAAGGTTGTGTTTGGGTCCGTTGGGATGCGAGAACGATTGGGATCGCAAGATAGCGGCATTGTCGAGGTTGCACGACTGGAGGCGGATAGTGGAAACGATCACTATATGTAAGTGCGGCAAGATTCTACATATATAATACCAGATTTGTGGAGAAGCTGACACGTACGTGCCTTGTACATACTAGCGACTTTAGTCTCGACCCCCAAGTCCGCGCAAACGTTGACGCCGAATTCAATTTCATCTGGAGCAGCCTAACACAAGGCCTAGATCATCCCCTTCAGCGCCTCCGAGACATCACTCAAAACAATCAACCGCAATCGACGCCACCGACCAGCGCAGATCAAACCCTTCTCCTCCCTCCACCCGAAAATCGACACCAAAAGCGACCGTCCATATCAAGATTGGAGACAGCTGTGCCAGGACGAAATGATGCTGGGGTTGGAAAACCAAAGAGACCACCTACATTGAGTGTAAGCAGTGCATCATCAGGCGGCACGACAGCCTCATCATCGACGGTTCTCAATGGAGGGGCTGGAGGGGCCGCAGTTCCAAGTACACCCCTTACAGCTGTGCCTTTCTTTTCTCATTGAACACCCTCACTATGCGCTTTTGAAATAAATAGTCGGTGCCCATTGTCCTAGCCTACTCGGTTGGAGAATGGAGAAGGCAACATTACCGATTTTATACTTTTGCAAAGTTTGTAAATTGCTACTTCATTGGACTGTAATTTAATAATAATAAGACGGCTTGGAATGTGCATTACCCACCATTTTGGAGAAAAGCAAAGCATTTATGGCACTGGCCTGTTCTATGGTGGTTTTAAATCAACTATCCATCGAGGGACCTGCTGCATTTTATGAGCTTCATCCTAACTGATTTTTGCCAGGCGTGCACGAGATTGATCACTCCACTCAAAAACCTCATAGCAGGATCCAAAATATATCATTTATACACCAAATACAGGTAAAATGAACATATAAAACAAAAAATGGGTACGCAAAAGCCGTCTCGGAAGACTGACTCGCTCTACATTAAAATCCGGGAGCCTTCGACACCTTCTTCTCCCTCCACACTCTCCGTTTGCTGCCCAACTTTGGATCCACGATCCACTCTTGTGTGAATTTCGCATCCCTCAATTGGTTACTCCGCACGGGATCCCAGAGCTCACTGGCCATGCCAAGATCCTTTCCAACGCGCACCAACGCCGCGTGATCGCACTTTGCTTCAGCGGCAGCCCTGCTACCGGCTGTGGCGACAGACCAATCACCGATCGCTTCAGAGACAAAGCGGTCGTTGACAATGAGTGTGTATGCACGATACACGACATTTCCGCTACTGGTTTCTTGAAATGGGGTTACGGGGACTAGCTTCCACCCTGCAATCATCGTAAGACATGGTAAAAATCCGATGGAAAAAATATTCCAAATGTACCATCTTGTCCAAAAGCGTCATCCAACATTTCTCTATATGTGGCCTCTTTCAAATACACGTATCCGCGATCTAGAGTGAACGCGCATGTTGAAGCTCCACATACCGAATACATCACATTCACTTGCACCTACCAGGGTCAATCTCTAGGTCCTCTACCTTCACAGGTCGCATTAATTTTGTAGCAATTTCCTTTGACAGAGGCTCGGTCGCGACATTTTTGTAGTAACCTTGTCCTTGTTGGCCATTGCCAGTGAACAAGTCAGTGGCCAAGGGCCCCTTTCGCAGTGCTTCGGCTCTTACGGCTCGTTTTTCCGTACCACGAGGCTCGGATGACTTTGGAGGTAGGTTACTGGGAGGGGAGGGTTTGATGTACTGCTTTTTCGGTGTGCCTGACCAGGCTGCCACAGAAGACGATGTGACAAAGGGTCTTGAACATTTCGTGAGAACGTTCATATGGTTGCCCATGCGGGCAAGTAATCTACTAAAAGTTGCCATTCCGTCGCGGTGGAATGTCAACCTCTAGGTGCAAGATCTGTGGACGATCTTTGACAGTTGGCTGACACTGGTTCGCTAATCACGTGTTCCATTCAAGGTGAATAACGTTCAGGGCGGCTTTGAATGCAGTCCACCCAATGCATTCGATATAAATATTAGTTGTGCAGGTGGTAGAAAATGTCACTAGGGACAAATTCTCCCTCCAACCCACTACAGCCGGTTCTAATTTACAATTAGCCAGCCTATCCAACCCTTCATAACCTATCCTAACTCGCGACAGGTTCCAGCCTGGGTTGAACTGGGGTACGTGAAAAGCAGCACGATTCCACTAACTAACTACCACTAGGCCCAATTACACATGCAATACATTACGGTTGTTCTAACCGGGTAACTAAGCCCACCACACGAGAGAAATCCTTCCGAAATTCTTTAGTTGGAGGATGTTCAGATACTAAGGTAGATCAGAATTAGACTCGGAATACAGGCGTGGGAAAATCAGCAAGAAATACCTGTGATTGTTGCAGCATAGTAATAATAGTATTTGCAAGGGGTTATGTTGTTGTTGTAGTTGGGAGGGTGAGGTCCTCAACACCAGAGCAGTACTCTCATGATGGACTTGAGAGTTGCTTGAGTGTTTGGCAGATGCTTTGAGAGTTGAGGATGGGTAAAGAGGAAAGAGGAAAGAGACAGCAAAAGGCCCCCCTTTTATAGACCTTTGACATGCGCCTCACCGCAGTTTAAAAAAAAACATTAGCATGCATGCCACACCAATCTGAGTGATAGAGGGGATGCTGATTATGCGATATGACTAACCGGATTAATCCGGATAATAATGAGTTCTAGTGCCATTTTCAATCACCTCCACACTAAGATACCAAATCCCAGTTCGAATACAATCTACAAACCCCCTTTTCCTTTGGCCTCCCTTTTTCGAAACTCCACCAAATCCTCCACCCAAATCCCATCCATGCGCTCACTCCCTCCCGCCATCCCAACCGTCTCATGGGTATTATAATATCTCAACAAAATGTCCACTATCTTTTCATCCAATCCATATTTTTCCGCCAGTTTGGATGGAGGCCATGCAGCAGGGCCTGCCATGCGTCGGAGGGCAAATAGATCTGCTATATCACGGGTAGGTAGTCTTCTGAGGGTACCTGGAAGGGTTTGGGCGGATGGGGGGCGTTGGTCTTGGACAGTGTTTTGGTCGCGTTTTGCCAGAATGTTGAGAAGTTCGTTGTCCTGTTGTCGTACATTTGTGTCAGGAGAATGCATAAATTGTGAATTTTGGCACAATGGTATCCCACCTTTCTGTACTCTCGCTTGGGTATAGAATGCACATCAAAAGCCATCTGTTGATAATGCTCCAACAGTCGCTTATGCTCCTCTCGGGGATCCTCTTTTGTCTCTGTGGATGCCGTCGTAGCTTGATTGGCATGTAGTGGTTGATGAGGCCCGAGGTTCATGTGAGGTGGGGCGGCGGAAGGTGTCGCTGTCGGCGTAGGTGTTGGTGTGGATGGAGATGCACCTGAGGTTGGTCGTGGTGGGAACCTCCGTGCTGCTTTTGAGCTTTGGGCGCCCATCTTATTACCTCCAATCTCGTCAGTTGATGGTGAGGTTACAGTACGAGTATCGCACTCCTCAACAAGCTCCAAACCAAATCCAAACAAAAGGACATGGTTCGAATCCACCAACGGACCGTGACATCCGCCTTTGGGTCCTTTCCGCATCCCATCTTGACAAAGAATCACTATTATCCCCAGCACCGCTTGATAAACCAATCTCCATCCACATCTACTGCGCACGCTCCAAATCCACCCTTCCCACTCCCCCATTCCCTCCCATATTGTCACGATCTCACAATCAATTACATCATGTCAAGGGATACCTCAAGAGGTCAGTACCGTTGCTTTCCGCACGCCAGCAGCCTCCGTCCAACTAAACATCAATACAAACTCTAGCTCGAGGAAAATCCTTTGACGCAAAATCCCTCTTGACACTAGCCTTCAACCACAAAGAAGCTGCACAGCATCTAAATGACAGTACGTTGACAAATGCGCAGGTGGAGCGAAAAGCAGGGGATAAACCGTGATTTTTTATTGTAGCGTGGATGGCAATGCAGTATAGGATGCAAGATCCTGAGGGGTCAGGTGGGCAACATTGGACGAAATCATGTTTTAAATGATTTCATATCGTTTGACATGCTCTCCCTTGACGATAGAGAGACCAGAGATCTACAAGAATGTTGACAAGAACCGGGTAGCAAAATCGAATGGAACTGTTATGTGGGGGGAGCAAGGTATGTTGCGCAATGTTATACCTAGCAGTGTGTACATACTCTCTGATCAAAACCGTTGGTGTCAAATCTTTCATAGCCAGACCAGATATTCTCATAAAGCTATTAAACTTTCAACGAGGATAATATATTGGGCTAATGTGATTGGTTTTGTCTAAACTTTTTGTAAGGCTGTACCAAAGCTTGGGATTTGTAAATTATTAGTCAAACTTGGGAGAAATTGTCCAATGGGAACATCTCAAATATTGTACTCTGCCTTTGCGAATGTTTGTCGTATATACTTGTGAGTTATTCACGCTCATGTACTTGAATTACTACATAATCTGCCATCTACAATAGTGCTCCAAAATAATCAGCCCCAAAAAAAGCACCCCTGTCTAAAGCACATCTACTCTTGTCTACCCTCGTCCGAAGCCGTCAAACAAGCCTTCAGCCTCTCCCTCCAAACTTTTGTAAAACCCTTGGTCTCCAAATACTCTTCAACACTTCCATACTTATCAACAATATAACCAAAAGTATCCCTCATAACATTTTCGGGGGCATCAGAAAAAGAGGGATCCAGTCCCGCTTTAGCCATTTCCTTCACCATGGTATCACGCTGGGAGGCCAGGCCCTTTTGAGAGCGAGAAAAGTCGAGGAGGATTTGTTCGAGGGGGATGTTGGCGCATGACAAGGCGAGGGCGATCACAATGCCTGTACGGTCTTTGCCTTGCGTGCAATGAACGAGTACGGGATAATTTTCGGGGACGGACATGAGTTTTAGGGCCTGTTATCAAGGCCGGGACGATAAGTTTCTGATTCTGGCAACTTTTATA
>NW_015971539.1:359644-376004 GCF_000182565.1 Spizellomyces punctatus DAOM BR117 | reverse complement strand
CCTAAACGAATCTTGATGATAAACACACAAAGAAAAAATGTTTGTCATTACGCAAAAACAACAAGACTCACAATTTGGTCAACACCCCCAAAGGTTTCCAAACCGAATACTTTCTAAAATCCTCCCCAGCAAACTCAATCGAATACCGCGTCCGTTTCCCATTTCTAAACTCTTCTGGCAGGACTTGAGTTTGGAAACAAGATGACTTGTGTGTATGCATCGGCGAGAGTTCCTCTTGAACTTCTTCCTCAATAGCCGAAAAGAGAAACGTAGAAGCAACATGATCGCATTCCTTTCGTTCTAGACTGGTAATGACAGTTTGTAAGTAAATGAGGCTTGGGTTTTAACAGTCATGGTAATTCAATACGCTACTCAGATCGGAGGTCAATGACGGTTTTAATGTTGTACCGGGATTGCAGGACCTTGACGTCCTCGGAGGTTGCATCGTCTGCCAGAATCTTTGTCAGTTTTCTTCATCCCATGCATCTTTTCATATGAATGTGCATGTGCACGCACCTAACCGTGCAGAGCGATACAAATTCCCTTCTCTTAACGCAGTGGATTCCTCACGGCTGCATGGTAGAAGAAAGTTTTAGTACCCGATGCATTAGGACGGATACCTAAAACTACAAACCCATCCGCATCGACGTTGTAATTCCGTCCAACGTCTCTAAAATTCGCAACGTTTTCCAACCCGGATTGGTCCAAAGGTGGGTGTGTGATATCGATCGAGGACGTTTCCAAAGTTTCTTGTAGTGAAGTTGAAGATGTGGTTGTCATGCTGAGTTTACTTTGTAAAGTGTATTTGTATGAGGATCTGAAGTGAAATAGTGTGTGTGAAGGGAGGATGCGCCGCAAAGGCCTTGTGAGATGGGTTAACATGTGGCAAGCCAACATCTTGGTGCTGGCACCCCAACGTTACATCATCATTAACAAAACGCCAGCGCGTAAGCAAGTTTCGATCAACCTTTCTACCTTTAAGATTTCAACCATTATGAATAAACAAAATCCTCACAAACAAAAAAAAACCTAATTTAATAAAACATAAAACTTATACACAAACTTGGATTTACATATATATATACAGTTCCTTCTCAAATCAAGTTTACAAGATAAGGCATGAGGACTGCGAATCATTGGGGGGAGGCACAATCTCACCAAACATGGTCTGAAGATCTTCGGCAGCCCGTTCCCGTCCACTATCTATAGCTTTACGTTTAACTTCTTTTGGAAAATACAGTTTAATCATATTCATACGCGCAACATCTACAAAACCATCCATCGTATGAGCCATCAAAAATTCATTAAACTTGTCGTCATTCACATAAACGTACCCAATTGCTCTGCCGTCGCTTTTTCCACAGCGTCGACATGTCTGCACACGGGGCAGTTCTTGACATTGCGTACTTGGGCCTTTACCAGACACCGGACGCAAAACACATGACCGCAGACCAGGCGGATGGGTTTCCAATAAACGTCTTGACAAATGGGACAAGAGTAATCTTCTGGTTGCGGAATAACTGTGACGAGCCTCTCCTAATTGTGAACATGTAAGTCTCAAAGTCCATAACCAAAAACTACAGATTTACCACAAACCTGAATGGTGAAGACAATCGCTCTAGCAATATTATCTACAAAAAAAGACTGCTCTTCCAAAAATCTTGCAAACCCTGTGCTGGCCGTCAACCTTGTTCGTTTATCGTGCTTTTTCAAAATCTTTCGAACAGCGGTGTGATTAATCTCATCAAATTGCTTCATGGCCAGCATTTCGCGATTCATTCGCAAGAACACATTTAACGCCGCTGTAGATGATGACGACTTTAGTGTCATTTGAAGGGATCCTCGTGCGGTACGTTCAAAAGCAGCCAGCTGCTCTCGAGAGGACATGACCGGTCGGTCCTTGATTCCATTGATAAGCCAAATTTCTGACTCGAGGTACGCGGCAAGGACCTTTCGCCATGCATACATGTCCTTGTTATACGGGGAGGCCGCAGTGGACAGGTAATCGGAGAGGGTATCAAGGTTGGATTGAAACGTCGTCTTGAGTGAGTCTTCAAACTGCGCGATGGAGTTGACAGCCGTAGCGAGTTCATGAAAGAATTGGTGGTCTGTCTTCAAGAACAGTTTGACACTACCGCTTTCATCTGGCGGTGTACCCGGGGACAGCATTGTTTCCTCCAGGCTGGTAAACATGTCTGTATTGACGGTCAGTCGCTGTCGCGCGGAGGGTATATCAAGTGTCGGTGTTGGCGGCGACGAGTCATTACGACTAATACTCCCCCTCCTTGCTACAGACGGCGCAAAAGGAACCGGTATGGGTTCCGAGGGAGCTGGTACAGCCTTCCTGTCCTCTACTGGGCTGTCCTCCACAGGACTCTCACCCCCAGACGTCTGGAAAAACTCATTCAAATTCTTCATGGATCTCGAGGTAATTTTTATCCGCAATGACCCAGACCCACAGGGCGCCCCTGGCCCCACTTCAATCGCCAACCCCTCGTCCTCATCCTTGACCTGCAATAATGGGAAGGGGTCCACCTTGTTGTATTGACATGGTGGCAAATCAGTCTCGGGTACTTTGACTGGCTGCATCTCATCTTGGAGATTGACGACAATAAAAGGCTCGAGGTTCCCTGTTGAATCACAGATATACTGTTTTAAAACACGCAAACCTCCCATGGACACCTGGATGCTTCTCTCATACCTTCAAGAAAATAGTCGATCGTACAATGTCGCATTCCACTGGACCTCGGCGCATCATGCACGACAATCCCTTTTTCCTCCAATTCTGTCAACCATATCGAAAATAAGCAAAAAAAAAACCACAACCAAAAAACCTTACAGCTCGAGGACAACACTACCTTGAACAATTCTTCGGATATTCTTCTTCAATGCCTTGTACTGAAACGCAGGCCATGACGGCGGAAGATCCCTATAGGCCTCTGTATACTGTTTGGCAAACTTCATCTTGCCATGCGCATGTTCAAAAGACAAGGAAGAAGAAAACGAGGGGAAACACTTTCTGGAAATAAACCCAGACACGCACACAACGCTTAAACGTGACTTGATCACGCAATTTACCCTAAACGGGTGTTATCAACTTATGTCTACAAATGAATTTCATTTGCAAAAACGTAACGACATAGTCAGGTGACAAGTAAGAGGGCGGATAAGAAGGACACGATGACAAGCTTGCAAGGGAAATCACACACAGATGTCCCAACCTCGCAAAGTAGATCCATCTCTTGTATGCGACTCAAAGGAGCTACAGGAATGTCTACAAAAACATAACGGTACATACGCTAATGTTCTTGTATACGCAAATTCATACTCTGACCAACAAACATAGGAGATCGATCGAAATGCAGTAGAGAATGGGAAGCGTTCAAGCAAGCTTGCGCGGAAAAAAAGTGGGCAGCCTGTATACTTCTGTAATTGGCATAAAATGGTGAAGTCCCTTCGTTTATACTTTTTCTTTGCATCCATAGAATGGCGATACAGAACGGAAAATGAGCAAGAAACTCTTTTGAACAAGCTAGTCAGTACCACAGACGAAACATATTCCAGTTGGGACCACCACACCACACATGAAAACTCCCAACCACTCTTATAAAAGATGCAAACCAAGTCTATATTTAAACACATCCATGCCTACTACACGATGATACCATTGGACGGTTTTCAACAAAACCCATTTGATAGCCTCTTCTTCTTACCGCCATTGCTGATTCCCACTCCCGTACCCTCCATCCGGTTGAGGAAACTGAGGAGTAGATCCCTCGTAACCTGCGCCAGGGTATCCACCTTGTTCCGGTTGGGGAAAGGTCTGAACCGGTGGTTGAGCACTGTAGCCTTGAGGTTGGGCGTAAGGCGTTCCGTATCCAGTGGGTTGGGCGCCGTAGCCACTGCTGGGAGGATGGCCGTATCCAGATGGCTGCGGGGGTTGGGCACCGTAGCCAGATGAAGGAGGTGCATTTCCATAACCGGGTGGTTGGACCGTCTGATCGCCATAGCCAGAACCAGGAGGGTGTCCGTAGCCCGATGATGGAGCTGCCTGGTTTCCATAGCCGGATGGCTGGACCGTCTGATTGCCATAACCAGAGCTAGGAGGATGTCCGTAGCCGGATGACGGAGGTGCCTGGTTTCCGTAGCCGGATGGTTGGACCGTCTGATTGCCATAGCCAGAGCTAGGAGGATGTCCGTAGCCAGAAGACGGAGCTCCCTGATTTCCATAACCGGATGGTTGGACGGTCTGATTGCCATAGCCAGAGCTAGGAGGGTGCCCATACCCAGAGGGCGAGGGACCCTGCTGTCCATACGCTCCCGAAGACTGTCCATAAGTCGCCTGCGCTTGTGGCTGAGGGGGTGGAATATACCCACCACCACAACCTCGCCCAGCCGTCTCAGGATGCCTCCTATTCCGTCCAGCCATAACACTAGCTTTATCCAATTGTCCCAAAATGCTTCGATTCTCATCAGCCCATTTGCGAACCACGTCCAACATTTGAGTTTGCAACGGGGTTTTGGCGAACCCTAAATTAGCAGGGTGAACAAAGACTTGCATGGCGAGGTTGATGGCTTCGGACGTGGCAGAGGCGTCAGAGGTTGACCAGGCCTTGACGACAGCTTTGACAATGTGTTCAACAATGACTTTGGCGACGAGTCCTGCAGGCTAATAGAAAAGTCAATAAACATTCAAAATTCCATTTTTTGCAAACATATGCAACAATCTGCACCTCATTCAAGAATAAATCAAAATGATCCTTGGATAAGAGCGAATGGGTTGGATCCGAGCAATGGGGGTTGGTAAAGATTTCTCGCTGGGAATCTGCGTTGACGATTTCTGCGGACGTGTTTTGGAGTTTACCAACGACTTGCTGCATGATGGGTTTCATATACGGCTATTATAAAAAAAAAACGAAAAATTAAAAAAAGAAAACACTGGCCATACACATAAAAAAATAAAAATAAAATAAAAAACGGACCTCAAGCTGCGTCAAAACAAACACTTGAACCGTCTCGGAAATCTTTTCCGAAAGCCAGCTCAAACCAGGAATTTTTTCAATCGTCATTTCAACGCCCTTGACGATCCGATCACGCAACTCCAAAATCTTCCATACGCTTGCCTTCATTTCTGCGGGGTCGGTGCTCACGGGCGCGCGTTCAACGTCACGGACCTGACGCGTCACGTCTTCCATACCCGGGACCTTGGATAACAGATCCGGAAGGGAGTTGTCATCAAAAGACCGTTTAGCAGCCTCCATTTCGCTGTTGAGCGAGGAAATCGAAGCAGCGGAGACGTGATCCGTGGCTTCGCCCAACAAGGAATGAACAAAATCGGCTCCACCAAACGTTCCAGTCACAATGGGATAAATAGGACGATTCCTCCCCGTACGTGAATCCACTCCCTGCCGAAACGCAGTAGCTTCACCAACAAACGGAAACACAGAATCATACCCAAGTTCAATCAAGGCAAGCTCAACAAAGTTACTATGAGCTGGGTAATCTTCCAAAGTATGCAACGCGGTACCCAAGAGTCTAAACCCCTCATACTCGTTTCCAGAGCGGTAAGCTTGAATCGCACGTTCGAGTGTCGCACGGACAAAAGCAGAGGAAGTAGGCCACCCACCCCCTTCATTTGCGATATAGTTTTTTAACCCTGTTCGTGGGTCAATCTCCAGTTCACGCGGGTCAACCGGTCCACGAAGTCCTGGGTCGTATTTCCGTGCATCTTGACCATCAGCGTATCCTTTTGGGTTATCAATGTGTTCTTCGGCACGGTAACATCCTAACCGATCTTCGGTGACTTCGAATTCGGCGGTGGCGTATCCAAAGGCTAGAAACCCGAGGATGGAAACGAGGGTCACCAAGGTGGTTTTGTTGAGGCCTTTTGAGAGTGTGCCGACGTCAATGGCTTGAGAGTAATCTCGTAACCAATTCCCTAACGAAAAGAAAAAAGTAAGAGTTTCGTTCTTGTAAGAATGCACAATAATTGTTTTGTGTTTTTGTGTAATTACCGAAATAAACCCTCTTCACATCCAACCCCCCAAACTTTTTACTCAAAAGCGAAATAGCACCCTGCGATAACACCAGCGACGCAATCACATCTTCAATATCACCATGTCGAAACGCCTTGCCCTCCACAAACGCAATGGACGGAATATTGCCTGCACCGAACGCAGAGACGGTCGGGAGGGTCACCAAAGCGATGAGAAGGAGTAAGAGTGCTGTCGGGGTGTGCATCGTCGGGGTTTTAATGTGTGTGTATCGCAGAAAAATGAGCGGGGAGTTGTAGCGCGGGTACTCTGCGTTCCCCCCCTCCCCGGCCCTTCACACATGGGTATGAGTCATGATTCGTAAGCACGATCACCCACGTTCCAAACGCCCCGATAACCAGGACTACCCGATCTCGCACTCCACCACACACAGCAAACAAACAAGAAATGAATCGCCGTAGCGCTCGTATTGCCTCCCGTACGACACCGTACCCCCCCACCAAACCCGTCAAAGCACCACCACCAGCACTCATCGCGTCCAAACCAGAATCAACCCCCGCGATATCCGCCCCGATATCCGCGGCACTCGTAGGCCAAACCGTCGATACTCCATTCAAACCTTTTTCGTCAGTCCTTTTAGATGAATCGGGTACAGAGGTAAGAATATTTGCATACTGCGTTTAAGCATGGATGTTGATATACTAGTAGGTGGATATCGGGTCTGAAATTGCGTCCACGGGAGTAGTGTTTTTTGTGTATCCTCGTGCGAATACGCCTGGTATGGTTGTTCAGCGTTGCAAGTGTATGGTATCTAGAGCTTTTTGGTAATGAGGAATTTGGGAGTAGGATGTACGAAGCAAGCTACTGGGTTTCGTGATCACTATCAAGAGGTAAGTCGTGAATCGTTTTAGTTTTTTTCGGGGTCGTGAATGTGTGGGTTGATGATAGTGTTTTTGCGGTAGATCAAGGAAAAAGGATACAAAGTCTTTGGGATAAGCGGAGACTCTGTATCCGCTCTCCAAAAATGGAAGACAAAAGTATGAAATTCCCCATTCTTCTTTTTTATAACAACATTCACTCACTTTTTCATTAGTTGGAATTACCCTACCAACTCCTTTCAGACCCTTCATTAGCCTTTATATCCCATTTAGGTACGTATATCCATCATAATTATATACATGTTACTAACGGTATGATTAGGATGTTCTAAACCGTCCAAGAAAATCGTGCGATCTCATGTTGTTGTTGAGAAGGGGGGACGGGTTCGACAGGTTTGTGTGGGCGTCTCGCCTGTTGAGAGTTTTGAAAAGGTTTTAAAGGTTTTGTGATTTGGGTTGGAGGTTTTCGTGATCGGTTTTTTAGTGTTGAGATCTCTTTTTTGTTTTTTTTTTTTTGTTGGATTTTTGGATTTGCGTATATGCTGGCAAGCATCTGGAATGTTTTAACGCAAATAAACAGAATGTTTTAACGCAAAATAAACAAGTACCTAATCTGTCTATACGATATCAGACATTTTCAGTTATTTAAAAAACGGCTTTTTAAAAATACACCAACCAAAAATGCCTTGTTTAAAGCGATTTATCATTGGACCACGAGCAGTTGCCGTTATGCTTTTGAGTCTCGGTTTTCCCGCAACACACTAGAGTCGACCGGAAAGAACATGGGGGATTGAGATACCATTGTTAGTTTTCTCAAGTCAAGAAAACCATCATGTATGTCAAAGCCAAAATGTCTGCTTGCACACAAAACTTGTTAAAGGTTGCATCTCCTTCATAAAATACACGTGAAAAACAACGGACCCCGACAACAAAAAACCATAAATTCAAAACTTGTTCCTGTTGAGCAAGCATTCCACTTCCCCAGTCATTGTACACAAGCAAAAAACAAAAGTCTCACTCACGTAATTCTCATACCGATACTCGATACGCCAAATATAAGGCTTGGTAGAAAATGCATGATATGGTATTGTTCTATCTCACAGTGTATCAGAAAAAAGTCTCCCAACCCACAAACTCTAAAAAAAAAACCTTCCATCCTTCAACAAAAGAATCAAAAAAAAACCAAAGAAATGGCAAAATCTAAACTCCTAGTCTAAAAGTTCTACAAAACAACAACTAGAAAAAAAACCATAGAAAGATACTACAACCTTACAAATCCGTGTAAATACTCTGTACATTTCTATTCTGTCCCAGATAGCCTTGCTGTTGTTGTGGGAGGGTAGGAAGAGATGGAGACGAGGGAGGGGCAGGTGGGACGATTTGGGGACGAAAGCCGCGTCCTTGGACATATTTTAAGGAAGGCTTGGGTGGTGCCATGAAACTCGGTCCCATACTAGGTCCCATATTTGGTGCCCCCGGATTCCCTCCACTCGGTCCCGGCCGTGCATACATGGGTGGCACAGGTGGTAAATTCGGTTGCACTCGTTCTGTCTGCATTCGTTGAGAAATAGACTCTTGGGCAGCCCCATACCGACTCACCAAAACCCTCGGAACACTCCCGCCAAGACAAACAACCGGAAAACAAAACGGCCCTCCAGCACGTTTACTCACGCCTTCCGCCCACCCATCCGTAAATACTCTCATCAAGACGATTCGGTCGCCAGGTACCAAATTCATTTCATCAGGTGCGGTTTTGACATGGACTTTTGCTACCGGGAATTCCTTTTTGTTGTGGTTGGCTGCAATGAATTCTTGAGCTGTTTCGACAGCGCTGGGGTCGTCTTTGGCGAGGGAGCTAGAGCGGGGGAGGGGACGGGCAAGTGTGCGGGGGAGGGAGACGTGGCCGATCGAGGAGCGGCGGCGGGACAGCGAAGGATTTGTGGTTGGAAAAGAGGTTTTTTGGCCGCATTTGCAAATAAGGAGGCAGGTGATGAAGAGGAGAGTTGAGCCGACTATGGCGGCTAGGGCGTACCAGATGGCATTATCGGCCGTGTCGAGTTGGATGGGGTCGGGGAGGATACGGTTATCCGGGCCGCCGATTTGCGGCAAGTCGCGTTGAGTGAGACGAGTCCTGATGCTGTGGACTGGCATCTCTTCAACTTGCTCTTCTACTTGGGCCGTTCGACTCGTTAGTGTACGCCCTACACACGGAACGAGAAATCATTACACCCGATATTGACATTATCAAATCACTCCAAATACATACCCATTCGCTTGACCAGCACGCCCGACCCCCTCACATCGACATCCACATCGACATCCACGTCATAGTTAACATCCCGCACGTACCGACTCGAATGAGAATCCATCACGTCCCGCATGACAGAAACCGTTCCAAAAAGCCCACTCTGGCCCTTCACCGATCTGGTGATCAATAAAACAGTCAACCTCTTTTCCAAAAACTCCACACACACACAACAAGCAGAATACATACAATCTCACCAAACCATCCAAAACCCCATTAAACTCCCCTCGAACATGCACAATCTCTCGATCCCACCTACTACGAAAACAACAAACACACATTAAAATCACGTTTATAAACCAATACAAAAAAACTGCAACTTACATGCTTGTGACTCTATTTGTATTGCACTCTACACCTACTATCCCACAACACCCTACAGGAGCCGTTGAAGTGAATGAGAGGGATGCTGTGAGAGATGTGAGGTGTGTGCAGGTGAGTGTGTGTGCGGTTGGGAGGAGGAGTAAAAGAAGGATATGGGGGAACATTGGGGAAAGGAGGAAGGATGGAGAAGGATGGGTAATTGGGTGTGTGTAGGTGGGAAAAACCCTCCGTCAAAGAGTGTTGAAACTCAAAATTTAATTTTTGCCATATCTTCCTTGCGGCCCTTTTTTCCCACGCAGCCCGTGATATAAATCACGTGGTAAGCAACTGGGGAAAATATCACACTTTTGAAGCATTGCTTCATTTAGCAGATGCATACAATATCGACAACTTCACACATATGCTTGATACTCCTTTTCAAAATATACAATATACAAAATAACAAGGAATGAAAAAGAACAGACACACACACACACGCAACATACGCAACTCAATAACAACACACACACATACAGAAAAAAAAAGAAAAACAACATGCTAATATGCAAAAAAAACATTCATGCTAACCAAAACAAAACAAACCTCAAATGCATCACATCATCCCACCCAACCGCTGCACACCAAAAAAAAAGGTTTTCACGTAGCATACCCATACTCATACGCCGGATATTTTTCATAATAATACCCACCCTCCTCCTCATCCTCCCGCTTTGTCCTTCTCCGCGCTGGTTTCTTTGGCTTTGTCGCGCGCTTGCGTTTCAGAGGAAGGGGCATGGTGGGGTAGGGCGAGGGTGTCATGGCAAACGGGGAATAGTATGCGCTCACGTGTTGTTGTTGTGGTTGTTGGGCATGCTGATGTTGGGCTTGGGACGGGGATGGTGCTAGCGCTTGCGATGGTTGTTGGGGGTGATGGTGAGGGTGGTGATGGGGATCGTGGGGATGGGGGTAGGACATCCATGGATCGGGTAAACGGCGCGGCGTATCCATAGAACGCTGGACAAAGGCGTATTCAGAAGGAAAGCGGCGAAAGCGCTCAATTTCACGACGGGCTTGGGCCATAATGTCTAATAATTCTTGGTCAGACATACCACCGCTGCCGCCGCCATTACCAGGAGTAGCAGCAGCACCAGTCTTGTGATCGGTAGACCATTTAGAGTCCTTGTATATGGGCATGCCATTGGCGTCAGTGTGTTTGCGGTCGGCAGAAGAAGAGGTCGGGGACGAAATGGGGCTGGGAAGGGGTTGGCCGGATTCACCGCTAGGTGTGGATGCCGAGGCGGGCAAAGGGACATTATTATGCCAATGGGTTGCCTCCATGGAGGAATCCGCAACGGGTTTCTTTTCTTCTTCCAACGCGCGAGAGGACACGACCATGCTGGGTTGGTTGCCCGAAAAGTCCAATCGCTGCAGCGAGGTACGCCGCGAGCCACGATTCTGTGATGGTTGTTGTTGCTGTTGCTGCTGCTGCTGCTGCATGCCGCCCGCCAACGAGGCCAAACTCGCTGCGGCCGCTTCTTCATCATCTGTCAAAATCCCTCGCGAGCCTTCGTCATACTCTTTGACACGAGCAATGCGCGAGGCCTTTGCACTTGGGACGGCATGGCGCTGCCTTCCCTCCTTTTCGGCATGTTCCTTTGCCAAGAGTTCTTTTGCGGCACGCTGTCTGGCGCGAACGGCAGCGGCTTCAGTCGTGAGCGCCTTTGCGGCATTCCAGGCCTCAACGACAGTGGGATGCTTTCGGACGCTGTCCCATTCCCAGCCATTTTCATTGTGCAGCTTGCGCATCGAGTGCAAGTACCAATTCAAGGACGAGAATTGAATTTCACCTCTGCGCATGCGTTCTGCTTGGAGGCCAATGTACTGGGACAAGGAAGAGGCCGAGACGGGAAAGGGGTTTCCATCCTTGTTGACGAGGCCGTGTTCGACGAGAACAGAGTGAGTTGTACGCAAATTTTGAGCGAGGCCCTTGCGCGAGTTTTCGTTTGCTTCCGTTTGTGGTTGACCTGGAGGAGGCGAGTCTTTTAATAATGCAGCGACGGGATGATTTTTTGCCCTGCGCGGCCTTCCACGGGGCCGCTTCAGGTCTGCAATAGCTTGGAGGGTGGCATGGTCTGGAATGGTGTCGTCGTGGAGAGAGGAAGAGGAAGTGGAGGAGACTGACTGGGCAGGTGAACGAGAGCGAGACCGAGAGCGCGAGCGAGACGTTGAGCCACTACTCGACGTGCACGTACTGCAAGTCGATTCCGTTGACCTAGAATAGTTGTGAGTCTTATATATATGCGACATGTAGTTGCGAGTTGAAAAAAGACATACGCGTTACTCTCTACATCCTCTCTGTCCTCTTTCTTGTCCTCGTCGTCGTCCTGTTGTTGTTGTTGTGCTTGTCCCTCTTTTGCATGAGTAGCTGTAAGGCTAATGAGAGGAGTACTAGCACTAGTAGTACTAGTAGCAGTAGTAGTAGGAGTAGGAGTAGCAGGAGTAGCAGGAAGAATCGTCATGCTTGTCATTAGCTAGTGGTGAAATGAAGGTAAAATGCAAGAACCGTAATGAACACCCCTCCCAAAAATAACGAAAAGAAAAAGAAATACTAAGCAACAAATGAGATAATGTGATAAAAATGATGCAGAAAAAGAAAATAAAAGTAGTAATATGAATATAGTAAATATGCATTGGAATGTGGATAATGGCATGTGATCTCATCAATAATAATAATAATAATAATAAGGGGCGTTAGAAAGTGTAAGAGATGGGAATTGCATGGAGAATGACAGGGAGATTGACGAGAATAGAGTATGTGTAGGGAGGGAGTGAGTGTGAAATGGGAAGAATGCTCTCTCCTATGGGAAGGGAATAATCATACGATATTGGAGATGACAGATGTGAGATATTTCACACTTCAAAGTTTGAATGGAATTTGGCGAGAGTAGTCAATGGGATATTCCTATTTTTATTACTAGCAGATTGTAGACAACATACGCCCATTCTCTCCACCACATCCCATTTATAGATTTTCATTACATGCATAATACACATGGGCATATGCATATATAAATATGGATACACATCCACACATGCACACTACACATGGGCATATGCAGAGTCACACACTCCTAGTATCGCAAACACTTTCCAAACAAGTATCATCTCACATCCATTCACACATCCCATCCATCCACTCACACAGAGTCATGCAAATTCCGAGCAAGTCATTCCAGTCCGCAAGGGCGCATTTCTCATCCAAACTGTTTGGAATGTATTGCGTGAAAAGACAAAGAAAATTAAAACCACGTCTGGTTACAGGTTCCATCCCACTTTCTACAATAAATGTGGATGAACCGGCATCTTATGCTTATTTTTTGCACACATTGCCTTGTTCTTGTTTTGCAGCTGCTTTGGGTTTCTGAGCATTTTGGGCAATTTGGTTTGGTGTTTTTCGTTTTTTTTTGAAGACAGTTTGTTACTGGACAAGCACCAACGCACACATCACACACACATACGCATATACATAGATCCATTGACACCCAGATACACACGTCTCCACCTTGACGCTCTCATGTCACTCTACCTACGCTACGCCACACAAACTTGGTCTTATCACGAGTCACGCAAATATTCTTCTGCTCGCATCAGCAGCACGCATCACCGCACCCTCGAATCATCACACATGGGACATCAAAACAGGTGTCCCCGTCTCGTCATGGAACGACCCAGACTGCAAGTCTCAAGTCACTTGTTTATGCGCCAGTCCAGAGGGGTTTGTAGCGGCTGGGTACGCCGACGGGAGTATACGCATTTGGGATGGGGACCATGTCAAGATCTTGTTCAATGGCCATCGAGGCGCTGTCACGGCGTTGGGGTTTGATCCGTTGGGTGCGAGGTTGGCATCGGGATCTGCAGACACGGATCTGATCGTTTGGGACGTGGTGGCAGAGTGCGGGCTCGCCAGGTTCAGAGGACACAAGGATCAAATCACGGGACTCTCGTTTTTGACACGGAATGGGTTGGATCATATCGTATCCTGTTCCAAGGACTCGTTGATTAAATTTTGGGATATCGGCACAAAGCATTGTGTAGAGACCGTTATTGGACATCGAGGAGAGGTGTGGGCTTTGGATGTGGGACAGGATGAACGCATGTTGCTCACTGGAGCTGCGGATGGGGAGGTCCGCGTCTGGACGATTGATCCTGACGCCCTCTCACAAAAGCTGGAGCCGGGAGTCGTGGCGGGCGGTTGGGACGAGAGTACAGAACCAGATGCGGCAAAGCGGGCCGTAACCAGTCGAGGCGTGCTCGAGCGACAGAGCAAGGAACGCGTAGTGACCCTCAAGGTGCACCCCAATGGGCGGTACATTGCCGCACAGGGAGCCGATCGATTAGTGCAAGTCTATCGCATCAGGACACTAGATGAAATCAAGAAAAAGCTGGCAAGGTTGAAAAAGCGCAAGGAAAAGAAAAACAAGGGCGAGCAAGAGGAATCGGAACCTGTCTTGACGGTTGCGGATGAAATCCCCTGTATCGGAAACGTTCGCTGCTCAGCAAAGATCCGATCCTTTGATTTCTCGCTCAAATCTCAAGACCAACAAGACACGCTCACACTTCTCTGCGCTCTCGCCAACAATAGTATTCAAGTTCACGTCCTTGAACCCTCCAACAAGGAGCAACCCACCCGTCTCATTACGGGGATCGACATGCCAGGCCACCGCACCGACGTCCGCTGCTTAGCACTCAGTCCCGACAACCAAATGCTCGCCAGCGGTTCATCAGAATCCATCAAAATCTGGAATGTTCATTCGGGTCAATGTGTTAAAACCCTGGAGTCAGGCTATGCCCTCTGCTGCGAGTTTATTGGACCCAATTTGGTGGTTGTGGGTACCAAATCCGGCCAACTCCACTTGTTTGACCTTGCGCGAGGGTTACTCGAGACGATCGAAGCCCACGAGGGACCGGTTTGGTCGTTACAGGTCTGGCCAGATCGCAAGGGCGTCACGACGGGATCCCAAGACAAGGAGATCAAATTTTGGGAATGTGGCATGGTAGTTCAAGACGGCGTACGTCGAGCCGCTCTTGTTCATACTCGGACGTTACGCATGTCAGACAATGTCCTCTGCATCCGATACTCTCCCGACGGCAAGCTCTTGGCTATTGCCCTCCTCGACTCTACCGTCAAAGTCCTCTACGCCGATACCCTCAAATTCTTTCTCTCCCTCTACGGCCACAAACTCCCAGTCATGTCCATGGACATTTCCTCTGACAATTTCCTCATCATCACGGCATCCTCTGACAAGACCATTAAAATTTGGGGCCTTGATTTCGGCGACTGTCATAAATCCCTTTTTGCCCACCAGGACGCTGTCATGTCAATCCGTTTCGTATGGGGCACCCACTACTTTTTCTCCACCTCCAAAGACAAGACCCTTAAATACTGGGACGCCGACAAATTTGAACAAATTCTCAAACTCGATGGCCACGCAGGCGAGGTGTGGGCTCTTGCTGTCTCCAAATACGGTAACCAAGTTTTTACAGGCTCCCATGACCGCTCTATACGCATTTGGGAAAAAACCGACGACCAATTCACACTCGACGAAGAACGCGAAAAAGAATTGGAGGAATTATACGATCAAACTCTTTTTGATGCACCCCAAGATGCACCCATTGGATCCGGTGTTGACCACAATGACTCCCAAACTGTGATCGACAATGACACTAGTCTCCCCACCAAACAAACACCCGTTACCCTTCAATCCACAGACAGACTCATCGCAGCCCTCGATACATTCGCGGAATCAACACGCAACAAACCCACAAAGGAAACAATAAAATCTGCAGCGTACACTGTTTACACAACCCTAAAAACCATTCGTCCAACCGACCTCGATACCATCCTCATTGTATTGAGTTTCTCACACGTGTTGGTTTTCTTAAAGGTTTTGGATACGTGGATCGAAAACGTACGTCCTTGTCCATCTTTTCTCTCTCAACTCGTCACTCACTTTTATTTTTCTTGGATTTCAGTCTTGGAACCTCCACCAAACAACCCGAATCCTAACAACCCTCCTAAAAACCCACCACCACCAACTAACATCCACAACCCCTCTAACACCCCTCCTCCTAAAAACCCGAAAAACACTCAAAACCTCTCTGCAAAGCCAGAAAAATGTCATTGGGTTTAATGTTGCCGGATTAAAGGTTTTGAGAGGGGTTCTTGGGAGTGAGATCAGTGGGTTTGGAATTGAGGAGGTGGAGAGTTTGGATGTCGGAAAAGAAAAGGAAAAGGAAAGGGAGGGTAAGAGAGGGAAACGTAAACGGGTTGTAGTGGTCAGTTGAAACCAGAGTATAAAGAAATAATGTAATTATTTATATAAGAACCATTTACTTTTCGGTTTCTTTTTTATTATTTGCTATTTACAATAGTCTTTTTATATCATGGATCATTGGGACACTTGGCATGCACACAAACCCTGTGCAAGAGTTAAACAGGTATGTGATGTGAGATGGATGTGTTGAAACCTGATACCACTCATTGACGAGAGAAAAGACGGATATTGCTATCAACTATTTTATGGGATATGGCCGTTTCACCTATATTTCGCTATTGCCCTCCGCGTAGTCCACGTTGGAAACTATAGCCAGATCTAACCCTAACCCTAACCCTATCTGGGAAACAGGTGCGTTGTGTGTAATGATACCCCAAAAGCGCGGATCACGTGAGAAAGCTTATGTAATACTCGATCATGAGGTTGCCCCCGATCGCCACCTACAAAACCATTAATGTGGCGTATGGCAATCACAATGACTGTATTGCTATGCAATGCCTTCATCATAGTTCACAAAACTTCATCACAAAATGAAGAGTAACGGAA
>NW_015971539.1:279304-359544 GCF_000182565.1 Spizellomyces punctatus DAOM BR117 | reverse complement strand
ATGACACGGGCACCCATACCCTTGAGAGCGGCAGCACAACCCTTGCCAACGTCACCGTAACCAGCGACGACACCAATCTTTCCAGCAATCATGACATCGGTGGCACGCTTGATACCGTCAATGAGGGACTCACGGCAACCGTACAAGTTGTCAAACTTGGACTTTGTAACAGAATCGTTGACGTTGATGGCGGGGATCTTGAGCTTGCCCTCCTTCAACATACGGTACAAGTTGTGGACACCAGTGGTGGTTTCCTCAGAGACACCCTTGATACCAGCAAGGAGCTCAGGGTACTTTTCGTGAATGAGACCAGTAAGGTCACCACCGTCGTCAAGGATCATGTTTGGTGGCTGGCCATCCTTGAACGCCTTCAACTGCTGCTCAAGACACCAGTTGTACTCTTCATCAGTCTCACCCTTCCAGGCAAACACGGGGATACCTAAAAGCGCCATGTAAGCCAACCGCGCCAAAAAGAAAGATGCAAAAAGATAGCAACGCACCAGCAGCAGCCATGGCAGCGGCAGCGTGGTCTTGTGTGGAGAAGATGTTGCAAGAGGTCCAAGTAATCTCAGCACCGAGCACAATCAAAGTCTCCATCAACACAGCAGTCTGGATCGTCATGTGCAGACATCCAGCAACACGAGCACCGGTAAGAGGCTTGGACTTTCCGTACTTTTCCCGGAGGTCATGAGACCAGGCATCTCGTTCTCGGCAAGCTCAATCTCCTTACGACCAAAGTCGGCAAGGGTGATGTCGGCTGTTAAAACCAACGTGTTAGAACGCGTACCAGACAGTAAAGGACCAACCATATACGCACCAACTTTGTACTGCTGAACCATGTTTGCAAGTGTTGTTGGAGAGTGTGGGGAAAGGGTTGGGAGGTCGAAGATGGGGGTTGATGGGAAGGAGGGGGAAACCGTCCGGACAACTCGGTTCTTGTAGGAAATTCGCTTGGGGTGGACTGCGCCACATTGCCATATTAGACTAAATGATGGATGAAGCTGATTGGCTGCAAAGGATTCATGTAACCTTTTATAGCAAATATTGAAAATTGAAAAGACCAACGTTTGGGGCAACTTTTGCAAAACGTGTCCTTGAGGGGGGGAGATCGGCGACTGTTGCCGTTGCAAACAAGGAAAGGCTTCTGGTTCTTGTTGCAGGTCAAAGCACAACTGGATATGCATCAAAGGAAAAGACATGCTGTTATCCCGTTGTGAACAGCTGCGCAACATGCCTTTGGGGTTTCAAGGCAATTGAGACGAGTGTGTGTGCTAGATACCAAATCACTGCAAGATCTGCAAGTCAGCCTTGCGCAACCACGACGATCAGGGAGCTATGTCTCTCTCTCTATTCTCCACAATGACAAAAACAAGCAAATCCAAAAGCAAACAAAGAACTAACAATAAAGATCTCTCATAATAATATCAAACAATATATCGTTAGTCTACATATATACAAATGCAAAGATGTTTGTATCAGGTATCAGTAAAATAATGGTATGGAAGCAACCCTTTTGGGTGTGGGCGCTTTGGTGTAGTGTGCTCAATGGAATATGGTGTTGGAGTCTAGGTCGGTACGCCAGATTTCAAATCGGAGGCATGTGTTTTGCAGGTCTAAAATCCAAACCAAACCGTTCAACACACGGGTATGGGACAATGTTCAAACACACGTACCCACCTTTTCTTGCCATGAGATGGTATCCATCAAACACTTTTCGAGGACGATGCGAATTGTTCCCACAAGGAGGAGGGCCGACAGAAATGAGCATACTATTGCTGTCGCTACAAGCAAATGTTAAACCAGTATGTTAATGAACATAATACGCAACTCCTTCATACCAAAATCAATCTCTTGCATCCCAATCACAAGCGTCTGCTTCAACAACCGGGTTGCATTCCCGTCCATCATCATTGCCAGCGTTTGGTTCAGGATCGTGTGCGGGTGACAGGGGGTCCTTTTAGATGAAAGTAATAGATATGCACTTTACATATTCGACGCGGAGACGTCAGTGAACAAACGAGAGAGACTTCTCAACGGGCCATAAACAAAAAGCAAAGCAAGCCAGATGGGATCACGCTCTCAATCATGTCAACCACCAACCCAAACAAAACAGACTGACTCTGCAAGAAAAACCACATTCATAAAAGTGGGCCTACTTTTTGCATATGATCGAGCCATCTTTAGTTAAAACTCAGCGCCACGAAACAAAAAAAAGAAACAGATTGGCATTTGTTCAAGTGGAATGAGAAAGGTCATTCGATAGCTGAGGGTGGTGCGATGTGAAATTTGTTGCTTATATAAGCAAATCACGTGTGATTAACTTGCAAAGTGTTCTAAAACATCCTTGGATGATTCAACGGACTGCCAAGGATCCTGCATTCTACGGATCTGTCCAAATATCATTCACATGGAGTGACAAAATCCTAATTGTCATATGGAAACTTGAAACAAGTGACTTGTCACATTCAATGTTGAACTGGGACGGTGAAAAAATGTTGAGAAAGTCGTTCCTCCAAGTTTTACATAGTACACGGCAGTTACAAGAAAACTATGCAACAAAAAGAGAGAGATATCGGCCCTAAAAGTTCAACTATATACAAGGGGAAACAAAAAAGAAAAAAACTCAATGGTTTGTCAGTCCCCCCAGCCCCAAACCACCTCAAAGGCCTCAGAAACATGGACGCCCACATCCATTTTCAACACCCCTATATCCAAAGTCGACTGTCTGGCATCTCCATTCACTGTAACGCGAAACGGCTTATCCGTATTCTCATCCTCTGTCCGCACTCCCATCACCACAATCTCATGAACTATATACGAATCCGGGATGGCCCATTCAACGTCTTCTGCAACCTTTGCACCAGAGGACCGAACAGAAGATGCGGTTGCCGTAAAGGATATTTCATACGATGACTTTGTAGGAGTTGTTTTCAAGGATATGCCGTCATCAATGTACAATGTTCCCCCGGCATTCTGCGAGTCATCCAGTGCAACAAGGAGGTCGTACCCCGACTCCCGACTGTCATGTACAGTCAAGCTGGGTGTATGATGGGTAGGCACGACATATCCCCCTCGTATGAACGCGGGGGTAGGCTCCGTGAGCGGCGCCGACATGAACGGCATCGCCGAGGGGATCTCCTTGTAATGATACAAATTGTACCAGTTGGATTTGGGAAGGTAAGGTACGATCCTCTCTTGACCTTGTCGCAATATAGGTGCAACCAAAATGGAAGGACCGATCATAAATTGCGTGTCCATGTCCCAGGTTTTGGGATCCATAGGAAACTCCCAGCACAACGGACGGAGAACGGGTGTTCCCCTTGTCCAGCCTTCGTGGAAAAGCGTGTACCAGTACGGTAAAAGCTTGTACCGCGTGTGCAGCGCAATGCGAGATGCATGCGTAACTTGGGGTGTAACGAACGGTTCTTGGGGTTTGGCGCCCCGAACGTTGTGGTTCCGGCTGAAAGGGTAGAAAGCAGACATTTGCATCCAGCGAGTCAGGAGTTCTTCACTTGGTTCTCCGTTGAACCCTCCAATGTCCGGACCGACCATGTGGATGCCAAAGAGCTGAAAATTGATGCAGCCAGGGATGGAATAGGCGAGAGATTCAAAGGTTGAGACTTTTGAACATGATCAAATCAGTAATAGTCAAGCATCCCATGCTGCACGTATGCTAAAGACTCACAGTTATCACCCAACCAATGGGTAGTCCACCGTCCACTTCCGGCAAACGTACTCCGACATAGCACAAAAGGCCTTTTTCCACCTTCTATAACCGTCAAAGCCTTGTATGTTGCAATGGACTCCATGTGTCCATACAAATTATGTACATCGTACTCCAAAACATCGCCATAATGCACAGAGTCCATCGATGTTGTGTTTGTGTGGAGATCTTCTCGCTCCCCTGCATTGTTGATACGGTACGGCGGGTATTCGAGTGTACAGTGGTGAGTGTGATGGTGTAACTGGTGGGATTCCCTGTGTGTGTAGCAGTTGTGGTGGAAGGCGGAGCAACGACGCTGAGGGAGGGAACGACGTCGGTCGGGGGAGTAGAGAGGCTGAGAGGGTAGGCTCTGGGAGAGGGGTGGAACGTTGGGCGGTTCGGGCGTGCAGGGTCGAGGCAAACCTTCCCAACTGGAGATGATTTCAGGAGTTGATTCTGGTGTCGCAGTAGATTCCTTTTGTTGAGTCCCAGTAATTGAAAACCCGACAGCTCCCTCCTTGCCCCCTCCAGACTCGGCATTTGTTATATTTGACTCGAGAAGATCTTTTAAGGAATATGTCTGCACTTCTTGCAACTCTTCCACCGGTACCTCTCCAACTTCTCCTATATCCTCCCCAGCGTCAAATTCCAAGTCATCAAATACAGATTCAACCTCTGTCGCTGTAGAACAATTTGACCCGGCATCACTCTGTACCTCCTCGTCGGGTTCCAAAGGATGAATATGCAAAGCCGGCCCAGAAAGATCCGGTTGGATCAATTCATCCAGGTTCACCGCCTTATTCGGTGTTCTGGGATCGTCCTTGCATTCGCCTTTGCAGAAATTGGCCAGCTCGTTCATGTCCAGCCAAACACCGTCTAAATGCGAGATTTCGTACCATTCCCTCAAGCACCGATCCCAGTATTCATAAGCTTTTGGATGAAAAAAGTCTGGAAAGTGAACCCGTCCTGGCCATACTTTCCCCATAAAGTTGGCTCTCTTGCGGTTTTTCATGTAAATGTCGAGTTGAAGACCTTGTTCAAAGGACGGGTAATTTGTTTCGACTTTGACGCCTGGGTCGACAATCATGATGGCGTGCTGGTTTCTTTCGTGAAGTTTGTCTATGAACGCTTGAAGTTCTGCTGCTGGATAACGGATGGGGTCGTACGTGAAATCCTTAAATTCTTCCATGTAGCTACACAGTTCCATACAAAGCCCCGGTCAGCCGGCAATGGAGATGATGTTACCCAGACACCAGAAACAGTACGTACTCAATATCAAACCACATACAGTCCAACGGAATCTTTGCCTTTTTAAAATTCCTAACGACCTTCTTGACTTCATCCAATGTATAGTATCCCCATCGACATTGATGAAATCCCAAGGACCAGTAAGGGATAGGGGCTGGCAGTCCAACAACATCTGTATATTGGCGGCAGACATCCAAAGGCGTTGGTCCGAGCAGGACATAGAACTCGAGAATCCCCCCAATGATCTTGTAGATGAGAGTTCCTGGATGCAGCTCAATGTCCATTCCGTTACTGTTAAGAAGAAACTATAGCACCGGGTCAATGTCAACAAATGTTCATGACGGAATGGATTGGAGAGCGAGGCTTCTTACCACACCGTGAGCTTTGCCATCGCGAAGTTCCATGTACACAGGATCTAAACGAACCAAGAGTGAAGCAATGAAAGTAATCAACCATGCCATCATGCGACACACTTACGACAGCCGTAAAGATTTTCATTTGGTGGACTTGGCGCATCTTGCAAATGTTTTGAGACGAGGTACTTGAAAAAGCCCCAAGCGCCAACCGCATACCTCTGGCAAATATAGTCCATATACTCCCATCAGGGTCCTTTCGCAATGCTGAAACGTTCTCTCCAAGCCCATAAATATTCGCATTTTTCGGAGCAATCCCAGTATTAACCAGTTCAATATACTGATCCTTGAACACCATCTGACTCAAACTCGCGCGAAAGACGGGTGCGCCATCCTCATTACGAGTAACCGATAAAATCGTGTCAGGGATAAGGCCATTTTCACCTGGTTTGTCCGTCAACACATCCACACTGTAGGCCAGATCATCAACCTTGAGATCTCTATCAGGACTGGGCCGCTCAAAAATGGACTCTGGTACCCTCCATCGTCGGTTTTGGCGGTCACCAATGACAATATGCAGGCGAGAGGGTGTTTCAAACGTCACTTTGAGGGCGAGCTCGGCCACGTCGTGACCGAGGTGAGAAAGACGGGTCTGACCAGTGACTGTCAAGTCAGCGGTGATATAAGTTTCCTCTCTGTGAACATGTTCAACAATATATCCCGATTTGAAGCGCTCTTTGAGGCTTTTTCCTGTAGGCGGACACATTGTGGTCACTCAAGCCAGTTGCAGCAGGACGAGGCAAGCTCAACGAATGATACAAAAGCAGGGCCAGCAAGTTCAAAGTCAGGTTTTATTCGCATAAAACAGGTAGAGCTTAACGTCACGCTAAGGACCCATTTGTAAAACCCGCTACCTCCCTTGGACGTTGCAAGTCGTCCAGCCCATAAACCATCAAAACGTCACACTCCTTCCAGGACAGGAACAGTCCGTCTTTTACGTAGCGCGTATATCACGTGAACGTCATTAAACCAAATTGGGCGCACTTGAAAGTGCCTTGGCTTTGACACTTGTGGCCGAGTTTTAGCAGTTCCCTTTTTTAATCTTGAGTCGGCAGCTTCCAAAGCATCTGGTATCAGGGAATCAAGGTTTTGGATACGGAGAGGTCAACGAGTGGGAATCTCTGCGGAGCATCGAGCTGGTTTGCATAAGGGTATGTACCAAGGTCTTTCCATCTACCCATACGTCCATTCCGTCCAACTCAAGTTTTTCCGCATTCTTAGTCGGAAAAGCTTGTTTCTCAGTATCAAACGACAATGAGTTCCGCGTCGTATATTCCGCCTAGCGCAGAGATGCCATCCAGTGATACTTTCCCGAGGAGAGACTCTCACCCCGGTCGAGGTGGCAAGGGAAGTCGACGAGGTGGAAAGAGTGGCTACGATCCAGAACGAAGCTCGTATAGTTACATACCTCCTCCTCACCACAAGCTCGCTAAGGCATCTCTCAAAGACCACGCAAATGAGGCATATAGCGAAGAAACTGGCCCTGTTTCGCCAATTAAGCACAGCAGGCAACATAGTGGAAGCAGCGCAAGACGAGGCAGCCACGGTACGAACGAAGGATCTGGATTGCAAATGACGGATGGACATGCCTCTGGAACATCTGAAAAGTCTCCGGTACATCAGTCATCAAAGATCCAATCATCATCTAACACGACAACACGTCAAAACACCAAGAACAAGAAGAATGCTCAAAGAAGAGATTCGCAAGGGCATTCTCCTCCTATTCAGGCAGAGCTGGAGACCAGCAATGTGGGTGAAAATGGAACGACCGGACAAGGTGCGTCTGATCCCAAGAAATCAAGAAGAAAGCGACATCAACGGAAATCGACTGGCTCCAGAGATGCGTTGGACGTGGAAGTGCTGGAAGGAGACGGTGCTCTCCAAAGCGAAAACCCCTTTACTGAGAGCAAGCCCTCTGTACCTCCTTCAGATGTCAAAGGTGTAGAGGGTATAGGGCAGAAAAAGTCACGCAATCGAAAAAAGAACAAGCAAAAGCAGGCACAACATTTGGATGATCAAGAAACACCTATTTTGGTGATCGAAAGCCGTACCCTTGCTTCAGGTGGAAAGCTTCTTGTTACCAGATCCTGTTCCACCTCTCCTCGGAGTCCTGGCAATCCAGATGTCAGTTACAGCGATGGTACACCCGCTCCTCCGTCGACGCTCACCAACGCGGGTCCACCTACTTCTTCAAGGAAACTCAAGGATGTGCCCAACAACCCAGCGCACGATGCATGCATCCGGACACCTGGCAGAAAGGACGAGGAAGAAGAAGTAATTGACTATGCAGACTTGACCGCATTGAGTGGTCCTACTCCCAGCAAGCGACCCATTCGCAAAGCAAAGTCTCATCAAATTATTCGCCACGAAGGTTCTCGTAATGAGGCGGCCAGTAATAATGGAAATATGAAATCCCACGGCCGGCCATTCACAGCGGGGGATGGTTCGAGAAAAGAAAAAACTCTATCTGGTGGGAGAACTGATATGGGTAAAGCATTGGCCTACGGGTTAGCACCGGAAACACCAAAAGGCAATCGAGCAGGAATCCAACCATCGCCGTCTATACGTCAAGCCAAAAGCCATGAGCATATCAATAGGAGCGGCGCCGACGACGGTGTGCGCCGACGGGGAGCATCAGCTCGGAACGAAACGCCCAGAAAGAATGATCAACAAACTAGTTCTGATCGTCAAGGTCGCACTGTTTTCGAGAATGAGGGGAATCCTGACACCGGTATCCCATTGTCACGGAAGAAAGAACGTGGGAAGAAATCGTTTGGAGAAAAGTCGCAGGCCAACACACCAGAAGGACCTTTATCTTGGCGCCAGCAAGATACTCCCGCATCCGCATCCGCCTCTCCTCGATCTAGTGCTGTTCGAGAGTCGTATGGAAGCCCCCGAGCATCCCCCCATGTGTCCGCGAGACGGAATATCTACGAAGAGTGCGTGATAGTTCCATTTTATACAACAACAATATAAATCTTTTTAACTCTTAGTGACTTTCTAGGTACATTACGAGTACACAAGTGGCTGAAGGATTGAAGGACGGGACGTTAAAGCTGGGTTCTTTGCGTATCAACAAACGCAACCGTTTTGACTCGTATGTGAGTGTCAACGACGATGAACAAGATATATACATTTGTGGAATGAAGAATCGGAATCGCGCGTTTGAAGGAGATGTAGTAGTCGTCATGCTTCTGGAAGGTCAAGATCTTCAAAAGGAAGTAAATGGGGAGAGGAATCGACGAGAACAGAGGAGGAAGAGTAACCAGGAACGCCAGGCCAAGTGTGATGTCGTCGCGGAGGGTTATAGTAGCGAGGAAGAACTAGCTCCTGAGGATGAAGAAGATATTGGTAAAGTATCTTTGCGCGCTCTTTTGAAGGGTTTTACCTCAACGTTTTAACCTTCGTTTTAACCTTCCTGAATTTAAGATGTAGAGAATCGCGTGTACGGAAAGGTCGTTTACATTTCGGAACGTCGTCAGGATCGGTCGTTTGCTGGGACCCTCCAATTCGATTCTCCTATTTCTCAGATGCGAGATAGACATGCTAACCGTGATCGACCTCCAAAGATTGTCTGGTTCAAGCCCGTGAGTATGCTTTGTGCGTCTGTGAATGCATGCATGCAACTGACAATTTATGTGACCAATTTACAGAGCGATAAGCGCGTTGCGTTGCTGGCGATTCCAATTGAGCATGCGCCAAAAGATTTTCTTCAAGACCCGGTGGCTTATCAAAACATTCTCTTCAAAGCGGCTGTACTTAGATGGCCCGCCAGTTCACAGCATCCTTTTGGTGTGGTCACGGGCACACTTGGACAAATGGGCGAGATCTCAATAGAGACTGATGCTCTCCTCGTGGACGCAGGAGTTACGTGGGATGCGTTCTCCGATGAAGTATTAGCTTGCCTACCACCAGTTCCTTGGAGTATCCCACAGGAGGAGTACAGAAAACGTCGGGATCTGCGCTCAGAGCGCATTTTTTCAATTGATCCGCAAACTGCTCGGGATCTGGACGATGCTGTTTCCGTCAAACCATTAGGAGATGGAACATTTGAAGTCGGCGTGCATATTGCTGATGTTACGCATTTTGTACGCCCAGGAACCGCGTTGGACAAGGAAGCACGACATCGTGCTACAACCGTCTATCTTGTCCAGAAGGCGATCCCTATGTTACCCAGGCTCCTTTGTGAGGAACTGTGCAGTTTGAACCCTGGAGTAGAACGCCTGGCCTTTTCGGTGATTTGGAAGATGAATTCCTCTGCGATGGTGATTGGAACTCCTTGGTTTGGACGAACTATTATCAAGTCTTGCGCCAAGTTAAGCTATGATCATGCTCAGAGGCTCATTGACGGGAAGGACTGGGAGGGACTGCCTCAAGTTGAAATTAGTGGAAACACGACTATCGAAGATATAAAAGGAGATGTCCTGCGACTATACGAATTCAGCAAGATGATGAGGCGACGCAGGTTTGAAAATGGCGCGTTGTCCATTCAAAATGTAAAGTTATGGTTTGCCATTGATGATTATGGGAACCCCGTGAGTACGGGAGTATACGAGATCAAAGACAGCAACAAGCTGATCGAAGAGTTCATGCTGTTGGCGAACATGGCTGTTGCGCAAAAGATCAGTAGCCGATTCTCTAATTCGGCCTTGCTACGCAATCATCGAAACCCTCTGAAGAGGAGTATGGATGAATTTGTAGCTTTTGCGGCCAAATTGGGATATACCATCGATTCTTCCACCTCTGCGTCCCTGCAAACCTCGTTTGAATCGATACCGCATGCATTTCAGCGCTCTGTGTTGCAGCAACTGTGCATCAAACCAATGCAGCGAGCGAAATATTTCTGTACTGGGGCCATTGACATTACAAAGTGGCATCACTATGCGCTGAACGTTCCGCTCTATACTCATTTCACCTCGCCCATTCGTCGTTATTGTGATGTTATGGTCCATCGCATGCTGGAAGCTGCCATTGACAACGTCGAGTACGACATTTACAATACGAAAGAAGTAACTCTAGTTGCCAAGCAATGTAACGATCGGAAAGACGCAAGTAAAGACGCACAAGAAGCTAGTCAAAAGCTTTTCTTGTGTGCATATTTGAAGCGATTGTGTGAAAAGGGGGCCGTCAACGGAACGCAAAGCAATCAAACATCGGCGAAAGACGGAATTTTTGCAGAGGCTATTGTGTACAATGTGGGGACCAGAGGTTTTGACGTCTTGGTTCCCAAGTACGGACTCGAAAAGCGAATTTGGCTTGAGGATTCAATCGAGTTGGGCGAGGTTGTTGGGTGTGAAGAGGTCAAAGGGGAAGTTGGCAAACTTCGAATCTATTGGAAGAAGGATAGTAATGGAATGGCCGCTGTTATTGGTAGCTTGGAGAACTTGAACATTGGAGACGCAGAAGATGCAGTAGATATCATTTGCAGTGGGAGCGACGCATCGTCGAATGGCAAGCCTGAAGGTGAATCCGCCAACCCTGAAAGTCATCCCAATATTACCCCATGCATATCGTCGAACGACTCCGTATCTCTTCGTGATAATTCGTCGTCTTTGCATCAAACACCGTCCACCCCCGCCGGTGACGCTAAAGCCACCAAACCCAAACGCCGCACATTTGATCCCGCAACCGTGGACACGCAAACTGTGCGCATATTTGATCGTGTGTGGGTGCGAATTGTGCCTGATTTGACCAAAAGCCCTCCTGAAATCCGTGTATTCGCTGTGAAGCCTGGAAAGGTTGCCTTCATGGACGATATTGGTGAGGATGCTGTGGGAGTTCAAATCGATGTATCTTGTCCTGGTATTGTGGACGATGCAGAATGATTGGCCGCTGTATTCTCCTATAGACCAAAGATTTTCTTTCTTGTATGAAGTTAATATTTTTCTGTGCGTAGTGTGTGAAGATGGGGGAACATGATTTTGAAAATCTGGAAGGCGTTGTGGTTTGCGTGCTCATATTTTGTGGCTTTATTGGCGAAACCCTGTTTGTTGTGTAGATACCCAATATTGTAGATATGCGAGATATAGAGGTCTTGTTTCGGGTGAGCGTTGCAAAGAACGTTTGCTATTCCAAAAAAAACCATATTTCGCACTTACTCCAAATCAATCCGACGAGTTCCCAGTGAGTCGCGGACCCAGGTCTGCAGACCTGGTTGCAAATATTGACTTATACTCCTAATTGACAACCAAATATAACTACAATCATTTACAATCAGGTCCCCCCAAACCCTGTTTGTTGTGTAGATACCCAATATTGTAGATATGCGAGATATAGAGGTCTTGTTTCGGGTGAGCGTTGCAAAGAACGTTTGCTATTCCAAAAAAATCATATTTCGCACATATTTACACCGTCATCAATTATCAAAAGTTTTCAAACATCCACTTTCCGCTTCTTGGCTGCCTGTGCAGCCTCAATTTCCAACTCCCCTTCGACCTTTCTTGCTTGGCCTTTAGCTACCAACCCATCATTTCCAATCAATTCGCCAACACCAGCCTCAACAGCTCCCACAATTTTTTCTACCGTACCGTGGATGGTGGAGGGCTTTAGAGACGGCTGGTCGACCTCGACATAACCATCATCCACAAGCTCTGTCACTTCGGCTGGCCCGGTTTCACTTTCTGTTGCCTCAGCCAACTTTTTTCGTTTCAATCGCGTCATGGGCCCGTCGCCATCAAGTGGGGAAGGGCTAAGTGAGGCCCTTGACTTAACATGCCCACCTTGTGTCAGCACGATTTATGATAAGTACAATCTATTGGTCGACATACCTTTCTCTTTGTCGGAGTCTTTTCAGGTGACTTGCTGAGCGTCTCAAACTCTTCCATGGATATAGGAGGAGCAATCTCCTGGTCATGGACAACAGGTGCTTTAATAAAAGTCTCCTTAATTGGTTTGGTTCTAATGGAAAAAAATAAAGGTTAATTACGGTAATTTGTGTCCTGTAACATGCTCAATATACGTACTCTTCCACGACATGAGTTTTATGGATAACTCGCTCAATGACGGGTTGCACTTCTGTGATTATCTTTGTCTTGACTGTTTCGTGGATGATAGGCTCTTTATAAACCTAAGTGGTCGTTTGATATTTAAATCAGCGGGTTGGCTCCAAAAGTAAAAAAAAAAAATAGTCCAAAAACGAACCTTTTCGTGGATAACAGCACTTTCATGAATCTCGTCCTTGAATGCATCGGCTTGTTCCTGGTATCGCTCTAGGTCGGCCTCTCTGCATCATGCGTCAAATTATGTCAATTCCGTACTTTATCTCGGACGCCCCACGAGAATGGATACATACTTGACTTTCTCGCGATATCTGTGTTTCTCCTCCTGCAACTCGACCTTCTCCACTGTAGGTGCCTCGGTCACAACATCCAAAACAGGTTGCACGACCTGCTGAATTTCTGTCTGAATCCGCTCTCTTTCAACGACAGGCTGGATCTCTTCGCGTTCCACTTCAGCAACAGTTTCGTGGATGATGGCATCTAAATCCGTTATGGATGTTACATGTGAGTTTCCTACTTTCGCAGTTAATGGCTACAGTAATGAAAGGGTCATACCTTTCACCTCCGCTTCTTCTTGGGCAGGTTGGACAATCTTGTCTGTTGCTTTTGGTGGAGGGGCACCACCGTGATACTCATACGTAGGCTCCGCAGAACTCTCCTTGGTTTGAGAAGGCATATTGTCAAACTATTACTTTAAAACTTGTAAACTTTTTTGCAAGCTGGACGTTCAAAAACGAAAGGACTCTAGTAGGAGGAGAAATCTTAAATACAAGGGCCATTGGCAACCTCAATGTGACGTCATAAGGTCCGGGCTTATCTAATACGCGGTATGACGTGTACAAGCCTTCGCACACCCAAGCCACAAGATATTTCCAGTGTCTTTCGCCTGCATGGGGAGAGTTGTAGTCGTATGCCAGATTCCGGGGAGTCCGTTCAGTAACATTTACAAAGTTGATTTGTGCAACTTGCATAATTTTTTTAAATTCACCCATGCGACATGAACACTTTTCAAGGGAGAGCTCATGCAACCGCCAAGTAATCAACAAAGGAGTTTCACCCACGGAGCAGACAATCTACGAAATCATGTAATTTGACGAGTTCGACCCGGCTAATAGTCTCCGGGAAGGTCCGCGGAGATGCGTTTCTTGATTTTGACTAGAAATCTCACACTGTTTCAGGGTAATGATCGCAACCTAATTGCATGTCTACAACCCTAAAATACAATAAAAAAAAAAACCTGCAGAACGCATTGTGCTTCTTCCTATCTCCCATCTATCTGTGGTGGATTCTCCCGTGCGACCTTCCAAGGGTCCGACCTTGGAGCCACCGACATTTTGGGGTTGAACTGCGCCCATTCGCCCCATTGTTCAGAAAATGTTACCCATTCATTGTCTCAAAAGTTTCCACAGAATTTCCACACCTTGAATTGTCTGGTCCGTGGATCGGAGCTGACTCAAGCATTCAACAGCCAGTATCCAATGCTTCCAGCCGCAAGAGTGAGGCGTTCAGCTATGAGCGCATGTCACGTGGGGTAAACATTTTTCGGGTAAGCAGCGATATTGGCTCAGCTGATCGGTGATGGTGCTCAGCTGGCTAGAGATCCCCATTCATGTCTCTACCAAGCAATCGTTTCGAATTTTGCAAAAAATTCCCTTGAAAGGGCTGTGGGGCCCGTCGCGTCGTCAACAAACGATCACGAACACGACCCACGACGTGGACAGTTCGTACACAAGGGATATTCTCTAGACAACAGGCAAAAACGGCACGAATATATCCAGGTCATTCAAGGGTTACTCTCAAAAGGAAATCCTTCTCCCAGTGCAACAATATGCCAATTTGTAAGGGGTTATGCCACCCATTCCTGCACCCCGAAAAGATTCCAGAGTTGGAACTTTTTTTCACCTGTCACAAGGGCGTGGGGGATGGTTCGACCTGCGGCATAGTAACTGAATGGTGGGTGATTAGTCAGCGCCCACATTCGTGGGAGCCGTGGAAGACTCGTCTACTACGACAGTCCGGGAACCAGGATGGATTACGTGTGGTTATCCAATGGTCATGAAATCACTTGGTTCTCTCCATTGGCTTCGGAACACGTGGATTCACTTTTTCGAAACCAGTCGAGCCAAAAGTACTTCTTGTGGTCGGCCGAAATTCGGAGCCCTTGTCTCGGAAAGACTGGATACCTTTTTCCTCCCTTCCACTCCCCGTCCTCCCCCCTTCGCCTGAAAAAAAGTTGGGCGTTTGGCCTGCGGGAGACCTGCCCGCGCCAGAATTCATAACCAAGCTGCATTTGCTTCCAGTCATTGGATCGCCTCCCACTCGTCTCGTTTGGACACACTACAACATTGTGTCTTGAAAATTCCGCCTGGTCGCAAGCTGTTACCGGGTTTCCCCCACCCAACCGACAACCACATTTAAACAATGTCGTCTGCATCTAATCTGCAGTCAAACAAGTCTCATTCCCAATCTGGACGGCGTCATCCATTATCCATCGACAGCGTTGTCGACGGACCGCATCAACGGGATCCGGGCCCGCGGAATTCTGATGCTTATGGGAGAGGACCACTTTCGTCTGATAGGGCAGCGTCAAACCCACCGCAGTCACAGCAAAATCCCGCATCAGATGCACCTTCAACCGCATCGTACGTGTTATGCGCAACCTTTTGGTTTCTTCGTCGTCTTTGCTCATGTGTGTGTGTGTGTCTCAAATATTGCGGATTAATAGAATGGTGTGTTCATATCAGTTGAGAATCCTTCAACACCCAGTACGTGCACGCTGTTGCGGATTTGGAAATAAAGGTAAGAGTTTGCCGCACACACACGCACACACACACAAGGTGTGCTGTGTTTTCTGCTATACCACGTGCATCATTGCTCACCCTTGCTCGACTAGACCGGCGAGCCGTTGATCCGGTATGATTTCGATTGCTTGTTTATCTGGCGTGATTCCCGCCAATATCCACTGACATGGCGTCTCCCAATATTTTGACCTTGTAGCCGCCAGTAGTGGAATTGGTGAGACTGGATGCTGCTGGCAAGGAAATAGACAGGTATGCCAACAGTATAATGTCGATTTTTGCGACAGAATGTGTCGCACCTAAGCACATTGTCCGCGTTTTGTAGCTGCGAAGAAGCTCCTTTCCTAGTATGCCATGCATCACTTTGGAACCCAGAGGGCACAGAGGATCGCAGTTTGGTAGAAAACGTATACGCCCAAGGCGGTGGAAACGACGCAGCAGATGCCAGCGTGCACGCAGTAGTTGGTTCCCAGGTGGCCATAGCTCAATCATTAAAAGATGTGGACGATAAGCGGAAAATGATGTTTTTATATCCGGACTTGTCTGTTCGTTTGCCTGGACGATACTCGTTTCGGTTTCAGCTTGTGGACGTTTCGCTAGGGTAAGTTCTGGTTGCCCATGAGGGAGTTCCTCAACGTCAGCATGATGTATGCTCTCTGCACTTTTGCGGCAAACTATGCAATAAATCCGGTGCTCGTACTCATTGCATTCGTCACGGGAACAGGAGGCCAGCAGAGGGCAACTTGAAGCAGATGGTTGGCCGTGATGCCGTAGAAGGAAAGCCGGTGCTGGCGGTAGTTCAATCCTTGCCCTTTGAGTCCTACAGGCCGAAACAGTTCCCGGGAATGCTAAAGGTAGAATACTATCTACATCTCTGCATACTGATTGCATTGCTGACGCCGCCGATATAGTCAACGGAATTGTCCAGACGTCTTGCAGAACAGGGCATTGTGGAGATACGAGCACGCAAGTGAGTTTCGCAGTCCTTTATTCCACTTTGAGTATGGTTCTGTAAGGAACCAAGAAAACTTATCCAAGCTCGTCCGCAATTTTAGTCGAAGTCCGCCACCTCAACGCGACGAGTCTTAGGAAGAGAGCAGCACACATAGCGGACAGTTTTTCTTTAGCGAAGCAGCCGTCTGCGCCTTCACGAAACGGACGAGCAATGTTTGCAAATCAATCACCCTATCTAACACGCCGAGAGAGATACTTCCGTATCTTGTGTCCTCTGCGAATTTATTTTCTAACAGTCATTTGGGGGCATCCACATTATTTTTCTCTCTCTCTTATATCACTTGGCCGGTTGCTTCAACAAGGCGGCGGTGGAGGAAAGGTTTTGGTAGAGTTTGGTAGTTTTTTTATTTGAATAGGGTTCTCTCACCACCCACCCGATCGTATTATTTTAATGTGTATCTTGTACCTGTACCAAAAATGTACATCAAGTAGTTCATCGCTGCCTTGTCGGGGTTGGTTTTTCTTTCCCGGGTAAGGAAGTGAGAAGCAGATTTAGCCAACTTAAATCCAATCATACTTTGATGGCAAAGCGAAATGGAGATTTCCACCCGAAATCCCGTACTGGATGAACGCATGAACGCTGGGTTGGACACTTGGGAAAGTGCATACTCGGACTACCCCCTGCCATCTGAAGTCAAAGGGTTGGAGGGAATGGACAACTTTTCAATATCCCACCGTGCTCTTGCATTATCAACCTTCATTGGAGTGCGCCGGTGAAAGAAAAACAAATGGAAAATGCTTCCATGATGTGGCTTACGGCGTGGCTTGCTAGTGCAGGTTCACGTTACGTTTAGCCATGGACGTGGATCTTTCCGCCTGAGACCGCCTGAGGGAGACGGCATATATCACTTTCATGTCCATTTGTTAAGCAATTGGAGACATTACCACATCCTCAGCTGATGCTATGCGTATGAGTTGCGAACCTTTGCAGAGTGACGAGGAACGGGCAACTAAGCTCTGGTATTATGGGGACGTTCGGGTTCGGGTTGGATGGCATCTCATTGCCATGGTGATATGTGGCACAGCGTCTGAACTCAGTTCAGGAGCACGAACTGTGGATATCAAATAATTGGGGGGCTGGCGACGATGGGAGAGTTGCGATACAATATTGATGGAACATTGCGACAGGAAACAGAAAGGGAAGCGGCCGAAAGAGAGCAGTGGGATAGGCGGCGCGGTGGAGTAAGTTTGACAGTAACATGACAACTCACATTTTCACTTTGATCTTGATCTCGTCTTTTCCTTGCATATCTAGAGGTGGCAACAACGACCGGAAAAGCCAAAACTTAGCAAAGAGGAGGCACTCGCAGAGGCACGAAAGGCTATCTTAATTGAGAACCGCGACAAACGGGAACAAGGGCGTTCAGGTGAAGAGCCTGAATTGCGAAGTGGAGGTCGGCGGGAGAGAGGGGCGCCAGTGTGGGGATGGGAAGCAGATCGTGTGCTTTTCGGGAGAGGGGGCGAGGCACCCTTTCGACGAGAAGACCCTGAATATGATGAATTCAGAGGTGCGTTTTCAACCTGCGTTTGGACACAGTGTATGAGGATAGACAGATCTTGGTGTGGCTGGAAGAGCCTATTGATGTCTGGTGGTCCAGTGTGTTTTCCCTTGTTATATGTTGACGTCAAAAGTAATAAAATATTATATCTTTTATTCTTCTCTTTGTCCATCCGGTTCCCACGTTACCATATCTAAATTCATTGCTTCAATCCCGCCACGAGAAAGATTTTTTCCTAAAATTCACCGTCATGCGGGAGAAGAAGCTCAAAGCAGATGAAGTAGCTGCGATAAAATCAGGAAACCCACACCAAGCACCAAAACGTGATGAGATAGCAGATAGTCGACATGCATTGGTGCTTTTTGCAGATTTCCAAGAGAGAAAACGGGAACAATTGAAGACGAAAATTGAGAGCGTGGGTGAAAGCGATATACGCAATGTGTGGTTGAATCGCTTGGACCTGACGTTTACTTTGATAAGGACCGTGCAGCTTTGCCCATTAAACCGCTGCAGGAAAAGATCTCGGAAACTGTGCGCGATAACCGCGTCGTACTCATTGCTGGTGAGCGGTCGATACTAAATGCAGAGTATCACCGAGTAGTCCTTAACAGTTTTGTGACCATAGCGGACACGGGCGCCGGTAAAAGCACTCAGGTGCCTCAGTACCTGCTAGCTGCCGGTTTCGACCGTATCGCATGTACACAGCCAAGGCGAATTGCTTGCTACAGTCTCGCTAGACGAGTTAGGTAAGTATTAAGCTCAAATTCCTTTTTTAATAATCAAAAGCATCTCACGTTGATTGTAGCTACGAGAGCATGAACATGTATGGCTCAGAAATTGCATATCAAGTTCGATTCGAAGGCACCAAGACTACGAAGACAAAGATTTTGTTTCTTACGGAGGTATGCTCTCATAGAATAAATAATTGAGAAATAAAGATTTAAACAATGGCAACAGGGGGTGCTCCTAAGACAATTTGCAAGCGACCCGCAACTGCCCATGTATAATGTGATTATAGTAGATGAAGTCCACGAGCGGCATATGACAGGTAGTGTCCTCTACTATGGCACTTTATCAATCCATTATATAAATCTACCTTTCTGGCATCAGGTGATTTCCTCCTGGGAGTACTGAAGCGCTTGCTGTCGCATCGAGAGGATATTCGGGTGATCCTGATGTCCGCCACAATCAATGCGAAGCTTTTCAGCGAATACTTTAACGCACCAATTATCGAGGCAAGATCCATGAAGTTTTGTTTGTTCTACGAATCTTTATTGTGAGCTAATGTTTGTAGTGCTTAGTAGGTTCCTGGACGCATGTATCCTGTTACGATTGAGTATCTACCGATAGAGGAAGAAGACAGGAATCTGGTTGATGACAGACTGTACAATGAAAGAATGGAAGCCGAAGTACGGCAATCCATTCCCGCTCGCCCAACCAAACTTGATGCTGGTAAGACCCAATTTCTAGGAAGTTTGAAAGTGCATCATGTTTCTCACTGCTGAGTGCAATAGCACCATACCTGAGAATAATGGAGAAGATCGATCAAGTGGTTCCGGACCACGAGCGAGGCGACATGCTCATATTTGTCAGTGGTATCAATGAGATTTCGCTCTTGGCAGATGAATTGAAAGGTTATGCAAACTACACAAAGTTTGTACCCTACGCGTTCTTATGCCGATAGCTGCACATACTGATTAAGCGGTACTCACTGTTTAGGAAGTGGATTATACTTCTGCTGCATAGTTCTTTGTCTGTGACTGAGCAGGAAAAGGTATATGAATATGCTCGGCAAATGTGAATATAGATACTAGCTTAACATGAAAGAGCAGGTCTTTGATGTCCCTCCTGCCGGGGTCCGCAAATGCATCCTCTCCACCAACATCGCCGAGACCAGCGTCACCATTGACGGTGTTCGCTTTATTATTGACTCTGGTGCGCACGAAGGAATCAATACATTCAGCAGGTTCAACAACAATTCATACTGTTTAATATCCTTCAGGCAAGGTCAAGGAAATGGGCTTTGATCCCGCTGCAAATCTGTCCCGCCTCTCAGAGTTTTGGATTAGTCAGTCAAGCGCAAAGCAGCGGGCTGGTCGTGCAGGAAGAACGGGGCCTGGTGAAGTACGTACTAAAGATTAGTGCACAACGATACATCCCTAATGACTATATATCTGGAAATATTTTTCCTGTAGTGTTATCGATTCTATTCTAAAAAGGAGTATGACCGCCTTAACGAATTTCCTGTGCCTGAAATTCTACGCATGCCTCTCGAACCACTTCTCCTCCAAATCCTGGCATACGGTCTCGGTGATCCACGAGATTTTGATTTCATCGAGCGACCAGCGGACGCCAATATATCATTTTCGATAATGCGGTTGCAGGATTTGGGCGCACTAGACAGGAAAGAAGCCTTGACTGCCCTGGGGAGGGTATTGGCCATGTTACCCTTGGACGTGGTATTAGGGAAAATGCTAATTTTGGGATCGGTACGTGTCGGGCAGAGACTTGCGGAAACTCAGGAAAGCTGATGGCTTTGCTTTTTTGCCTGGCAGATCTGTGATCTTGTCGATGCCATTGTGGTGATAGCTGCAGCATTGAGTGTTCAGTCACCATTCATACGCGTCCCTGAGCACAAGGTGGATATTCTCGAGGTATGCACGCGATATGTTTGATGGCGGGTTTCAATGTTTTCAACATCATACCCACCGCATCTGCCATGGACACAGAACCGACGATCTCTTCAATCCGATCATGGTGACCCTTTTACACTGCTTAATGTGTTCTCAGAATGGCTCAGAGTGAAAGCTGCGAGAGAGGTATATATTTTGGAGTGTCCAAATTTGTCAATCTTTATTAATTTACAACTCCATGAAAAGGAATCCTCCCGAAATTGGTGCAAGCGTCACGGTGTGGAAGAGCAACGACTATATGAAATGGTGAAACTCAAGAAGCAATTTGAAGGAGTCTTGCAGGATTACTTGCGAATGTCAGCTTCTTCTGCGGGCGAGGACGACAGCGAGGAAGCAATTGGGCGCAAACGTAAGCAATATGAAGACAGAGATGATAAGGGGCGGTTGAACTGGAGAGTATGTATCAATAGGTTCTATTTACGATGAATCGTTCTGACGATGCAGCTGTACACAGGACCCAGAGTATCAACGTCGACGTGAGCAGAGGCGCATGCTAGAGCGGCGGAAACGGCTACAGAGTTCCGGAAAACGAAAGATGCTACGGATGGAGGAATCTGAAGGGTTTGAGGCTGGAGAGCAAGACGAACCTGAAGATGGTAACATTCACTCTGTCGTCTATCCCTATGCGTAGTGGACATATTATGACATGAATCCACTTGTTCTATGCTGTTTAGACATCGCAGACATGTCAGTCGATGCCTTAGAGTTTTCTCTTAAGCACGATGCTCGTGAATTATTCCAACGCTCAGATGTTGGAAACTTGACCGAGAGAGATGTGAATCTCCTCAAATTGGTGGTTTGTTCAGGATTGTACCCACATTTAGCGGTTCCAGATGAGGCGAACCACGTACGCAGAGCAACCGAGCAGGTTTTTCATACTAAAGGAAAGAGGTATGGATAGTTTACAGGGGAGGATGTAGTCATGTCCATTCTGATTTCGTTTTTGGCCAGATTTGTGGCAATGCATCCCACAAGTATTTTTGCGTCTAAACCAGAGTTGGTGCAGCCCAAAGTTCAAGGTATATAAAATGTCCAGCGATTTCTACAGTCAAGTGTGGTGGTCTGTCCTTTCCGCTGTCATCCCTTACAACTTGTTTGCAGGGACGATACCTGTTCCGGAAGATGGCAAGGAAACACTAGCCACCCTTCATGCACGTACCCATGTAACAGAGATGTTATGCTACTTGGAGCTATTGGAGACAACCAAGCCGTACCTCATGAACGTCTTACGAGTACCTGCACTTTCAGCATGCCTCTTGTTCGGACGTTCAAGTATGTAATTTGCTCTGTTGACCGTATGACAAAATCTTGCTCACATGCATGGCTTCCGCTAGTCGATATCAGCCCAGACACAATGCATGTCGTCGTTGATGACTGGCTACATCTCAACTTTCATGATCCGCACGTTGCACAGCGTGTTTTGGTGTTGGCGAATTTCTTACGCGTCGCATGGGATATGATTGTTGGTCGAAAACTGGAGGTAGGGTGGAGTACTTGCTTTGAGCGTTTTGAAACTAGATAATGACTTGCACCGTTCTACTCCAGAATGTGCGCCTTTTTAAAAATGCAGTACTGTCGTCAAAAGATGCGACAGAGGTAGTGGGGACCGCCTTGGGTGATTCAGCCTTACAGGAAGACGAAACATCAGGACAGTCTGCACGGCACAGTCGTAGAGGACGAACGGATTGGGCTAAATTCGACTTCCTGCCATCGGCAATAAAGCGCATGCGCAGAGATTGGGAGGATGGCACAATTTTGGGCGGGATAGGGGCCTTTGCAGATATTGGCGCTGAAGATGTATCTGGTACGAGTTGTCGATCGTGTTCCCTATGCCCATCCCAACTCACCAGTTTTTGGACATTTATAGCACAACTGGGAGATTTCTTGGATCTGGATGTGTCCTTCACTGCAGAGCGTTTAAAGATGCAAGAAGTCTCACAAATGGTGTGTATCCGTTATGCTCATTAAATAATGGAATTCTCCTGATGTCGTCCATTATAGTTTGGATACGATTCATACACGCCAGAGACTCTCAAGCAGGCGTCGGTTCAAGTTACACCGTATCTTCGGTACTTTGCAGCCAACCCCAAAATCGTTACAAGGAAAATGCGAAAGCTTCTGTATGAGGAGGTAGTGGATGACATGCAGACAGAGCACCCCGAACCAGCAAGTGATCACGCAAAAGAACTCCCAGTGGAGCCTAGTGTTGACATGGCCGAGAAAACCACCGAGGAACCATCATCACAGTCTGCACAAGATGCCGCACGCAAGACGTTTGAATGTAGCAAATGCGGGAGGACATTTTTATTTACCCCAGTTGAAACACTCCGACATCGCAGAAATTGTCCAGGCTGAAGCCTCTATAGTCTCTGTATCTATCTATTAACTTAAATACGTGTGCAGTCACTCTCTTTGCTTATCCAGTGGCTTGTGACATGGTGTGAGGTCGGTCTACAAATGACGCAGTTCCAGCCCCTCGGTACCTGTTGGGTGTCTGTGAGAACTGTAATTGGAACGCTTGGGTTTCGTTTTGGGTGTCACCAATTCATTCTGGGATTTTATCCCATCGCCGATCATTTGAGTTGTGGACTGTTCCCTTTGTTTGGTTTCTGGTCTCGTCTGGATGTCAACGAGCTGACTCCCCTCGCCATTGTCGTCGTCGCCATACGCAGGAGAGAAGGATTCCCTGTGCCGGGCACCATAGGAGCAACCTCAAGCCGATGGCTGATGATTGCCGATCATTTGCCGATCCGTTTTGAACGGTGCGACAATCAGAGCAGCATCATCATGGTGGCGAGTGATAGTTTACTGCACTTAGACACCACACACGTCACCCTCTTCTTTGGCTTCACCTAGCCTTTTACAGTAATGATTCTGTGGTTACCCCACTGACCGCTGCTTTCATTTATCTAAAGAGTGCCTGGTGGGTCTTAACAGGAGACTCACATAACAACATTGAGGAATGAAGGCTGCAGGGACATGAAACTGCTGTACAATCAAGTGCAATAGTCAGTTTGCTTGACCAGTATCACAAGATATAAACTTGAATAACTCCATGATTCTGTATGATTAACTCAACGGTATTAGGGTTACAGTCTTGTCAAGTAGCGTTTCGGTTAATTATCTTGGTTGTCCAATAATTAGAGGTTAAAGTCAGGTTGACATCGTGTTATTGGATTCCATTACTCATCATACTTCATTAACCGCAAGATGGTTTTCCCAAAAATATGCATGAATCAAGGTGAACGTAATGTGTATTTCATGCATTTTGATAGTTCATAGTTTTACTTGGAACATTAGAAACATGTAGTTATGAGAAAAACCAATCCAGTCATACAAAACCATAAAGCTTGATCTTTCTCAAGTCCTAATTTAAGATGAGAATCTTGTCTTCAAGCCCCCGCCTCATGCAGACAAAAGTCAGTATTAGGCAAGTAATGCGGCTTTTTTTTGTGAAAGACTACGTTCTCCGCGATCCGGAAAAGATCATTCTTCAAATTAATCCAATCTCCTCGATGTCATGATGCAGTCAGTAGGCTGAGAATCAATGAAAGGGAAGAAATATCACTGCAGATATGGAGGAGTCGCATGGATGCGTCGAAAAGCTTATGATGGTTCCATTGAGACTTCAATGAGGTACATACGAAAACCTACTATGCACATGTGAATACTATGCAATCGAAGCATGGATAATTATGCATGAGAAAGATTAAGAACAGCTCCTTGAACATTGCCGGGGACAAAATTCTACACATGCTTACAATATAAAGGAAGAGTAGGTTCACGATCACAAAATCCAGGGTCTTCCCAATAAATAGAAGTTTGAAGAAAACTCAAGCTTTGACGATAGTCAATGCAAACCGATGGATTATTATGATGCGTATCATGCAGGCCATGGTGAAGCACGAATCCAACGACAAAACCTCATCTTACCAATGTTTTCACTTTGAGGAAAAGCGCTATTCCAAAAAACCGTCATGTAGATACTACAACGCTGATCCTTCTCACCAATTCACGATGAGGTCTATCGGACTAAGAAGGGCAAAACTGAGTAGCTATGTTTAGTTGGACATTGCTACTGTTCCACCCATGCCGTAGCTGTGAACCAACTAGGGAAGCATTTTTGTCGCTAGCAGTTTATGAGTAAACGCCTTCTACCTTGTGTCGACAGAAGGCGCTAACCACCGTTTACCTAATTCATCCTCGTCAGCTTCGGTTCGCGCGCTTCTGTATCAACTGAACTGTTCAGAGTGTATTCCTCAAAGACATTTCCAGGAATGTCTGGCGAGCGGCAACCCTGTTGAGGCGTCCATATTCTAAGAAAATAATATGTCTTGCGACGTTATCTTCTTTAAATTCCACGCGCCTTTCAGGACTGTTTGCCCATGCCCATAAAGGTATAGATAGGTTTCGACGCACGAGGGGAGGGTCATGGGCATGCATGAACTATGGGGCTGGACGGGGGCACTTCAGGATCGTCACGACCGCTGGATTAGGATGGGTGAGTGGATCCTCGGGACCTTTATCAGAAATATTGACTGTTGCTATTTCTGAATCGAATAGATGTCGTGTAGATACACAGTGTGAATGGTTTGGGGCTGTGGAGAGTCGGAAATTCATTGGACTTTAGGTTTTGTTAATTTGATTTACCAATGGATAGTGGTTTATGGCGCATTGCCGCTTCAAACAAGATCCAAGGACTGGATCCCATCGCTAACGTATTTTTAGTGACAAGCTGGATACGTTTGACGTTTGGGATAATTGTCAACTGCGGCTTGAGCTCGGCCATTCCTTATCCCGCGTGCTATATTTTTAGATGTCCGACCAAATGACATGTTACTATTTTCTGTCTGGCGTGAGAGGGAGCGGAAGGGTATATTACGTGGGGCCCTGAGAGCTTCCCGCCCATCGGGTACCAGTGTCTTTAGCAGTGCAAGCTCGTAGTAAGTATTCACCACCACACAAGATCATTGGGCTGAACGATTCCGATGAGACATGTCGGTGTGGATGCCCACATGATGGAGGCTTGAGCTGTTGCTTACTAATCCGTCGGAAGGATCCTTTTTACGAAACCATGCCTTGAAAGACTGCGGATCGTATTACGCTTGGAAGCTTGGTTTGAACACCTTCTCACCTCATTTTTTACCCCTGTCAGAAAGCGATGTCGGCGGTATCATCTGAATTGATGGACCATTCAGCGCTTACTCCTTCGGATGAATGTTCCAAAACACTGGGAACACCGACTCCTTCCTTTCCTTCTCCCCCCGTGTCCGAAGTGCATACGAGTAGCCCATCCACCACCATTACAACCTCCCAATGCTCCTGTGCCGCATCTCATAAAACTGTAGTCAATTCCCCCGCGTCCCACAATTGCCGCAAGATTCCTGTACCCCACCGTTCCCTCCCCTCTTCACTGACCAGCGACCAAAAGCGCGAATTGGGCATCATCAAGCTGGACGTGTACACCGCCTACCGTTTGGAACCCGCACAACTCCTATTTGACCGCGAAGCACGACGAAAGGCGCTCTGGGCGTGGAAGCGGAAGCGGGTTGCTTATGGCGACAGTGAGGATGAGACTTTTGGAAGGAAAGTGGGAAGGCCTAGACGGCGAGGACGGGGCGGAAGAAAACCCATGACCAATCGTTTTGCGGAGGGATTCTCACCAGATGATATGGCGCTTATGCCAAAGACAACCGGCACAACCCAAGGTGCTCCAGTTATTACGTGGACCAAAGGTATTTGCTCACAAGGATCTTTCTATTCTCACAAACAGATAATTAACATGTGCTTGTATTGCTGTCAGGTGAACCGCTTCTCATAACCCCAGCAACACCTTATTATAGCCATCTCACCCCCGAAGAACTTCACACGTGTTCGACACTCCGTCTTCTACCAGAGACCTACCTGAAAATAAAGGAAACCCTTCTTACCGCCAAAGCAGAGCGAGGGCCTTTTAAAAAACGAGATGCTCAGAAATGGTGTAGAGTGGACGTTAACAAGACTGGAAAATTATACGATTGGTTCGTCGCTTTGGGCTGGTTGGAAGCATATGACGCTCCACCGTCAACTGGCGTATAGTACAGTAGTAAAAGAGACTATTTGACCGGTTGCATGCTAGCGTATTTTCATATACTATTACTGTATGGCACACCATTCTTTGGAATCTTTTGTGTATGTAATGTTGCTCGCCTGTGTATTATTTTCTTGCAGCTGAACCAGATGGTCATATCTTGAGGAAATCGTTGCTTTGTCCATGTCGCGTATGATTAAGTAATCTATGATATTCGGGGGAAACTTTGCTGAGGTATCGGATCGGAGGTGTGACGTCATCATCTGAGCTCATTAGAGTTTTGCTCAACGTTTTTTTTTTTTTTTCTTGAACAATGCGGCTTTGGAATGATGCAACCATGCACATCATGCGGAAGGTCAACATGCGAAATGCGCCATTGCGGATATTTATTTTGTGCCTCTGCGTTTGCTCGTAGGAGGTCTAAAAAACGCGTGGCAGATGTGTTCGCGAAGGGGAAACCTTGTTCAGAACAAAAACGTAGTGGACCTGACATCACACACCTGGGCTGCTGGACAGGAAATTCTTGTATGATATCAATGGGAAAAGGGTCGCCGAGAGACACGTAACCACCTTATGACGTCGTATGACGGAGGGTGGCAGATCACGCAGTTTGATACTCGAGGCGGGGGGACGGGGGATATAAAAGGGAGACTACGAGCATCTCTCGAGGCTTTTCCTTGTACTGCCATTAAGAACAGCAACACTCAATTATCAAATATCAATCACAAACACTTTTGTTCCATATCCCTCTGATATCCCATTTCATCTCTTTTTACTCAAACTATCGAAATGTCTGATATTGAACGCCAGAGAGCTGAGAAAGTACGAGAAGTAACAGGTGCCCTCAAGGAGGGTAAACTCCCAACTACCGCCCAGGCTGTCTCTGGAATCCAGCAAATCCAGCAAGATGCGTCCCTCGGTGGTGTATCAAAAGACTTGAGTCCCGCGGGAAAGAAGGTACAAAGATCTCTTATACCTTGACGTGTTGCATATACTATAGTTTGTGAAGGAACCATTTATTTATTCTTTTCTGATCTCTCTCCTTAGGTCTTGGCGGATACCGAGCGCATCCTAGATGACACCAAGAAGGTCATTACCCAAACAATGCCCAACAACGAGCTGCAGAATACCATTTACTATGGTGGACGTATGTATCGTTCTCGCGCGCTTGCACCGATTAATTGTTGCGTGTCCTGATTTCCGGTTATTTTTCAGTCGCTGCTCGACGTTCACAACCACTAAGTGCCTCTGAGGCATCTACCGCTGCTGACCAGTTAGTACAGGCTGGCGCCAAGGCCGCGCAGCTCGCCAAGATGATTGTAACATCTGGCGAGTTCCGGTCACTGCTAAGTGAAATCAGCGAGATTGCCCAAGGTAGGTGGTTTGAAATCCATGCAAATCGCAGCCATGGCAGAAGGTTGATAAACTTGTTCTTTTGCGTCCTAGAAATTGCCCGAAGTAACATTGACGAAGCCAGTGATGATCTTGCCAACGACCCTAATGCACCAGAACAAGTACGCGATACGGCTGCCCGGACTCGCGAAACAGTGCGTAACAACGACCTTCAAGGTGCGGCTCAACAGGGAAGGCAACAAGCTCAGGTAACCTATGAGCAAGGGAAGCAACAAGCGTACAACGCTGCCAATGAGCAAAGTCGCAAAGCACAAGAAGCCGGGGATGCTACAAGACGCACAGCCGGTGACTCTCTTGCGGGCGGGGCAACTTTGCGCGATACTGCAAAGAACCTTGTTGATACCATCGCTAATCAAGCTGAACGACACTTACCTGAGGACACGGTCAACAAGACATCTGGAGCCATTCGTGAGCATGGCGCCAAGCTTCACACTGGTGAGGAGTCCGCGACTGGGCTGAAAAACCAGGCCATTGAGCAGGGCCGAAGTCTGGCTAATCAGGCAACCGCGCAACTCCGTGATCCCAACTCGCAACTTCGCCAGACTGGTGAGCGCGTTGCCCGCAAACTGGTAGACATGCCCGAAGATAAGCGCAGGGACATCATTCGCCGTGTGAAGGTCGTTGCAAAGGTATGTTCAATGAGCGCCTGGTCGTCGTTTACTCGGAATACTGATGACAACTTGGTGTCCTTGCAGACTCTTCAGTCCAAGCCCGAATTCCAAGGCGGTATCGACGACATATTCGACATCCTCGCGCCCCTTGGCTGGCAGGCCAAGACCGCGGCATCCGCTGCTATCTCGAAGACCGCTGAGGCCCCTACTGATCCCAACCAGCTTGAAGCATCTCGGGAAGCTCGCATCGCCACCGCCAATGCAAAGCAGCTCATTGAGAACTTTGCCAACGGCCGCTCATTGGATCCTCTCATTGTCGCATTGCAAGGCTTCGCCGAGGAAGCTCGTGAGGACCAGGAATTGCGCGCATTCTGGAACGACTTTGGCGCCTACCTTCGTCGGACTATCCGCGAACCCGGTTACGTTGAGCAGGCCAACTACGACCGTGAAGCTGAAGAACTCGTTGAACGCGGTCGTCGGGCCTTGGACAAGTACAACTATCACACTCAAAAGATTTCGTACGAGAGCCGCAACTACGCCCAAGCCCTCGCATCCAACAAGACCACCCAAAGATTGCAATCCGATGCTAACGCCTTGGTCAATGATTTGTTCCTCGATGAACGCGGCAAACCTACATTCAAACCCGAGCTGCTTCGCGACTTGGCAAAATGCATCCCGGCCATTGCCGACAAACTTGCTTACCTGTATGTATCGTGCTCTCTTGGTTTTATTTCCGTGCAGGTCTGACCCTGATATCACTTTCCCAGACCTATCCCTCGTGTTGAGGTTGATGACGGAACTTACCACCTTATTTTCGACAACATTATTTTGCACTCTACTATTCTGCCCAAGTATGTGCACATTGTGACCGACACCACCGTGGATGCTAGCAAGAAGGACCCGAACGAGCAATTCAACAACTACATCCTTCTCGAAATGTAAGTTAAATGGTTACCTCTGTTGGCATTGTTTTTCAGTCTGTTAACATTGCACTCTTCAGTTCCAAAATTGAAGCATCTGCTCGTGACATTGCATGGTTGTTCAACAAGCACTCTGGTTTCTGGAAGGCGGGTGATGTCGGTCTTGCAGACTTTGACATCAAGGGTGAAGGGCTCTCTATTCGGGTCAAGATCATCCCAGGTGCTGAAACTGGCCGTGCGGCTCCAAGCGATGACGTCAAGGGCCGCTTCCTCCATGCAGCTGAGGTGGAAACGACTTTGCATAACCTTGACCTCCGTCTCCACGATTCCCACCATGAGTAAGTATCAAGTAGCGTTCCCATCCCGTGTGACTAGAACACAAAGGACTTATTTGTAACTCTTCCAATATCAGCTTCCTGTACAAGATCGCGAAACCCATCCTCCAAAGCCGGGCAAAGAAGCAAATCGAGCAGGCCGTGTCCGACTCTCTTCGTGATTTGATCTTTAGCCTCGACGAAAAGGTTGCACAAGCAGCGAATCAGGTTGCCCCTGTAGGTGGACCAGAACCCGCAAAGGGGATCCCGGAGTGGGGAAGCAAAGCTTTCAATGCTTAAAACACAATCTAACAATATGTTGCGTGAGCGTGGGGCATATCCTTCAAGAAGCATAGTTTTTTGGGGTTGCGAGATAGTTGATGTTTTGTTGTAAATTTGTTATTGCAAAAGTATTTTGAACCGTTTATATCTTCCCATATGCTTTTTACATAAGCAAACCAAAAATTCCTTTCACTACTATTATAATGTACGTGAGATGCGAAAGTAATCGCGGTTGCCAAGCGGTTGCCCTAGCTTGACTTTGCTAGCCGTAGGAATGTCATGAATGGCAAGAACGCTATGGACAGTTGGCTATTCGCCGTTGCTGTCGGGCATCCCCAGTGGCGAGGAAGAAAATCGGCAGCGATCCAATTGTGTGCCAAAACTCCTGCTGTTAGTAGCTGTGCGACGTACCCCCCCGTGCTGACAAGAAAATTCCAGTACGTCAAATGGAATGCAAAGCCAAAACGCAAAAAGTAGCTAAAAGAGGCAGAGTGTCCACGCTGTCTGCGTCTTCTCGTCTATTTGACATCACACCCCCGTCGTATCCCAACCCTCCGAGGCTTTTTTTTTAAATACGTTTTTGGCGCGCATCTGGTAAATTGCTTTCTCGTGCTTTGTTATGCTTGTCCCTGAAGATGAACAGGACAGTGCCAAAGGACGAAAAACAAGGACGACCATAGCACTGGAAGTTCTTTTTTTTATTGCTTACCTTGCCATTAGCGCTTACTTAACAGAAGGACAGGCTTCTGCGCGTAGATAATATCCGTTAGGAACGCGTGCTTCTATTGGGAAACTGGGCTCGAAGATAAAGCAGCGGCGGCCAGCTGGAAAGTCTCTGATGAATTGCTGCATGAATGCAGAAACCGACAATAAGGATTGGACAACCGTTTGCCAGAATATTTCATTCACACCTCAGACGAGATATTGGAATTTCAATTCGCATACTCGCCATCTTGTCAGCATTTCCCACGACGCCGCGTTGTTAAAACGCCCTCCCCTACACCTTACCAAGTCGTGTGTGTGTCGTCCGCTGTAATCGAGGGTCGGTGCAGCTTGCCACCACCTGGCTTGTGCAAGTATGCCGCCGAACGCCTTGCTTGACTTGTCTAGGGGAGGTGGGAGCGCGTCGATAGAGGCCTCACGGCGAGCGCCTTCGCTACCCTCTGACTCGGCAAGAAAGAGCCATGACGCTCGTTCTTCACTGGGGTCGAAAGCGTCATCCGCAGATGGGCGGAAGGGCGGAGTGAAGGGTTTCCTGGGAGCATTCAAGTTATTTGGAAAGAGGAGTAAAAGTATGTCGGAAATGAAGAAAGAGCTGGCTCGGCCAATATCGCCGGAAGCACTTATCACATCCACCACCCCTGTTAATCCCGTGCGGCCTAAAACTCCTTCGTCTACTGAGCGGGCTAGAAACCCGAGTTCTACCAGGTGCGCGAATTACAAAAAAAAGATCACATTACAGTGGGATTTGCAGGTTATTAATCGCTTCTTCAACTTCCCAGCACGCCTCAATCCCGACTCAAACCCGCAAAGTCGGAGCCAATTCTGAATTACCTCAGTACCCCACCACCCAGTCTCCCCTCTACCACCTCGGGGTCTTCAGCATCGACTGCGCTTACTCCTACATCCTGTCTGTCGAGATCATCATCTTCGCACCGATCGACTGCGATTATCCGCCTTGTAGATGTCGATTCAGACGGGACGCTCTTTCTTCGGCGTGAAGGACTCGAACATTTACGGAGAATCGAGGCGGATGTCTTTGTAATCGCTGCAATTGGTGGGAGTGGCATTGGGAAGTCGAGCGTGCTAAACCGAATTGCGAAAAGCCGAAAGCGCTTTCCTGTAGCGGAAGAAAAGAACCCGAGAAAGCCGTCACAACAGGGAATATCGTTTATGACTGTGGACCCATGGTGGGAGACGGATGCGCAGGGCAACCACAATCGGAGAGATATGAACTCAAGTGGAATGCCCCAAGTCATGCCAAAGAAAGTGCTCCTCCTTGATACGCCTGGATTGGAAGGGACCGACACAGTCCTTGACCGGGAACTCAACCTTCTTGCCCTAGTGATGCTCATCGCATCATCGGTGCTGGTTGTTGGGAGAGAGAGGTTCGATGATGCAGCGCTGCGCACACTTAGGTAAGACCGCGACGTTCAAAGGCCATTAAAAAGCTATGCTCGAACCACTAACGAATTTTATAGAGCATTTGGCGAACTTCCGAAACTCATCGACCCTTCGACTTGCCTGGACGTACTTTCATTGTGCCTCCCAAAGCTGGTTTGGGTCCTTCTAGACGCCGACACAAAAACGTCAGACGACGACGCTAACTTCCTCGATGCCATGCTCCACCCACCAAACCAGCTTAAGACCAATGAGACGACTGAGATGGTTCGGGCAGTACTCACAAAACTGTTTCCATACCAGTCACTCTACAGCATCCCATCCCCATCTCCTAAGGAGGAATTGCCCCCTGTCGATGAGTCCGCGGATAATCCACCGAGACGGCCAAAATCCAACGCATACCGGCGACGTATGGAGCGGATGATTAGTGCCCTTGGAAGGACAACCGACGTCAAGAAAGCCTGGGCGTTACGAGGGGATATGATGGCGCTTCCTCTGAAAGGCAAAGGTACATTGTGGAGTCTAGCCATCTCATGTTCTGACTCGGAAGCAACTCGCAAAAGCTGACAAAGCTGCCGGTTTGTAGCCGTGGCTAACCTGCTGGTTCTTTGCTGCGACGTGTTAAATAAGAGTGAGCCCCTGGATCTGACATCCTTATGGCAAGAGACGTATGGTGGGTTACATATGCCGAGAGCACTATATGTTATCTCTGCTTAAACCTACGTTTCCTCCCAGACCGAAGATGGAAAATGGTACAGCAGACAGCGAGATCTAAATGTATGTTCCACTAAAGCATGAGTGGGTAATCTTGCGCTTACGTACTAACTAATTTTCAATTCTCGCAGATGAAGACCTAATGGCAGCGGTAGCAGTACCGGACATGCCTATGGATTTAGCAGCTCTCCGCAAACGGCATGACGAATGTGCCCGAAAGTCTACTCTTGCTGTTCGGGACAGCTTGGATGTGGACACTAGAGGAAAACTTTGGAGAAGACGGGAAGAGGAACTTTTGGTATGATGACTGACGCGTCTCTGCGCGAGAATGACCAGGTGCTGATGTTCGAATTGCTCACCAGGCATCAATGGGTCAAATGGACGAGCGTGGTAAAGTGCATCCCATTGATGCGTTTCTTGCCACCTTTGTTATCAAAAACTACGAAATGGCTATTGCTCGTTGTCGGTCTCTATTGGCCAAGGGACAAGACGAAATTACGAATAAGGTATCCATCTGATGCCAGATACAGCTGTTTTCAAGAAGTTGTACCAACAGGTTTCTGTATAGATTGCCGATGGCTACTACGAGGATGTTTCGCACTTTGACGATAATGTGAACCGCCTCGTCGCGCACTTCCATCGCACCTGTCGCACACCCGCGCTGCTTTCCGGAACGACCATCACCTCCCTTCTAGAATCTTTCCATGCTAAAATCACATCACAACGCACGCATCTGTTACAGCATTTTCAAGAACGAGCACAGCACGCCGCCGAGCGTGCGGCAAGGCATAATATCATACGCGCTGAACGTGAACGCAAGGAAAGACAATGGAAGGTTATGAAAGCGGCGGAGGACCTGCGATGTCTTCAGGAGGCTGTTGGACACGTTCGAGTACGGGCAGTGGCCGAGGAAGCACGATTGAAAGAAGAGGAGCGCGAGGCAAGAAGAAGGTTGATGGAGGCGATTTCCGTCTCAGAAGCCTCTGGTATTGCGACGGTTGGTGTGTCGGGGCCTCCCCCAGATTCAAGCGGAATGATTGCAGGAATGATAGGAGGAATGGTAGGAGTGCCACCACGGAGTAAAACACCTCAAGGTCGCCGTCGATCCAGAAGTGGGTGGAACCCAAAAGAAATGTTGACCGACGAGACGGGATGGCAAGGGGTTGGCAACAGTAAATTGCGATCTACGTCGGCAGGCCGCTTGGGAAGTTCCAAAAGCGACAATGGAGATTGGTACGGCGGCGGCGGGTTAGTAGCTTATTACCAGCAGCAAATACCTCCCGTTCCGCCATTGCCTACGATGCCTATGGTTCACCCGGGACCACCAAGCGGGACTCACTACATGGGAGCACGTCCTGGACATACACGAACGAGATCTGGTCCGGCGCCAGCTTTTCCTCCGGGTGGATATGGTACAAATAATGGACATACCGGCTTTGGAGGATACAGTGACGGTTATATTGGTTATGGAGGTTATCGTTGAGGTTTGATGGGCTGTTGTACGTATAGATGATTCAAGAATGGGGGGTTCACGATACATAGAGGCTCTGGATATAAGGGAGTACATTCCCATTTATTTTTACTAATGCACATGTCATATAATGTTGGGAATAGAATGTCTGTATGTACATTAAATCCTTTTTTACTGGTTCTACAACTCCTATCGAGTATGTGATGGGACACCACACAGTGGTTAACACAGCGGTTTGAATTTAATATATTTGTAATTTCTTCCATTGTGGGTTCGTTGTGGTTGCATTCATTCACTGCACTATTTCATAGCAATTGCTACGGCGGTATGGCCATGACATCAAACCTGGTTTAACGCATGCGCTGCTGTGTTTCTTGTACAGCCTCAAAGAGTCGATTACCTAAGCTTGAACGTCATATAACCATATATGTCCGGCCGAATCTTCGGACATCGAGCACCGCGTCCAGGATCGAGTTGAGAATCTCAGCTTTGAGATATCCAGCGTATTCCACAACGGACATTGTCCTGCTGCATACCAAGCCGCCCACACTTACATCTTATTATCCTCCTATTAAATCACCAACTTTTATGAAAACTACCGCTGGAACAATATGACATTTGGCATTCCGCCGCGAGGAGGAAGGGGCAAATGGCGAGGGAAATGGAAGGGTGGTCGTTCCAATGGCCTGCGACGACGAATAGGAGGATATGAAAGAAACCAAACAACTGGAGAGGATCCTGCTAACCGACCAGAAAATGATGCTTCTGGTGGAACAGAGGCTCCCATTTCTGGACTAAACGTAGATGGACCGTCCGAAGTGGTTGTCGAACCGTTTGTGGAAAACATGGATACTCTCGATTTTCGTAAAGAGGAGGTTCGTGTACGGGATGAAATGGATGAGAAGATGGGGTTCTATCGATATACGGAAGGTCCGGAGCGGCTGGGTTGGATGGTGAATATGCATCCGGTAAGACGACATTTCCTAGAGGGCTGTTGAGGGACAGTGGGGTTTGACGCAAATATGTTAGACGGTATTGTTCGATGGTGAATGGCCCAGTGGAAAGGCAGCTGTAGATTTGTACTTTCTGGATGAAGATGGCGCTTCTTTTAAGGCGACAATCATATACGAGCCGTACTTTTTTGTGCTCTGCAAGGTGAGCAGTGTGATTTGTTAATGTTGAGCTCAACATTCCTTTACAAAACGCTGACATCTACGGGGTCGCAGCCTGGCACCGAAGCAGACGTTGAAGAGTACATTCGACGCCGGTTTGACAAGGTCATACTTTCCGTCGAAAGAGTTGAAAAAGACGATCTCGATTTGGTACGTCATCGCGGGTGTCGCCCAACTGGCGCCTAGTATCACGATGCTCACAAACTTTCTATCAATAGGCGAATCATCTTCTCGGAAACAAGCGAACGCTTCTGAAGCTGAAGTTCTGGAACGTGCAGAACCTGCTCTCTGTTCGAAAGATGCTACTACCGGCTGTTGCTAGAAATCGACACAAGCAGGAAACATCTGGAGCGTATGATGAAGTTGCCGAGTAGGTGGTTCTTGAATCATCTCGGTATGATTGCATATCTGACATTGGGCTGTTTAGAATGACAAACCAACAAAACGCTGCGGAACAGGCAATTCAAAAAAACCACCGAGATGCGCTGGACTTTGTCATAGATCTGAGAGAGTATGACGTTACATATTACACACGCGCTGCCATAGATTGTGGTGAGTTGGAAGCGCCTGTTTGTTTCTCATACACGAATGTCTAGTGACTTTGACCTCTTGACAGACCTAAGAGTTGGATTGTGGTACACTGTCAAAGCGTTGCAAGGGTCGATTTTGTTAGAACCACGACCAGATAAGGTCAAGCGTGCCGATCCTGTGGTTCTGGCCTTTGATATTGAGACAACAAAGCTACCGCTCAAGTTTCCTGATGCCACGATTGATGCGATCATGATGATTTCATATATGATAGATGGCCTAGTAAGTGTCCCAACATTCATAATTTACTCACTATAAGGCGCATTGCACTGAGACGCACATCTTCAGGGCTACCTTATCACAAATCGAGAAATTGTATCAGAGGACATTGACGATTTCGTGTACACTTCAAAACCTGAATATCCCGGGAATTTCACAGTGTTCAATGAGCCAGATGAAGTATGATCGCTGCAGCCTTCTTGAATGTGTGTTGCGCAGAACCAAGCCATTTTTTGTATGTTAGGAATCGCTTCTCCGAAGATTTTTTGAGCACGTTCAGGAGTGCCGTCCCACCGTAATTGTGACATACAACGGAGATTGGTTCGATTGGCCTTTTGTTGAAACCCGAGCGAGAGTCCATGGCATTGACATGAATGAGGTGGGTAGATGTATAAGACGCAGTTGTCGGGCCTTTTCACCAGTTAACCATTTTCTGCTATAGGAAATAGGATTTTCTAAGGACAATAGCAATGAGTACAAATCTTACTACGCGATTCACATGGATGCCCTGTGCTGGGTGAAGCGTGATAGTTATCTACCCCAGGGTAGCCAAGGTCTGAAGGCAAGTTGCCTTCACGATACCGCTCCCCAGCATTGTGTCCTGATGAATTTGGGCGCGTACACTCTGTAGGCGGTGACAACTGCAAAGCTTGGTTACAATCCGATGGAATTGGACCCGGAAGATATGACTAGGTAATTTTATGTTTTTACCCTTTACCCGCTTCTTATTTCTTACCAGTTATCCAGATTTGCTGCTGAACAGCCACAGGTCTTGGCTCAATATTCCGTCTCCGATGCGGTGGCAACGTATTATTTGTACATGAAATATGTCCATCCTTTCATCTTTTCTCTCTGCAATATCATTCCCATGAACCCAGATGACGTTTTGCGTAGAGGTTCAGGAACGCTATGTGAAACGCTGCTAATGGTACGTTGACATAAAAGCCATCAAGGCGAAATCTAAACTCTGCTGAATGCAGGTGCAAGCGTACAAAGCGAACGTAATTATGCCTAATAAGCATGTCGACAAAGTAGGCCAGTTTTTCGAAGGCCATCTTTTGGAAAGTGAAACATATGTGGGAGGACATGTCGAAGCGCTAGAAGCCGGTGTTTTTCGAAGTGATCTGCCGGTTAAATTTCGATTGGTACCTGAGGCTTTCCAGCAGGTACATGGACTTTTGGTGCATTTAGTGGGGTCTCATAAACAAACAAATTGAGATGTGGTTGGATTATGCAGCTTATCGACGAAATAGATCAGGCTCTCAAGTTCAGTATTGTGGTGGAGGGAAATCTGAAGCTTGAAGATGTGACGAATTATGACGAGGTATAGCATGCAGGCTTTCAGTCCTTTGCCGGTTTGTTATTGACAGCGTTGGTTTTACGAAGGTGCGAGCACAAATTGTGGAAGCGCTCGCTAATCTCCGCGAGATTCCCAACCGACTGGAAAAGCCATCGATTTACCATTTGGACGTCGCCGCAATGTATCCCAACATCATTCTCACGAATCGTCTGCAACCCGATGCAATCGTTGATGAAGAAACCTGCGCTGCATGTGACTTCAATCAGGGTCCTGGAAGTACCTGTCAGCGGAAAATGTTATGGTCGTGGAGAGGAGAATACTTCCCTGCGAAGCGAAGCGAGTACAACATGATTCGAAATCAGATGCAGCAAGAAAAGTTTCCTGGGAAACTGCCTACAGATCCTCCGCGGGCGTTCCATGAGTTACGGCTGCACGAGCAGCAAACTCAGATCAAAAAGCGCCTCTCGACCTACAGTCGGAAGGTGTATAATAAAATCCACGAGACAAAAGTGGTGCCTAAGGAAAGTGTTGTGTGCCAGAGGGAAAATTCCTTCTATGTGGATACTGTGCGAGCATTCCGTGATAGGCGTTATGAGTATAAAGGCTTGCTCAAGACCTGGAAGAAGAAGTTGGATGATGCTGGGACTGCGGGCGATTTGACGAAAGTTGACGAGGCCAAAAAGCTGATTGTAGTGTACGATTCGCTTCAGTTGGCACACAAGTGAGTTCCTTCAAAGGTGTTGAAACAATTACATTCATTCTGACGGGAAATTGTTAGGTGTATTCTGAATTCCTTCTACGGATATGTGATGCGAAAGGGTGCTCGATGGTACTCAATGGAGATGGCTGGTATAGTGTGTTTAACTGGGGCCACCATTATTCAATTGGCGCGGACTCGGATTGAGCAAATCGGAAGACCTCTCGAACTAGATACGGACGGTATTTGGTGTATTTTCCCCGCAACCTTCCCAGAAAATTTTGCCTTCAAACTCAAAAACGGCAAAGTATTTCCTATATCCTATCCGTGTGTCATGTTAAATCATTTAGTGCATGATCAGTTCACAAATCACCAATATCAGGAGCTCGATGATCCTGCTCAAAATTCATACACGACGCGCAGCGAGAATAGTATCTTCTTCGAGGTAGACGGCCCATATCGTGCCATGATTTTGCCATCGAGTACCGAGGAGGACAAGCTGTTAAAAAAGCGCTACGCTGTCTTCAATGATGATGGATCATTAGCTGAATTAAAGGGATTTGAAGTTAAACGGCGAGGAGAGCTGAAGTTAATCAAAATCTTCCAAAGCCAGCTCTTTAAGGTGTTTTTGGAAGGAGGAACGCTCGAACAATGTTATGCTGCTGTCGCAAATGTTGCCAATCAATGGTTGGATGTTTTGTACAACAAAGGGGCCGGTGTTGGGGACAACGAACTATTCGATCTCATTTCGGAGAACCGAAGTATGAGTAAGAGCTTGGAGGACTACGGGGCGCAAAAGTCCACCTCGATTAGTACCGCAAAGCGATTGGCCGAGTTTTTAGGGGATCAGATGGTCAAGGACAAAGGTTTGAACTGCAAATTTATCATTTCCGCCAAACCATTCGGTCAGCCTGTTAGCGAGCGAGCCATTCCGGTAGTAATTTTCCAGGCGGATCCAGGGGTCCGAAAACATTACATGCGAAAGTGGTTAAAGGATCCCGGTCTGCAAACTTTCGACATCCGCGATATCTTGGATTGGAAGTACTATATGGAGCGATTTGGAAGTGTCATTCAAAAGTTAATAACAATCCCTGCGGCGATGCAAGGGGTGAAAAACCCTGTGCCTAGAGTTCGACATCCGGACTGGCTGCTTAAGCGGGTGGCTGCAAAGGATGACAAGACAAAGCAATACCGTATCACTGAGATGTTCCAGAAGAAAGCGATCGGTGATAAGGAGAACCGTGAAGGCGAAAATCTGTTGGGAAATGAAACGGTCGATGTACAGTCCGACGAAGAGAATGCCGAGGGTAACGCTAATGCGAATGGCGTCCAAGATCTGGAAGATATTGCAAGAGGAAAAGAGGCGTCTGTCCTCAGAGATGGGAGGATCGTGCCTGTTGTACATAAGACCTCAAAGATCCTAGGAAAGCGCAAACAGCGGAACAAGCAATTCTCAGCTCAAATGGATGATGACGACTCGGCACTGCAGGATCTGGATCCGGCGGAGAATATGCCAGATATGCACTCAGACTACTCTGGCTGGATTCAATTCCAGAAGCGACGATGGAAACGGAGAAGGGCACAGCGAGCAATGGAAATAGCTATGTTCGGAACTGGTGCAAAGACCGACCCACGCGGTGTCCAGGGATTCCTCCGGCAGCAAGCGAGAAATATCTTGGCGTCTTCATGGCAGATTTTAGAGATTGCCGAGACTGATATTCCAGGTGATTTTCGAGTGTGGGCACTCGTCCAGGGCGACCTTCATTCCATCAAACTGAGTGTACCCCGAATATTTTACGTCAACAGTCGGATACCTGATCCCGATGAGAATACTGAAAAGGTCGGTGTAAAAATGGTTAGACGGGTGCGAACACTGCCGCGATGTCACCCGTGTTTGTTTCTTTACGAGATGACGATGGCTGAGCCGTTTTACCGGGAGAACTCCGCCTTATTTGCGGCTATGTCGGATCACCAGGAAATCGAAGGGGTGTATGAAATGCAGGTCCCCCTTCTATTCCGTGCGTTGATAAGACTAGGCTGCGTGGCTAATGTAGACCGCCAGAGGATCTTGAGCGGGCGTGGATTAGACCAGGGCTTCGAACTGGACGAAGTGATTCACAAGGCCATTGATTCGCATACGCCATACTTGCCGGCAGATGTCAAGATCCATTATCTTTACTTGTTTCAAACTTCGAATGGTAACCGAAAGTTTTTCGGACTATTTTCGACGGTCATGAAGAAGGGATGGGTTTTTGTCGTTGACCAAGCAAGGAACAGGGACGCCATACCAAACTTATCCAAGATGTATGCGGAAAGGAAGAGTGAGACGAAAACTGGGGGCTATTCTAGTTCTCAACCGTTTAGGCAGACCCAGGTGGATAATATGGCGGAATCTGATGCAATCGAATACGCAGATGATATTGACATTACGGCCACCTTGTATGCGACAGAAGTCGAAGCTATAATTGCCATCAATCGCTCATTGCGGGAGTATCAGCAACAACGCCGTGGTGCCACTGTCCTTGCTCTGCAGGCTGTGAAGACCGCAAAACAGTTGCAAATGGACGGCATTTCGGTCATCTTCGACTTCCCCATCATCACGTTACCGACACATAAAAAAGATACAAACTTCCCTACACTGGGGTGGCAGCAATACGTGTGCAAAAGGATGCTGTCGCATTTTTTGAATCTGAACGACTTTTTGAAAGAACGCATAGCGCTTTCGCGATATGCGGATGTGCCGGTCTGCAATATCTCGCAAGATTATACCACGTTCCTTGCGGATCTTGGATTCGCCAGGCGACTCAAGAGGGCCGATATGGTGTTATGGTACTCTGCATCTGATGTACCGGATCTAGGCGGATGCGAACAGGACGACCACCGATTCGAGTTGGATGAACTCATCAATCCAGAAATCAACATCCCAGGATGCTATGAGACTGTGTGCATTGAGCTGTCAGTTTGGGATTTGACGATGAATACCTTTATGCAATCTGGATTGATGGGCGAGATTGAAGGAGGTGGAGCCGCTTTGGGTGGAAACGGAGTACAGGCCGTTGGGCACCTGATGGATGATTATACCAAAGGGACAGAGGAAGGGAGCAATATTGTTCGAGATCCAGGTTCGAATGGGGATGAGCTTTCGCCCTTAACATTCAGCATTTTGAAGTCCATGGTGATGGGCTGGGCGGATGACGTCCGGAGAAGGAACCGACTAGCATCGTATATGCTTGAACATCTTTATAGATGGATCACCTCTCCTGCGTCTCGCATGTTCGACCCAGTTTTGCATACCATTATTCATAGCCTTATGCGCCGCGTGTTCGTGGAACTGATGTCCGAGTTCAAGCGCCTGGGAAGTAAAGTTGTCTACGCTACTTTTGACAAAGTTGTCATTGCAACTACAAAAGTGGAGTTTGTTAACGGGGTGGTCTATGGGACGTACATTACCGACGCCATTACGCGGAAGCCAATGTTTGAGACCTTAGAGTTGAAGGTGGAGAGATATTGGGGTTTCCTGATGTGGATGGATCCGCACAATTTCGGAGGTATCATTTGCGAAAACCCAGAGGAGCTATTGCATGAGGGTCGACGTCTAGGGTTGGATGATAAGAAACAAGATACGGAAGAGAGTAGCACGAAAATACAACCGAGTCTGATGGCTGACATGGAATGGAATATGTGCGACTATCTTCCGCCAGCGGTTCAGCAAAAGTTCATGAAAACAGTGGCCGAGTATGTCTTTGAAGTACTCAACTTCAAGCAGAAGATGCTGGAGACCGGGGTCGCTGGCAGTGTCCGCGACGGCGATCGGCATCCTTTGACGCAATTTCTAAGGGAGCTGCTTAATACCACCGTAAAGCGAAACTTGTTGAAAGTGGTGCCAGACATTGTCCACCATGTTGAGGCTAAGCGTAATCCGGGAGCATACGATTTTCCCCTTCTTCCTGGTTCTCATTTGACGATGACGAATCCAGCCTTAGAGTTTGTCAAATTTGTCTGTGCGGTCCTAGCCTTGGACACCTGGAATGAGCGAGAGGTGCGCACCCTCAAGCAAAATCTGCTGAAGCTGATTGATGTCAAGGAGTTTGGCGAAGGTACAAATTTTGTGAATCCATGCGAACCGTTCAAGCTTCCGCAGGTTATCTGTGAATATTGCAATCATTGCCGCGATCTGGATTTGACCCGCGACAAGGATCTTTTACCCCGGAGAGTCAACGATGATGGTGATAATGGTGAAGAAGAGGGAATTCCAGATGAAGGCGCAGTTGGAGCATGGACATGTCCCTGCTGCGAAACAGAGTACGATAAAGCATCCATTGAGCAGCGACTTTTGGATATTGCTCAAAAACGACTCGAAGCGTGGCAGCATCAAAATATTCGATGTACCCGATGTCGCTATGTCAAAGCAGAGGATATGAAAGAAGAGTGTGAGAGATGTCGAGGTACGATGGTGGGGGAATATGTGACAAATGATTTCATGAGACGAATGGTGGTTTTTGGGAGCATCGCCAGGTGCAACGGATTTGAGATATTAGGGGAGGTCGTTGGGTGGGCTTTACAACTCTCGTGAGCTAGATGATGGGAGATGGATGCAAACGACATGTACTGGTTATCTGTGGGCAAACTTTTCATTCTGTAATTATTTATTATTATTTGACAGCTGGACAGCTGGACATTGGGTCATTATCACCCAACCCTCAATTGAGATCGAAATGTGAATAGATGTTTCATGTCGGAAAGAATTTGCAGATGTTCCTTCTAAGCAAACCTTCAGGGTGCAACTCTAACAACCATTTTCTTGAGTGAACACTGGACAACTTGGCCAATTCCTTACAACAGGGCCGAAAAAGGATCTTATTCGCCAATGGATTGCACTTCTCAACAGCCACAGCCGCAATCACAGACATTGCCTGCTGCTTCTCCAAATTTGACTTGCGTTGGCTTTACAGAGAATGTGCCTCGGTCAGCTTGTCGACGAGCACATGCCTGCATTGGGTGCAGTTGAGCCTGCTAAATGAACGGAAAGAGGATATCAGCTGTTTTCTCCTGGAAGCATAAATGGTGAACCTAACAACATACTGATTCTGCATCGTTTGGCACGTCGAATGTGTATTCAAACTTATTGCCTCGAGTGAAACCGGTAGATTTCGCCACCCCGTCAATCTTTGGGAAGGTGCCAGGTGTGAATCTCGGCATCGAATACGTGTATCTTGCATACAAAAATGTGAGTCTATTAACCTTCAGATAGATCCAAAACACTTGCAAACTTGGTTACCTGTCACCCGTTTCGGTCGAAAATCGCTGTCTCGGGTCGATTTCGACGCCATTTAGGTATACCGGGTTGTTTCGGACACTTCCCTGCGGTTCTTTGTTGCCGACTTTTGTGCCGGGCGACTTGAGGGCCGTCATTGTCTCGTAGAGGGGGTGAAAGGGACGGTGTACCATTCTATAGTTTTTCAGCAAGTAAACACCAACTTGGCTAATATATATGGAACATGGATCGTCTTGGATATCTTACCTGGACGTGCTCATCCAAGCATTAGGGTCCTGCACCTGCATCCATCGTGTTGGATCAGTCTTCCTAATTCTTTCTTGATCTTTTGCGGAAAGTATATCAGCAGGATCGTCGCGACCTAGGATATTAGCGTGATGTGATCGAGTGTATCCGTCTTCGACCATATGACTTGTATTATAATTTCGCCAATCCCCCTCGGTTGGGGGATTACGATTGGAGCGCTGGGTAGAGCGAATAGACTTTTAGAGGTCGAAAGCGCTGATGGAATTAGATTGGACGCACCTCAAACCTTCCAACATCATTGTCGGTACCGAGCTCCTGAATCTGACCGCTGTTGCTAATGTAGGCACTGCCAGAAGGTGTAACTTTGTCTTTATCGAATTGAGGACCCTTGTAGGAGAGTCGACTGGAGTCATAACTAGATTTCATGGTACTTGTCATATTTCCCCGCGCCTAATTGCCAAAAAGTTGGGATGAGGCATGGGCAGCCGGTCTTTCGAAAATTACTTTATCCTTACCGTCCCGTCAGTGGTAACGTTATATTTTGGTGGCATTCGAGTGAAACCAGAATCGATCAGCGTGGAGATCTCACCGCTTTGCGGGGAAACGGTGGTGGGTGCCTTATAGTGATTCTTGTGAGATGTTCCAAAGGGTTCCTTTATACTATTATGCAAAGAATGTTACGGGCAATATAAAATAAGTTTTGCTTTGACGGAGATGTTCTTACTTGAACTCAGGTCCCTCATCCACCGATCTATCGTATTCCACATATGGTATAACGTTTATCGAATATCCGGTCCTCGGTTTCTGCAGATGGCTGGGCGTACGTGTCGTGCGAACATCTCCACCAGCTTTTTTGAAGTATTTGGTATTATGCGTCGTCGCATAAGCTGTACAATAGAAGTGTTTGGGATTCCGTGAAGCTCCTCTGGAGCAGATGATGTATGGTGTAGCGGTGACATCGTTTGCATCCAATTGAGAGGGCGCAGATAAAATACAGTCTTTGTGTCGTGGGTTACATTCAATTGAACGCCAGTGAGATATAATGTCGGTTTCGGCACTCGGAAGAGAGGGGAGGGATGAGTGGTCCTTTAAGGAGAGTGCGATAGTGGAGCGAGTGTGAAGAGCGGGTGCTTGGAGAGTGGTGGCCATCATATAGTTGCCCGAGTGTTAATTGTTATATATAGGCCCAAGGAAGGTATGACAGCCTTTGTTTGCTTTCACCTCCAGAAAAGAATTGCAGACCTCAGATGCGCATATTAATCCCAGCCGACTTATCGGAGGATTTTCAATAGGATGTGACCCTGTGCCAAATTCGAGTACGGATATACCGGAATAATTCTCCGACTTAGGTGTGCATGTTTATGAAAGTGTATTACTTTTTAAAAAAGCCCTTAATCTTTCCACCTAATCCTTCATCCTCTCGTGTGCCCTTTTCACTGCCTTCCCCGTCTAAACGTTTAACTGCTTCGGGTGGCGGAGGACTACCACCCATCATGATTTGCATTACATTAGCCATATCCACGGGCTTTCCATTGGCATCCAATGCGCCCGCTTCTGTCAGAAGTTTGGCAACATTCAGCATTTTGGACCGAATCGAGCCATCAGCAAACATCCGCATCATAATGAGAGGACCTGGACGTAGAGATCAAGTCAGTCCGAGGTTAGATTGAATCAACAAGTTTTAAAGTACAAGTACAGAAAATTATCCTCAAATCTAGGTGGACTGGTGGAAAGGTAAACTAACCCGGCTGTTTGACAGGATTTGATGGGTCAATGAATCCTTTGCTATGTAGGAGTAACCCCAAAGACTGAACCTCATTCAGTAACCGAGGGTCACGCTGGATGGCTTGGAAAATCGCCATGGCTTTTGGGTTCTTTGATAATTCTTGTAGTACGGCAGTCATGTCCGGCGAGCTGCTGTTGCTCCCATGTTCCGCCCTTGCAATGTGCGTTGTGTGCAATAGACGACAGAAGGGGCGCCATATAGGAACAGTCGGGATGGCAGGGCGGCGGTAGGGGTGGAATTCCAGAGCTGTATTAATGAATAGACGGGTAACTCTCATATTGGCAGTAAGAATTGAACCAAATGTGATGAAAGATGAATGTATTGCATGGAACACCAGTAGATGCGACGAGTGTCGAATTGCCCCACACTGCAAGTGTGGCACAGCACAATTGGCTCAAATCCGGCTTAGTGCGGCTTCGAATGAATTTGCCCATCATCCAACCATACCTCGATTTGAACCAAGTCTGGATTTGTGTGCCAAGAGCTAAATTGGTCTGATCATTCGGTTCCTGTTGAACCCGCTTCGATGCAACCATAGAAACAATTCGTTTTCGAATGCGCATACGATCATAAACTTTCTGAAGAGCGACATCTTGGAGCAGCCCACATTTGTACAGTATAGCTGCCTAAGCAAATGCACAAGGGTTTCACCGACGGTTAGACAAAATTGCTTGCCAATATAAACAGCACGCTGAGAATAAGGAACAAATATGTACACCAAGCCAGGCACTTTTATTATTAGGTCAAAGGAACCGGCTAACCGTCACCGCATAAGTAAATGAACACAAATGAAAACTTCCTAAGCCTGGATGTCCTTCTTGCGGGTACCGAAGAAGGAAGCCTTCTCGCTGGCAGTCTGGAAACGACCGTGTCCGAACTTGGAAGAGGTGTCGACGAACTTGAGCTGCACCTTCTCCAAAGCCGAACGCTTGGTGTGGACCAGGAGAGACTTGCGAAGAGTAAGAACCCTCTTCTTAACACCAGGGGTGGATCCCTTAACCATGATCCAGTCCTCGTTGACGATACCGTAGTGGGGGAAACCACCAAGAGGGGTGATCGTCTTTTGGGTAAGGTCGTACTCGGTGGCACCGCTGTTCTTGTCACCAGCCTTGCCGACACGGTAGATCTTCTTGTTCATTTCAGTACGGTGGTGGTAACCGTCCTGACCAGCACGAGGAACCGAGTACATGACTCGGGACGGGTGCCATGCACCAATACAAGCGACCTTACGGAGACCCTTGTGAGTCTTACGGGGAAGCTTCTTAGTACCCCAACGGTGAGTGACACCCTCGAAACCGTGACCCTTTGTAACACCGATAATATCGATCATCTCATCCTGTTCGAAGATAGAGCTGACATCGACAGTCTTTTCGAAGTGCTCCTTGGCCCAGTTGACCTTGTCGGCGACGGAGCCACCGTTGAGCTGGATCTCCATGACGTGGGCCTTCTTCTGACCGATCTTAACCTTGCGAATCTGGGTGTGGGCAATGACACGCACAACCTGGCAGTACTTCTTAATACGCTCAAGCTGCTGGGCAATGGGCTTGCCTCCGTCGGCGTACTTCTTGGCGTACTTGGTGAAAGCCTTCTTCTTGGAGCGGTACCAGTTCTTGTAGAAGCGACGCTTCACCTCATCACTCAGGTGCTCAGCCCACACGGTAGCCAAGGAGCGGAGACCGCGGGGAGTCTCAACGTAACCAACCACACCAACGATGACCATGGGAGGTGTCTCGATGATGGACACAGCCTCGACGACCTCCTTCTTGTGCATCTCTGTTAAGAGTTTTTTTGTTACCAACATGACCTCCATTATATGAAGCTTGCTTCAAACAGCTTACTTGATCCAGGACGGTCCAAGTCACGAACAATGTGGGTCATACCCGCCTTGTAACCGAGGAAGGCCGTAAGGTGGACGGGCTTCGAGGGATCATCCTTGGGGAAGGACTTCACCTTTCCCCGGTGACGCCTGGCACGCTTACGCGGCAGGAAACCAAGGGAACCCGTACGGGGGTGTTCGAACTATGCGAAGCCCATACATATTACAATAATTAGTTGCATTCTCTTTATTTAAATACCATTGGAAAACTTGCCTTCCTGTGGCTCATGTTGTTAGAGAGCCGAGCCGTACGCAGATTGAAGGGCAAGAGTGAAGAGGGAAGAAGGCAGAAGGCAGAAAGAGGTCTGTTTATATGGTCTTTTTTCTTCGGGAATTGCCACGTGATCTTCCATAAGAGTCCATATTGATTAACCAGCCACTCTCACCATTTGCTCCACAGCTCCTCATGCATCTTAGAGTGTAAAGTAAAAAGCCCTGCAAGGTTTAACGAAACACCACAGCTCACCAGCTTCACACAGGTTCAGACAAGGAAACCAACTGCGTGCACCGTTTCCCACACACCCAAGTGCCAACATCCATCCTCGCAGCACTTAATATCGCCGTTCATTGCTTCACAATGCCCAAGACAAAGCCAAGCAAACGCCCTGCTGGTAAATATTTCAGTCACAGAACCACCCCACGGCAAGCTTGCTACCCCCATATAGTTACATTTCACTGCTCGGTGACGAATCTGCAGTCCCTCGACCATACTGGCGGTTAGGATGAGCGTGCTGTTGAGCCTCCTTTCATTGATTGCCCCCGAATTTTCGGAAGCGCGGCATGATATGCAATTTGGTTGCAAGCTCATCTGCCAGACGCCGCCAGTTGAACTGCACATTGCAAAGGTCACAATCACGAGCGCGAGATGAATACGTAACTACGACGGTTAAGTACATATATGCTTCTTTATCGATCCTTCATCCTTTTGTTGTTTGACTTTTATGATCGTGGTCTCATAGTCCTTCATTCGTAGCACGACTCCCAGCTACCAAAGAGGGATATGCCAAGCATTCGCGACTCTCCCAAGAGGGGAAGATCTGTTATCGGTGTTCCAAGTCCACGAAGGTTGTGGGGCCTCTGATAAAGGTCGGCAAACATCATAGATGTGAGGGTTGTGACAAGGAAGCGAAGGAATTTTCCTTATTGGCTCAAGAAGGGAAAGTTTGCGGAAATTGTGGTTACGAGCCCGACCAGGTCGGAGCGTTGACTAAGGGCGGAAAACTTTATTACTGCAAAGAGTGCCATATTCAAAGAAGAGATGCACGTGAGCGCCGAAACAAAGAGTCGCAGGATGCCGTTAGATGCCTTCGTTGTCCTGCTGTGTTGGATCTGCTCCTGTACGGGAATTATCATTACTGTAAGGCATGCTTGCCCAGTTGGAATGGTCGGCGTCCGAACTTGAAGAGTCAGTCTGCAGATTCTCGGCCGGTGTGGGTGCCTAAATTTACTCCTCCTTACACCTATCTGGATCTCCTACATTATCCGACCGAAGTCCAAAGACGCATGCGGACAGTAACATTTGTGCCCCCAACTGATAATAAGAAGATCATCTTCTTTGACTTCGAGTGGGCATTTATGAAGGCGAGAATGAAACACGAAGATGTCAGGCCGTATCATGTGGGCTGGAAAATACTCCATAAGCCGGCTCAGTCTCAGTACATCAACGTCCATGGAACGAGATTTTCTGAATCGGACTTAGCTACCCTGTGGCATAAGCAGTTTCTGCACGACACTTGTGTATTTGTTTCGTGGTCTACGAACGACGTTGATAAGAACATTTTGACACGTATATACACTGACAAATATGGCGAGATTCCCACGCACTGGTCGTTCTTTAACCCATTTTGGTCTGCACAAGCAATTTGGCGACCGAAACCCAGGGGCATGAGCGTGAATGCCGCCGCGTCGATTACCCATGTGCTAGACGGTTATTTTCCTTCTCTTCGGCTGGATTATATTTCCCCCATTTTGTTCCCCGGCTATAATCTCGAATTCCACCGGCCGGATGATGATTGTAAAGCCCTAGAACTGATCTACCTTCTGCTGAACGCCGTGTGGGAACGGAAGGATGTTAAGGAGGTGATGAATGGTCTGGGAGGCAGCATTGTGGGAAAATCAGTTGAAAACCCGAAACCACGCCGCCGGGTGGAATATAGCAATGATGAGGAGGAACCTTCTCCGACAACACCCCGCCGAGTAGCGTATAGCAGTGAAGAATACGATGACGACGATGAAGCTGCTTCCTCTTCCTGGAATGTTGAAAACCCCAACCGCATAACCAAAACCCATCTAAAAGTCGGCGACCTCGGCTCCAACAATACTGTAGATAGCGAGGCCGAAGCCTGTGAAAGGCCCATCAGGGTGCGAAGACGGGTTGTTGTGGAGAACGGAGCAGAGGAGATGGACGATTGTGCAAATCCTCCGGCTAGAAAGAAGAGGAAAACTGTGGCAAAGGTGCGTAATTGTTTTTGTTTACTGCGTACTCTGATTGTTATAGTTCTAGGAAACTTCGCGAGTGTCTTCTCCTGTCCGGTATCACGCCCGTAGTTATCATTTGCGTGCAATCAGCCTTAGGAGGTACATCCTTGCATACGCTCTATGAGCTAACTGGTGCATCAATGGGTTATCTGGCCTTCATTACAAAGTGACTGGTTGCGCACTAAGCAAACCATGATATCTACATATGGGGTTCCCGTGATACCAATATGGACGCGAGTGAGATGACATTGCATGAGGGAGTACCTTTCATATCGTCTTGCATACTGGAACTGTACTAAAGTTGTACCCTTGTAGGATATTGTCTCAGAAGTCCCTGAGACTACGACTCTTTCAATGAAGGAAGCGCTAGTAATGCTGATCAATCACAAGTCTTCAGCCCCCTTCGTAGCGCCTGTGAATCCATTGGTGGCGCCAGGGTATTATGAACTTATACGGGAGCCGATGGACCTTCTTACAATGCGCACGAAGGTGCAAGCGGGCGAGTATAATTTGGACGGCTTCATCAAAGATTTCCGAAACATTATCTCGAATTGCTTCACGTATAATCAACCGCACAGCGGAATCTGCACCCTCGCGAACGCACTGGCGGATTATTTCAACCATCATATACTGCCATTCTTGACAACGGCCAAAGCACCCAAACAGCGGGATGCGACAGATGTGCCGGAAGATATGGACACCAGGGATATTGATCTTATTTAGACTTTGACACTTTCTTGTAAATAATGCGTATTCAAAGAGAACAGAAGCATGAGATCTCTAGTTCGTTATGTATCTGCACTTTGCGGGCGCACTAGGGATACGTAGTCCCTACGGTTGCCGCGTATGCATCGACATCAACGAGAGGCCAGAGTCTCATACGCGGGAACCTGAACAAGGTGGAGGGGCACCTTCAGAGATGTCTCTGGACGAATCGCCATGGTCGACAAGCAACAGACTATCCATTGCATATCCATCCATCCATCGCTCCATTCGTCCATCCATCCATCTGCCCCTCCATCCATCCCTTCCGTGCGGTTCTGCTTCAAGACTCCTCTCGGCCAACTATCAATAATCGTCCTACTTACCATTTCGATGTGCCGTAGCCGCGATCTGAAGAGGGAAGAAATCCGAGCAGCTCGGCTGTCAGTTTGAAAGCCCAAGAAGGTGCTCACGTGAGTATCCCGTGATATCTGGTAATGCGTCATGGTGAGTCACGTCAACAGAAGCGCGTTCGAGTTGGATTTTGACCTGCCTTCCACCGAGGCGATGTTTTCCCGTCCACTCCAGAGACTGTGCCCAAAGCATCTTTTCAGCAGATGCAAGGCATACGTTCACACCCAGCGTCATGTCCCAGTTCTTTTGGAAGAGGCCCTGCACCAAATCCGCTCCGCTTCAGAGAACAAGGAAGGCACGAGACTCTTTTGTGATGCGACGTTTGGGGACGGAGGGTATACGAAAAAGTTGCTAGGTGGGTGGTCGTAGGCCTGTTAACCCAATGAGATTTTTTAATGACCTCCACAATGCCGCTACTTGTGCATGTGTTTCGAAAGCTAGATAGGCTGGATTGTAAGGTGGTTGCCATTGATCAAGATCCCCTTGCATATGAGCGAGCAGTCGATCTTGCGAATAGTGCCGCTTACAGGTACGTATGAACTTTATAGGCTCTGTAATTCTGATATGGCTGACGGTCGAAGTAGAGATCGGATCATCCCAATACAGGGAAAGGTAAAGCAACGACCGTATTTCACGAGCGGATTAAATCTGAATATGCATTCTCAAACATAGTTTGGCGATCTAGTTTCCCTTCTCCAACACAATGTGAATCTACAGTAAGAATCTCTCCTCTAATCCAACTTTTAAGTCAAGTTCAGTTTTCGTATCTTAATTCACAGTGGTCCTTGTCTCGATGGCATACTATTTGATATCGGAGTTTCCTCAAATCAGTTGGACGAGGCTGGGCGAGGATTTTCCTTCAAGAAGGACGGACCTTTGGGTAGGGCTTTGAGAAGAAAACCACTAAACATTGATGCAGTTGTCGTTGACCGCAAATGTACTTTCGGGTAGATATGCGAATGGCTTCCCGGGGCGACTCTGATAATTCCACGCGGGATTTGCAAAAAACAGTTACAGCCGAAGTCATTGTGAATAGTTAGTAGTTTTATGTCGTTAATCTGCACAACTTTAGCCGTTGAAAGGTCTCTAACACGGTTATAACTCACCAGATTTTGCCGAGCATCATATTGCCGACATCATTTATCAGGTCTGTATTTCTTGCTACCCTATCTCTTGTGCCATTCTAACGGTCAAAGCTCATAATAGTACGGCGAAGAGCGTCAGTCAAGGCGTATCGCACGCGCAATCGCAACAGCACGGGGCAAAGCTCCCATCAAGACAACGAAGCAGTTGGCTGATATCGTCTCATCCGCCGTAGGTGGGCGATGGGGTGCCGGGGCAGATGGTTTCAAGCACCCTGCTGTACGAACGTAAGTGTTTGTTTGGTAAATTGGCCTATAGCAATCGTATAGCGTTGTTAAGTTTGTCTTTTTAGATTTCAAGGGTATGCCAGTTATGTGGAAAATGTGACTCAAGCAAGCTGGTAACACAGATGCTCTCCAGGCTTCGAGTTTACATTAACGACGAACTCAATCAACTCCGGCTCGGCCTAAAGTCCGCCGAACTCTTGCTAAAGCCGACCAGCCCCTTAGTCTGCATCACTTTCCATTCATTAGAAGATCGGATTTTGAAGCAGTTTTTGAGGAAATGCTCTGCGCCACAATCCGTCGGGGTTCCTCACCAGTCCACAACGGTGGATGCAGGGGAATTGGATGACTTGGATATGGATATGTTAAATCGACCGGGGCTTAGGATGGGACGAGACGATGAGAAAGCAAGGGTTAGAGCAAAGAGGGAGAGAAAGCGTAAAAAGGGTGGTGGGCCGGGTGATATGTGGGAGCACGAAGATTCAGAGAACGGCCCATTTTTGCCTAGTTTCCATGTGGTCACAAAACGAGCTGGTGAGTACTAGCCGTTACCTCGATTTGATGTTAGATTGAAAATTTTACAACTTCATTTAGTCAAGCCGACAAGGGAAGAAGTCCAATCAAATCCCAGAGCAAGGTACGCTGTTTCTCGCGCTTAATGCAAAATATCCTCTTACACAGCGGTACAGATCTGCCAAACTTCGGGCCGCAATTCGTACGGCACATCCTCCAATGTTTCCTCTCAATATGGAAGACGCAAGTGGACATGCATTGTGGTGATTCACCATTCTCAATGTCTCTTTTTTTTTGGCCGGAAATAATGGAAGTCTACTGAGCATTTCTACTGTATTTTACGCGACAAATGGAAAGAAAAGAACAAGAACCATCCTAACAATGCAAACAAGAAACCCAGCACACACAGCAAATCAAGGAACGAAAAGACAAATGCTCTAGCAACTATACACAACAAAGGGAGAAACAACGAGATAATGCCCTATACTTCTAGCTCCAACTGTACAATTCCTATCACAAAAAGCATGCATTGCTCCTCGCGCTCCTCTACCTTTGTTTCATTGGACGCGCACGTCCACTCTTCTTTCTAGCAAACTAATCCATCAGCCTATATGCAATTCTACGTCTGAGCATTGCAGACGGGGAAGTCAAGACAATCGTTCACACAATTATGGTACAGATCGACGAAGCCAGTGTGTAACCGGTGATATCGCCGCAACCCACATTCTGGGACCTCTAAAACCGCTTCACTGTTTTTTAAGGATGGGCTTCATGGGGTTGACGGCACACCTATGGTTTATTGCTGGTTAAAAGTACGGTCGGACTGGGACCCATATTATCAGGCAAACTCACATCCAAATACGAGTCTTGTATATTTTGAAAAGCTCTCTGACAAGTTCCCGGAAATCGATACGACGATCGGCGACAAAATAAAAGGTGAGCTTCCGCCGGTCCCTGAAAGCAGATATTCGATGATTGAGTAATTACATGCTTAAGACATCATCATATCCTTCTCTGACCCTCACCATTGGTATTCTGCGTCGACAATCTCCATTGGAAGTTTCTTCTGGCGTATTTTTGTCTGGCAAACCGCCATAGCTTTGGCTTCGTCTTGGCTCTTAGAGACGAGCATAGTAACCTCGGCGGGTTGTGCCGTTCGAAAGATTCGTTTCGGATGGACTTCTTTGTTCATGCTGTGAGCGTCAATGATTGATTCTGCGTGCTGGGCTTGGTAGATTTGCAGCTGCTGAATGTTTTGGATACTGTCTTCAATAACTTTCCCAAGATCTTTCCCGCGGTCCGCTTCCACAATGACCAAATCTCCCTTCTTGACCGGAAGCGCTGAAGGTTCAGCAACGAAGAAGAAATCGGTCCGACCGGCTTTGAATTCGACCACGAACAGAGGCCATTGATGAGTGTACGACTGCATCTGCAAGTTCTTGCCCGCTTCCACCCATGCCCTTGTTCTCCGCTTAGTGTTCTCAAAGTAATCATCAATCTCATCCAAGAATGGAGTATCAGAGTGATCATCTAGGCTAAGTCCTTCGAGACCTTCTGATAAAAACTTTGAAGCCGATGTGCTGTACAGTGGACCAGCCAAAGAATGTCGTCGACGGGCCAAATCATAAGCCGAGACATCAGGTTCTCCCCCAGTCGGTCTGGCAAGCAAATGCATTTAGACAGAGCCACGACGGCATACAAATGCACGATGACAAACCTGGTCATCATTTGTTGGGCGTAGTCATTATATAAGCCTGGCGCATGAGAAAACCGTCGCTGTTGCCGGTATCGTTCCAAACGATCGGGAGATGGTGCTGAAGGAATTTCGTCAGGATCTGCCTGCCCGGGACGAAGTGATTCCCAGTGAATGCCCGACTGCGTTGATCCCCGGCGTTTGAGCAAGCCAGCATCGCGAGCAGAGGTGCCCTGTGTAGCGGCCCAAATTGAATTTAGGTCACCATAGTCTACTGTGGGAGATACCGGACTCGTTGCATTGTCCACAGGGTAACTGTAGTTGGGTTCCTGGCCGGCCAAGAGACCGTAGATTTCGGACGACGACTTTGATCGCGATCGCACTTTCGGAAGTGTTAAATTGGCATCGTAGTCATCATCCTCATTGTCATCGCCTCCACGGAGTGGCATTGTTGTTACTCGGTCTCTGTCAAACTTTTCCTCTTCCTCGTATCCATCAAGTCCACGCATAGAACCAAGTGAGAACGAGAAGCTACGGAATTGACGCGAAGGGAACGGGGCAGTTGTCACTGCAATGTCCGGTGGTAAGTAGCCAGATGCCTTTTCAGCTGGAACTGATACTGAAGGTTGACCAGTCGTTGCGGCGCCATCCTGCCAGATTGACGATGACGAGCCGGCCCAGGATACGCTCGGTCCGCTCCAGGCAGCAGAGTTGGGAGTATTTGCACTTGTGTCATTGTCCTTTGGACCCAATCCAGGAGGATAATCAGGAGTACTCGGTTCTGCCGCCATGAGGGGATTTGGTGTACTGGCAGCTCTCGTGCGAATGGCCCGCTGGCGTGATAAAATCAATTCGTCCGTCTCTTCCCGCTCCAAATGCTGAACAGAAACGCCATTGTGCTCGGGAGGGAATCTGTCGGGCGTAGGAGGCACAGAGAGTGAAAAGCGGCGGGGAGGACTGCCGACAATCTTCCACGTGTCTTCCGGAGACATATTGGCAGCTGCGATAGCCAGGGCCGCTGAAGTAGCCGGAAGAGAGTGCTTTCGGGCACGTAAAATTTCTGAAGAGGAAGGAGGCGCTGTGTCTATCGGAAAAGTGAGAGAGCATGGCCATGAGACATTGCACAGGAATGATTACCACATGCCTCAAACCAACAGAATATACCTTCCACTGAACGTCCCCATGCCGTTTGACCAGACCTCTGTGTTTGCTGTTGTGGCGACTCGGGCTTTTTCCCAGCAGATCGCGCTGCAGCAGCTGCCGCGACCTGTGCAATGGTCGGCTTCAACACACTAGACCCGGTAGAGACATTTCTTCTGTGCATAATATCATGCGGAGGACCGCCGCTGGCCATTGTGAATGGTTACCAGTCGTGCAAAAGCGGAAGAGGTGTGCGAGATGTGGTTCGGTTGGGCTTTTTGCTATTGTTCAAGAATTTGAGACAGAGAACCGAGGCCCCGCGGGAAAGGGATCCAGCGTACAATTTGTTCCTTGTTGCTCCTACGTAGAGTACCAAAGGCGCACTGTCTGTCTGCGTGCAAGGTCGACAGCAACCAACACTCACGACGACGACAACAACGACAACGACGACGAGGGCCTGCGACGGGAAGGAGGGGGGGGTTTTGCTCAACTCGAGGCAAAGAAGACGGGGGCGAGAGTGCGCATCCACATGTGTAACTAATATAACCATAAAAGGCAATGGACTCATGTTGCGTGTGAAGTGTCATTTGATTCAATCTGGGCGTGTCGTAATTTGCCTTTTATAGACATCCTCACGTAATGGACCCGCACAAGCCTTTCTGAAGAAACCGCCATGAAACGATCGCATGCACATGAACAGAATCATGTTTTTGAAAACGTGTCAGATCCTGGTACTGACCGAGAGGATAAGCTGCAGGGCAAGCGACAGCGGCGTTTATCGAGTTTGCAGGACGAAAAACAGGGGGGCACGGGTATTCCATGCGATGGAGTAAATACCGTTGATCCTCCGGCAGACGACGAACTCGTTGACCTTGTCCTCTCTGAAGTTCACATCAACCCCTTGAATGGTCCCGCGCAAAACGACGGCCAAAACCGGCGACGGACCGTATTTAGGCTGAAGCCGGAATCTCGCATGTCTGGCACATCGCCTCTCATTATAGAGCACGAGATGGCGACCCCACTCTCGCGCGTTGGCCTTCAAGTATGGTCTGGCGCTCTCCTATTGTGTGACTATATCTTGTCTCAGTCCGACAATATTTTTACTCCGGAAACTATTGTTTTGGAACTTGGATGTGGGACTGGGTTGGTTGCCGCCGTAGCCGGGAGAGCGTGTGGAAGAGTCTATGCCACGGATTTGGACAGCTTGGGTGTTTTGGACCTTTGCTGTAGGAACCTGGAGCTGAATGATGTCAAGGATAGGGTGAAAGTGAAGCAATTGGATTTATTGGATAATCAATGTCCTTTGTTCAAGGAGTTTGATACCTCGAACGATATTGACCGAGCGCCAATTTTGAATGCCGTAGACTCTGGACCATATTGTTGGACGAGTGCTGATGTTCAAGACTTTATGGCAAATTGCACAATTCTATTGGCTGCCGACATAATTTACGAAGACACAGTCACGTTTGCTCTTGTTCAACGATTGTGGACACTTCTCTCTCCGACAACCAACAATCAACCTCGCATTCTCTATCTCGCCCTTGAAAAGCGTGTCCAGTTTTCGCTCGATGAACAGGAGGTCACGGCTCCCGCGCGCGATTACTTCCTGGAGACGTTGAAAGCTTCCAACGCTGATCGCGGAGAAGCAAATGTCCCGGAGAGAATTGTTGCGAAAATGATGGACATTGATAGGATTCCTCACATATTGCAATATGAGAGGACAAAAGAATTAGAGCTCTGGAGCCTCACATTGGAGAGGATTGAATCTGAGGGCTGACGCGGTGGAATTGCTACGGATACTCTGCAGCAAGAAAAAGACCTGTCGCATGCTGCCATTGGAATTAGATAATTTAATATATACAAAATGCATGGATCCCGACTACGAACTCTATACATATGACTTTTGCTCTAAGGACTTTTTACAAGCTTTCCATGGTCCAACACAGATCCATCCTTCTTTCTTCATGCTGCCCTCCTTGAGAACTTTCTCCTCACTTCAGCGCCTTCGACTTCCAAGAATGCGTCCAAAGTCTCGACGCTGAAGTCCCAAGGTATAATCAACACCCCGTCCTTATGAACCGCATATCGTCTTGCAATTAGAACCGGTATGTCTCGAATGCCAGCCAGCGTGGCTGACGGTAGTGACATGAGGGCGGAACCGGCGGTTGCACGTTCGTCGGAAGACAGGGAAGAGTGATAGAAGATAAAGCGTGGCATAGGTGGGGATTTGGACGGAGCCGACCGATGCTTCATTTTGTCACGAGTGGTGTCCACACCTCCAATGCCCTCTCTAACCGCTTGTGAAAACTCTTGTCTCAGTTCTGTGCGATTCGTATCTTCAGCATTCTTGGTTGCACGCTTTATGCTCCCTCTCATTTTCCCCCCTAATGCTGTCTCCACGCAACCTCGCAAAAGGTCTAAATCTTCCGACGAGACCTGAATTCCAGCCTTCTGACATAATGCCAGAAACGATGCAGCTAGGAGAGGTGCTGAAATGTTGGACTTGGCGGTCGGGGAGAGTGTCCTAAGGAGGACGGGTGAAATACATGTGGTGGTGGAATCTATTTTTCGTCCGGTCAACGTATGTTTTATCAACAGTGGAGGTGACTCTGAGGCAGGGGATCCTAGAGTACGACAGTAGAACACAAGCTGAAGGTCATTTCCCTGATCTTGGTCGGGATAGTGTTTTGTTGGTGTTTGGTTGTTTGTCGAATTGGCAGGAAAGACTTGCGAAACAAGGGCATTTAAGTTTTGCAAGCTGGTGAGGTTGGTGGACTGGGCTGTGGGGTTCTGCGCAAAGAGGTCAGGATGGACACGGCGAGCAAGTTGTGGTAAGTACCGACGGACGATCTGCGAAGGAGTTTGGAGGCCCATGCGTTCAAAAGTTGCACTTTGATCTTCACATTGAATTCTTTTTGTAGGCCGCGTCACGTCTCGCCGTGATCTGCTGGGCAATAAAAAAAACGAACTCTATTTATAAAAACAGCTGCAGAACTACAATACAATATATATGGGAAACTATTTGCCAATAATTCTTTGCACTTTGTGTGTTGTAACTTTCAAGCGCTCATTGGTCGACTCAGACCGATCTGCAAGACGATTCACTTGAACGTTTTGTGCATCCAACTCTGAGTTCATGATCTGTCCCATCATCTTCAATTTCGAAAGTCCTGACGATATTTGATCCAAATTCCTGTCAATCTCCTCTTCTGTATCATCTCTTTCAATGCCATCCGGAGTAGTATACATTCGTCCTACAGAAGTGTATTGTGCCCCTTGAACTTGTTGCATTCTTTCCACTCGAGTTGCTCGCTCCTTTTCTTCCAGTCGCCGCTCGTCCTCTCGAGCTGCACGTTCCTCGGCCTCACGCTTGGCCGCTGCTTCCTTCTTCTTTGCCTTCTTGGACCCAAAGGATGGAAGCATGAAGAAGCGATTCAGCGACTTGAGGTGGTCAGCTTTGGCGTCGGATACCTTAACATGGCTATGAGCGCTTTCGAGGCGGCCGTCCATTTTGGACAGTTGCTCTATAAAATCATGCGACACAACATCACTTAGAAAAGAGTATGAATGACGAGGCTCCTCTGCAAATAGCTACACACCAGACTGTTGAGCAAGTTTCTCCATGTTCTGTTGAGCCAAGGAATCGGTCTCATTCAGACGCTCTAAAGCTCGTCGAGTGCTCAACAGAGAATCATTCTGCACTTTCTTTGTCTTGCGCTCAAGCCAGTCGCTGTTGTCGTAGTCCTCTGGCTCCTCTTCAACAGTCTCCCAAGAGCGGTAGCCAGTTGAGGTGCCACCATTATAAGCACTTTCAGCAGCTTGCGCGGCAGCTGCCCACCGGTTGACAGGTTCCTCCTCAGGGTACATTGACGAAGCTGGATAGTCTTCCCGTGGTCTGTTGCGGTATGACATTATAAGAGAGCAAATGTAAAATGGATGAGCGTTTCTTTTCCAACCCGTCGCCACAATTTCAACTTTGGAAAAGACGCGCTTCACTTGAAACCCAGTGCTTGGCTCGAAACGGAGCTACATGCCGTTTCTACTCGCCAACGAGATCTGCCTGCGATGAGAGGGCTACTATTGTCATCACCCTCTGTCCATTCCCACCTCCTTGTAACCCGCTCAAACTGCCTCCTTACTGTCCTTCTGACCTTATCCTTCTTATCGGTGCTCGACGTTTCCTGCGCATCTGCTCGTCAACTTCACCCACTGTGTTGCTCTCCAACCGACGTTGCAACCCTTGCCTCTCTTTCTGCACCAGAGAATCTCACAACAACAGGCTCGACCCTTGCCCCTTTCCTTATACCTCGCGTCTCGGGGACAGAAGGGAACGTCAAGGTTCAAAACCATTTGATCTCGACCTTTGAGGCATTAAAGTGGCATGTGGAACAGGACAAGTTTACCGATACCACCCCGTTCGGTGTCAAACCTTTCAACAACATCATTGTGACAAAGAATCCGAATGCCCCACGCAAGCTCGTCTTGGCTGCACATTTCGACTCTAAATACTTTGCAGACTTTGATTTTATTGGAGCAACGGACTCTGCGGTTCCCTGTGCCGTCCTCGTGGATGTTGCAAAGACTCTAAACCCTTATCTAGAGAGGGAACTGTTTTCTTCAACTACTTTACAACTCATCTTCTTTGATGGAGAGGAAGCCTTTGTATCCTGGTCGGAGACAGACTCTTTGTATGGCTCGCGACATTTGGCCGCAAAATGGGAAAGCACGTATGTAATGGGGACGAACAATCCTCAATCATCGGGCATGGAACCACGGGCGGATCCCCAAAACAATGCTAGAACAATTCTCGAGCAGATTGACGTTTTTATTCTACTTGACTTGCTGGGTACCCCCGACGTTCGGATATGGAACTCTCACAAGGACACAGCCTCTCACTGGAGCCGCCTTGTCGTCATTCAACACCGACTATCAACCTCCAATCTTCTGTCGAAACAGGTAACAGCCCGCATCGATGAAACTGGTGAAGGCGGATACTTTATGAAGGGCGAATCAGGGTACTCCGCTTACCAGATCGAAGATGACCATAAACCGTTTATGCAAAGGGGTGTACCCATCGTTCATGTCATCCCGCAAATATTTCCGGCGGTGTGGCATAGGGCTACGGACAACGCTGCTGCAATAGAGCCACAAACAGTACACGACTTTGCGCTGATTTTTCGCGTATTCGTAGCAGAGTATCTTGGACTGGAACTATGAAATCAGTTACTGATGGTTAATCTCCCGAATAAATACGATTTGTACATACAGCCTATCGTGGATTATCATTATTAAATTATCTCAAGAGTGCTTTTAAGCACTAGCAAAGCCCGATGCGCTCATGCACATCGAGGCGCACTTTGCTCTCCTACTGGTGTCTCAGTCAGCATGAGAGGATGCCATCATATTAACCAAGAATGCAGCCACAAATTTACACCTATACAACCATTTAAGACTACCTAGCTAACTTTAGTCACAGAAACTGCTATATAAACCGTGTGAAATCTAGCAGGCTCTCCCAACCTCCGGTTGTCACGTTCCTTCCTCCAACATTAAAATCCCCACCGGAACCTCCTCCTTTTTCTCCCCCGTCAGCCCCGCCAGCAGCAGGCGCAGCCGAGGCACTCCCCTCTGCCCGTTCTTTGATCCTCTTGATTTGGCGAAGTCTTTCTCGAGCATTTGATGTGTGGTGATTTGCGTTTCCGCTTTGCAGAAAGATCTGTGAAAATATGTTGGTGTGTACAGCTGACTGACGGACAAACGGTGCCAAAGACGCCCCAGTGACGAGTTTCGGTTCCGACAGGGGACCAATCTCCGGCATATCTGGTCGTAGCTTGGCAACTACTTTAAAGAATTCCCTTTGATATGTTTTACATCGATCAGAAATATGGTGCCCTTGCCCACCATGCATGTTGCTCGGTGTAGTAATTCCGTCTTCTTTGTGCCTGCCAGCAGGCTCAATAATGATATTTACAAAATTAAACTGCGCGGGAATCGTGTCGAAGGCGTATTCTTTTCCGCTTTCGTTCCACACGATTGTCACGAAATCGTTGCCGATGTGTCGCTTCTTAGACGTACATAATGGGTCGTACGGCGATGTTGGCATGAGCGTCGTGCAGTGGAAGATAATTTGAGAAAGGTCGTCGTGCGCATATATTGCGTGTCGACCGTCCAGATCCTCAGAAGTATCTAACCCTCCAGTATAGACGTCTCGACATCCCTTCAGCCGAACTAATCGGCCAAGAGACTGAAGGAACAAGCCGTATGCGCGTGATCCGTGGCCATTGGCCAGTATCTCCGCCTCAGTTTGTTGCCCCGGCCCAACATATACGACACCAATCTTATGTAAATCAACGACGGGCGTTCGATCCAGCACAGATAGGGCACGTCTTGTGCTTTCATCATTTGGTAGGAGATACAGATTTTCTCGCGCCGCTAGGTTCGGGTAGGCTACAAACTGTGCCAAGATGAAGCTGGGATCTACCAAATGGTGGTCCTCTCGGTTGCGAATGGCAGACAATGCAGACGATTTAAGGTCGCGCGCTGACGGCGATGTACTTAAGAGACCTTCTTCGTTACGTTCGTATCGTGGACTTGGCACTGATGTCTTCATATCAATTCCGTCAGGTATGACAACAGAAGACATCGATGTTGACCTTGCCCTACGGAGTCCACCAGAAACTTCTTCCACGAAGAATTCACTAGAGGTGCTATCCGCTGGAGACGCACTCAGTCCGGTTTCTGAGCGCATTCGAGGTGTTTCAATAGCCATTGGAAATTCGCTAGTGTTCGGAATTGAAGACAAGGAAGCGACAGAAACTGACCGCATATGTCTCCGAACATGCTGGTGCGAGCTACCATCGGAATCGCTCCTCCGTAGAGATTGGGCTCCGGCACCATCGTCACTTGCAACGGCCCGCTTGCTTTGGGACGCGCGAAGCCCACGAGAAATCTTTTCAAAGGCTACTGGCGCCAAAAGTGGCACTAACGGAGTGGTAACAGACTTGAGCCGATTGTCTAATCGTACCGAAAATGATATTACACCTGAGGGACGCCGAATGATGACATTCGCCCATCCGGGCTGATTCGAAACTTGAACAGTTAAAAGCGAATTTCCTTGAGCCCAGGTGCGCGATGGTTGTTTATTGATTTTACTGCCTTGGTACATCGTATCGTCCGGTTTTGGCCAGCAGTCAGCGAAAGAGTGATGAATGAGCATGTCGAGAACCAGCTCGATATTCTCATCAAGGGATGCCCGGCGGTCATTCCCCAGTAACAGATAATGAATGATGAAGGGCACGTACTTCTTCCGCTCTGGAAGCTTCAGACTGACGAACCATGCAAGCAGAACCTGATAGGCCAGTTGGACTACGTAAGATGATAATGCAGATGTTGTGGCTGCCGGAGATGCTGAATTGGTTGTGTTAATGTATTGGAGAGCGATGACGAAAACTCTCTTCATATCCACGTCGGTGAAGTTAACTCGCAGCTTTGGTAGCCCGGCTAGCGTAGCCAGAAATTCAAGGTTGTGGACCGCCATAGCAGACGACATCATCTGGGACACTTTCAAAAGAGTTCCCGGGAGAAGCTTCATCATGCTATGCGGAAGTTCAAGCAGAGTCAATGTAAATGCGTGGATACAGGTTTTTGCCGCATTCGGCCATCGATACAGGCCGGTTTGAAAAGCGGCTAGAATTTCATCTTCGTCTTGTTTCGTGAAAAAGTGTCGATAGGCTAGAAGGATATTCAACATCTTCAGTGCAGATAGATACACGTCAGACTTCCGCACAGATGGCGGTAGATCCAAGACTGTCGCAGCAGCCCGCTCATTTATAATCAACTCGCACAAGAACGCGCGAAGAACACTGAGCTGTGGTCCAGCGTTCTGGAAGAAGTGAAGGTTCAGCAGTTGGGTAGCCAGGTTCTGTAAAACAAACGAGTAAATTTCCCAGTTCTTCTCCCTTGTTAGGATCAGGAGCAATGCAGCGGTGTGCTGGGCAATCGGCAAAATGCATATATCTGACTCGCTTCGTTCTGCCGACTGAGGGTCTGCTGACTTTTCGTGCATATCGGTAATCTCATTGTTTGGCTTCCCAGAACAGAATAATGAGGAACATATTTCAAGGTCGTCGGTGTTGGAGAATGTCTCTCCGGAACTATCGTCTGATGAGCCTTTGGTCGCCCGCATCTCCTGCTCACCCTTTTGAACAGTACGCGAGGTTGGTCGAAGTAAGATCCTGTAGAGCGCGTCGGCACGCATTTTTAGCAAATACTGGAGGCATGCCAGCCGAACGAAATGTGGGGCTGCATGGAATGTCGGTATCCGGACAAGGTACTTAAAAATAAGGAGACAGCCTTTTCCGCCGTGCTCCATTGCGCAACGCTCAAAGATCTCCAGGGTCGCATGCAAAGCGCGTAATGACATGTCGGCGGTCAAGGTACCAGTGCCTGGGTTTACGGCAACGGTCGACTGCGTGGCCATGGCAGAGAGCAATTCGGCCAGCATTAGTACACTTGCGATGGCATCCGACTCGGTGTTTAAAGCACACTGTACGAGAGCTTCTACGACTGAAACAACATGCTTCTCTGCAGATCCTGGTGCGACGCGGGCCAGACACGATATCATCTCGTAATAAACAGGCGACTGCGCTTCTTCGCGAGGCAGGTGCCGCATAATGGGCTGCAACAGGACCTCGAAAATCTCCTCCTGCTCTTCCTGCGAGGACATGACAAATGCATCAATCAACAGCTGTAGCATACGCATGCGGATTGACTGGCGGTGCTCACGAAAGAAGAAAACCGACTGAATACGCGAAATAATAGCGACCCTTTCAGAAAAAGCCGCATACGATGAGACACCGAAGGCATGTTCCAGAAGTGACAGTACTGTCGTCTCAGTTAGGTAAGGTCCAAAGGACAACAACAATTCCAGGAACGCCAAAGACATCGGCCCTGCTTGCTCCAGGCACACATCTTTCAATGAGATCAATACTTCATTGAATAAGTCGAAAAACAAAGGAGATGGAGCGGCGAATTCGCTCCAAGATTTGGCGTTCGTGCCACTGATTTGGCAAGGTCTGCCTGGTGCGTCCACCACAAAATGTTTGCTCATCTCTCGCAAAATATCCAACAGCAACTCCCACTCAACCCTTGAAAGTTCTTCACCGTTCTCTGATATCAGTCGCTGAATTGATAGGAGCACTTCAGTATTAACGTCCTTATCACCTAAGCGTGTCGCTCGTCGCAAGTACGGCAACAGGTACATGTATGGGTATGAGAGATTTTTCACTCGCTGTGCACCCCAGCTAGCCATGGCGACCATAAAGACGGCTCCCCGGAGTTGGAGAGCTTGCTCACTTGATGAGATTCCGTCAATGATGCGGCAAAGGTGATCCATCGCGTGTCGCGCTCTATGTGATTTAAGCAGATTTCGCATTACTTGCCAGCTTTCTTGCGTGTATGCAGCCAGGTTGACTGTATATGACAGCATCTCAATCACTGGCCGCAAGGCGGCCATGGGAACAGAGCCATATCGCACTACGCCGTCCAATAACAGTAGCACGTCGTGAACGAGCTCAATCGCTGTAGTGCGGGACGCCATAGAGCATGCGGTTACCACCAAATGCGCGACATGCGATTCGCGAAGAGATAAGAAGGAGAACTTCATCACATTGGTGATAAGGGCAAGCAGTTGTCGCGTTGAAGCAATGTCTGGCGTCATATGATCACTAGCGGGTGCGGACGCAACTGTAGTTGGCACAGATGCTCCTACCTTGGCCTCCAAGTTAAAATCCGCAAACTGCGTGGTCCATTCGCATAACTTTTGTCCTACGTCCAGCTCCAGTTCCCGCAAATCGCGACCATCTTTTGCCAAGTCGCGCAACGTCTGAATTCGTACTCCAAGATGTTCACTGCCCCATTCCTCACTCACCACCGTTTTGAAAAGCGATGCACGGAAGAGGTCACTGTAACTCGTGTTCGACAAGACGCAGGCGCGTGCAAAACCTAAAGCCCCATGTCGGACTGCCTCCGAGTTTGAAATTTTGGTGAATGGTACAACAAGCTGCCACAAGTCTTCAATTTCTGAGGACAGATTAAATTTTTGCACTGCATCGGCAAGCTCAGTGATACTCTGCGCACGTTGCGACTGGTCAATGGGTTTGGACGGATCGAGTTTCTCGACTATGATACTGAGGTCGGGGAGGATAGAAGAGTCAGCCGGCTGGAGATCAATGCTTGCGGTGGCAGAGACTTCCTCCTTTTCTACACGGGCCTTAAACTTTTGCTTTAACCGTTCGAGTGGATTGGACATGCGTACGATGGAGCGAAAGTCAGTAGGTAGTGTATTGGCAATAACAAATATCACAACACAATACACCAGGGAATAAACCGGCGACAACCGGTTCGGAAAAGCCAAGTAATTCCCTCCTTACAACCAACCAACTACCACTAGGCCCAATTACACATGCAATACATTATGGTTGTTTCTAACCGGGTAACTAAGCCCACCACACGAGAGAAATCCTTCCGAAATTCTTTAGTTGGAGGATGTTCAGATACTAAGGTAGATCAGAATTAGACTGGATAATCCGCGTGGGAAAATCAGCAAGAAATACCTGTGATTGTTGCAGCATAGTAATAATAGTATTTGCAAGGGGTTATGTTGTTGTTGTAGTTGGGAGGGTGAGGTCCTCAACACCAGAGCAGTACTCTCATGATGGACTTGAGAGTTGCTTGAGTGTTTGGCAGATGCTTTGAGAGTTGAGGATGGGTAAAGAGGAAAGAGACAGCAAAAGGCCCCCCTTTTATAGACCTTTGACATGCGCCTCACCGCAGTTTAAAAAAAAAACATTAGCATGCATGCCACACCAATCTGAGTGATAGAGGGGATGCTGATTATGCGATATGACTAACCGGATTAATCCGGATAATAATGAGTTCTAGTGCCATTTTCAATCACCTCCACACTATGCATTTTGAGTTAGCGGGGTATGACTCATCGATCGCACACGTAAGCACACCGAAAGACCGGCACATCACCAGTGATGCTCCAAGAAGCATTTATCAGGATGTATAAAAGAAAGAAGCTCCCTTTAACTTTGGTGCCGCTTGCTATTACCACTCTTCACGTCTACATTATGCCAATTTGCTTCCAAATCTTGGAAATGGACAAGGGTGGTATTATTCGCTTTTGATGTATTTTGCGCAAACAACGTACATCAAACAACCCATATGATTGAATCATAATCTGTCGACCATTCGCCCGTAAGATCCTGCGACGTGCCATCCGGTGTCAGCCTTTCTTCCTCCGTCATCTCCGGAGACGAAACGAATAGGGTATCTGAATTTGTAATACCAGACGCCACTCTGGGTGAATGCAGCAAGTCGGGCTCCTCATCTGCATCACTGTGCTCATCGTCACTATCTGGGAACATGACGGATCCGAAGTCCGAGCTGGCCGTCAGGATGTCCCGAGCTTGGCGCTTATCATGAATGGTGCAATCGTCCATAATGAGCCGAATCGCTGCTTCTGGGACAAGGACGTCTTGAATATATTCGATGATGGGTTGCGGTGCGGTCATCCTTGCAGTCAGATAGGGCGTTTTTCCAGCGGTGCCTACAAACATATCATAGATAGTTTTCATGATGACCCTAGCTCCAGTCTACAGAATGCACGGAAATGTTCGTAAACAAGTCATATTTCATTCTCGGTAGGAAAAGCTTACCTTCCCATAATACCCACACGATATTCCCTTCATTGTATTCATCTTATATCTTACACCTGGAACATCAGCCACTCAGCGACACTACAAGAGCACGTCCACATCCTGCTCGCTTAGTCACCTTGAGCTTTCCGCGTCCCCAACTCTTTGTACAGGGCTAATGCCAATTGCCTATAGTAGGATTCTTCCCTTCCTTCAATAATCCTTAGTAGATCGGCAAACATCTGCCGTACACGGCGCCGCGTATTTTTGAAGTCTATCTCTCGAGGATATCCCATGGCTAAACCAGCCGGTATTATATCATCTTCCGCAGTATGCGTACGACAGAATTCATACAACGCGATTGGATCTCGGATAACAATTTCATCGTCTCTCACAACCTCACTTTCGCGTAGCTTATAAAACTGACGACCCACAGAAAGCGACAACGGCAGGCTCAACACTCGCAGACACTGCGGACATCTTAGTCCCTCCTCTTCCTTTCTTTCATCTCCAGAATCTTCGATATCCCAGTCACCAGATGCTCTTCGTCTCTCTTTGATTGGAGACGGAAGCCTTATGCGCGCTTCGAAAAGTTTCAGAAAGCAACCTGTTTGATTCTGTACTGATTTCCCCGCTTTACCAGTTGACGCTGACGTCTCGATCGTTTTGACGCGACCTGCGATTTTCGCTGTGTAGCTGATCTTCCATGGTGGATTCGATCGGATATTTGCCACCTTCTCAATAGCAGCTGCGATCTCAGAACCCTGCGCATCCGATGCAGAGGATATGTTCTTCACTGGCGATTCTCTTCGATGTACTCTAGTTCTCGAACTTCCCCGGTAAACCCTGTTTACCCGTGACATATCCAATGATAGTGAAGTGTTTCGATGTTGGAGCCCTCCTTCCTGCACGCTCCCCACGGTGGTGCAAGCAGGAGCACTCTGGTTGCTCATTACGTGCGGTATCGGTTCATAAAATTCAGATACTCTCCCTGTTCTCGGGACTGAGATTTCATAGTTATGCACAAGAGAAGACCCCAAACTGGCCTCAGAGTTGTTGCCAGTCGTATTCCCACTACACGGTGCCCTTTCTAAATATCCACGCTCTTTGGCTCTCACATGTGCAGAAGCGGAGCTAGTCGACTCAAGGGTACCCTTGCGACGAAAATATTGTTCGCCCTCCGTTATGCTCGGAGAAGACCGTTCGCATTCTGTAGTCTGCCGAGTGCGCCTGGCGGTTGATAGAGAAGGGCTTTTTGAAAGTTTGCAGGTACCTGTTCCAGTGGCAACCCCGGCCACAACCTTCAAGTGCCGCCCAGGACTGGGAAAGATAGATGTATTGCAACCTTCTCGACTTTCCAGAGCATGTGCCATAGAGATCTTGGACTCCTTTTTAACCACACTTGAAACTTCATCGGATGACGGTCCCGCGCATCGGTCCCTGGGACTACTCGTATCAAAAAGCTCTAGCAACGCATCCTCCGCGGCTGGAAAATCTCCTCCATCATCGGAGGAGTCGTTCGCGTTGGGGTCCATGAGTTGCTGCTTGTGGTGTAAGGCTGATTCTGATCTGTTCCAGGTTCTGGTCATACTGTATCGACTCTTGGCTTTCATGGTTGAGCATTGTTCACAGGTTACATACTGTATATGACGGCGTCTTGTGTAGTAGAGTAAGGACCGCCGGTGATCTGCGCATGGGAGCAGGACCTCATCACAGATGACAGCAATGCATGAGACTCGCCCTTCATTGACGCCAGTCATTATATCAATTTTTGTACAGACAACGACTATGAAGCATTAACAACATCCCCACACATGGCAAATACATCATCCCGCAGTAGCTCAAACATCGGCCAGTTCATTTGACTGCTTTCTTCAAGATCTTTTCCACTTCCATGTAATTTTCCGTTGGTACACGTACAATCTCTCGCCCGAAGTGCGCCTCAATTGCTTTCATCTCCCTGTAGCTCTCTTCATTATGCACAAAGTTAATGCTCACACCCTTGCGTCCAAATCGTCCAGTACGGCCGATACGATGAAGGTAGGTCTCGGGATCTGGGCGGCGATTTGCGTCCAATGGCATATCGTAATTTACTACCAGATTGACTTGCAAAATATCGATACCCCGCGCTATCACATTGGTGCTGATCAGGACCTTGCAGCGCCCGTCACGGAAGTCGTCTATTGCCTTATCACGCTCTTCAGGTCCGAAACCACCGTGTAGGACCAGGCATACATGCCCTTGCGAGCTCAGTGCTTTACCCAGCTTTTCAGCGACTTCCCTTCGCTGGTTCACACATAAAGAGAGGTGTTCAATTCAATGCCGATGAGGCCTTATGAAAACAGCGACTCACCCGCACGAAAATAATACTCTGGCCAATAGTGAGTAACCCGTAGAGAGCACACAGAACCTCCACCTTGTGCTCCTCATTACGGCAATCCATGTAGAATTGCTTAATTCCTTCTACAGACAATTCCTCTTGTCGCAGTGAGATCATATTAGCGTTCTTGGCAAATTTTACCGCGAAATTCCGAACGTTCTCTGGGAATGTTGCGGAGAACAATACGATTTGACAGTTACGAGGCATTTGACTGTGATAAATGTAGGAATCAGATTTCTGCTTGACTTTCTCATATCTGATCCATACTCACTTCTTCACGCGAATACTTTGATCGCCAAGTCCACTCTGGTCCAACATATTGTCTGCTTCATCGAGAACGAAAATCCTCACATTCGTAACATCTAACGCTCTCCGCCTGACTAGGTCATTCACTGTGCCCGTAGTACCAACCACGATGTGTGCATTGATTTTATCCCCGCGTGAAACTGACTCTTTGATGGCAAACGCTGTCGTGACAGGTGTATATTTTCCCATTTCTTTTACAGCATCCATGATCTGTCGAGCTAACTCACGGGCCGGAGCCAGACAGATCGCTTGAGGGGCATTCAAAGCGAAGTTAACACGACTAAGCATAGTGAGTACAAATGCCGCGGTTTTTCCAGTGCCGGATTGTGATTGTCCTATCATGTTCTTTGGGGGGTTGGCTAATAGCAAAGGAAGCGCTTTCTCTTGAATTTTGGAAGGACGTTGAAATCCCATAGCGTAGAGTCCCTTTAGAAGATCTGGATGTAATCCAAGATCCTCAAATGTAGAAACTCCCGAATATAGTGTGTTGTTCACATCGGCTTCAAGATCTGCCAGTTTCACTTCGACAACTTCATCGGACTCCACTAGTCCAGGCCTCCTCATGGGCCCCACATCATCTTCAACATCATCAGTCGAGAGCTTGTCTACCCGTTCCACAATTTCCTCAACATCTTCGCCTAATGAAGTTGACGACAAACATTTGAGAATGAGCGCCCGCTCGGCCAAGTGCAAACAGCTAATACAAGGGTGAAAGCCGACGTACTCTTAGAGTCTGGCGAAAGTGCTGAGGCGGGTGAGCTGTTAGACTTCACTTTGGTATCGTTGCCGTTGCCAATCGATGCGGTTGGACTCTGGCCCCAGCCGCTGAATGTCGTGGTAGTAGCGGGACTGTCGGGTTTAGGTTTTCCCATGTCAAACTTCGGGTTTTCACCCCATCCAGTAGACTTGTATGCAGCTGGTGCAGGTCCCCAGCCTCCAACATCACCGGACGTCAACGGAGTACTATCCGATGAGGCTGTCCCGCTTTTACCCCAGCCTCCATCTGTTGTCGGCGCAGTTGGACCAGCCTCGGCCACTCCATTTCCAGTATTGAGGGTTGTTTTTTGGTCAGACATTATCGTATGTAGAAAGATCTGTTGCAGATCAGACGCGGCCAAGTTTCGGGCTGCTCGATCCTGAAAGCTGTCTGACCAATTTGTTGGCCGATCAACCGCTAATGCTGGATGTCTCCGATTCCAACCATTGCTTATATAAGCATCTCCGCATTGGATAGCTGGTCGTGGGCATGCGATATACACATAAAAAACAGAGCTAGAGGAAGCAATGTATGTACCTGTATATGAAGCACTGATATACTTAGTATTACTTGTAACATATGCGCGAGCACTCAGTAGCTATGGCCAAGGTATTCAGGACCGATATATGTCATCATACAACCGAATTGACCGAAGCTACCAACATTCAGATTTGCAGACTTTATTCAAAAGATATGAGGAGGTGAAATCAGTGGGACGGCACAAACGCTCTCTTGTAGGGGAGGCCGATTCTTGGGAACTTAAGCTTACGACCCCAAGGCGGTCGCTGACAGTTGATGTTGAGGTGAATGTCGGCCTTCTCCGGAAGTTGCACTACGCAAATCCCGCCAGCTTCTCGTCCACATTTGACGCTAGCTCGGTGCTCAAGGGAAGGGTTAGTGGACAGCCGGATTCAAGTGTTCGGTTAACTGCAATGGGAAATGATCTCTTTGAAGGCAGAATCACATATGACGATGACGAGGGACAACGGAAAACATTACACATTGAATTGGTTCGCTCAGGCACGGACCTAAGCGCTCCGCAAATGAGCATGATTATGTACGAGGATCATGATTTGTTGGATAAGTTTCGAGAACGGCCAACTTGTTTTGAAGTCCCTGCTCCTGGTGGCATAACAGAGGAGTTGTGGCACTCGGGACTTCCGTCACTTGCAGAGCGCGCCGTTAACAACATTGCGATTGATCAGAGTGCGATAGAAGTAGAATGTCGGCCAGGAGAAACTATTTGCCCTCTGATGCTCTCCAATATTCCTCGCATGTCTATTTTCCAAATGGCTCAACCCGCTACCGTGGGATATGGTCGGGATTGCCCAGTCGCTGTCGTCGCGGACATCACCTTCAGTAAAATGTTTGGCAACGATTCTGAGAGGACTATACTGTCACTCTTTAACGATGTGGACAGCATTTATCTGGAGGAGTTCAACGTTGGTACTCCCATCAGGTTAGAGCAAGGTCCTGGCGATATTGAGCTGGCGTACTTACCGGCATGTCACAGTTATCTGTATGTGGTGCGCAATGTCGATGATCCCAGCGGCTTTGGAAAACCCGCGACATCAGCATCAGACCTTCTTTCACAACTGCAGGTAGCTGTACTCAACAAGCGGCTTCCGTCGTTCAACGGTGCGTGCTTGGTCCATCTCATGACCTTCCAAGATTTCAATCCGACTCTTGGGTTAGCTTATGTGAGTCATGCGGCAAAGCGATTCAACGTAGCATGCACTAAGGATCCACACAGGTCGGAAGGAAAGGATATGCGGGGGGAATATGTTCAGGTGGTGGCTATAACACCGGCATTTCCACCCCGATATATGGAAGCATGCTTGTGGCTAGAGTATGTATGATTTTACCGCTGCTATAAGCAAAGTTACTCAGTCATCTACTTTGTCTATTGACTTTAGTCGACGGCGGTTGTAACTTTGGCTCATGAGCTGGGCCACGGGATGGGATCGTAAGTAGGAAATGTGTGTTATGTTCAGCTTAAGCCAGATTGTTCATTCCGTTGCACGCAGATTTCATGGTAAACAACATGAAGGCTTGTGTCTGAGAGTAGGCAAAGCACTAAACATTGCGAATCTGCAAGATGGTCAGCATGAAGATCCTCCTGGTAATCCCCCAGAATGCCTGCCACCTCAGGTACACACTTACGCGCTTTCTCGCACGGACCCTACTGTCTGAACTCAAACTCGTCAAGCCCTATATAATGTATCCATCAGCTTCTACTTCAAGCAATTCTCGAAAGTTCTCTAGCTGCTCTCAATATTCGATCAACAGAGCACTCAACCAGATCGCAAGTTGCTTCGTCGCAAGAAATGCGCTGACGGTAGGCCCATTCTTTCTTATCAGGATTCAATCCAACTTTGTAACGAATCCTCAAAACTAGGGGTTGGAAGAAAATGCCACCCCGGACCTATGGTATACTGCAGTTATTGAAGGTATCCTCATAATTGAAAGTTAGTTGGGACGTCCCAATCTTAAGGCAAGAGCTTCAGCTGAGGACCAATGTAAAGCGGCGCCGAATTTACCGAAAGCGCCACCATCTGGAGCTTACGAAGACTGTCCGTATATGTTACCTACGCAATACAGTTGCACGCTAGCATGTCTGGTTCGTAACTGCTGTGAGTAGATGCTTGGCCACGACATCTAATTGTCGGCTGCCAGGATCCTGAAAACCCTGATCGATGTCTGATGTTTCGAGACGGATCCGGCAGGATTCGAAATAAGACGGATGGAACGCTTTGTGGCAGTTTTCATGATCAGACAATGGTGTGTTTGGGCGGCATGTGCCGGCGAGACGATCGCCCGAATGTTTGTGACAGGTGATATCTCAGTTCAGTTGATAGCAGGTATCAGCTCACATTAATAGTAGAAGCCAACCCAGGAGAAAGCCCTGTTGCAATGCATACGGAATTCTGAGAAACTCAACACATCTATGCCGGAAAGCGGAAGATAGCGGCACATGCCTCAAAGGGTACTTTTGCGATTCTGCAAGTGAAGAGTGTCCAGCCACAGTCACCCCCAAGCGGCCTGGAACACCTTGCTCTCTTCAGCACCGTAAATGCGGGCCTGCTGACGACGTCGGCTGCGGCGTATGCGGGGACCATGCGTTCGAGGGTCAGTGCCTCTCAAGGAACTCGTCGGCTGCTGCGAATTTGACGAAGCTTAATTGGGCGGACTGGGTAGAGCCAGGTACGATTGACAGCAATATAATATGTAACTAAACTTTACAGCTAATTGCTATGGGCATGTAAGATGGGACGCAACACATGGAAACAGTTTCTACCCCTTCATCAACGGGAGGAAATGATGTCAAGACCGACGGACTGCCTACGTGGATCCGTCCAACATTTATTGCTACTGGATGTGTAATTGGCAGCGCTATTGTTGGAGCTGGAGGATTCTTCCTTGTTAAAAAGCGGTTGCAACTTGCACAGGTTCGTCGGGTCCGCAGGAATCACGCTTAAATTCCTACCTTACATATCTCTCTACACATCAGGTGGATCCCGGCAACAAAAACATTATGGTGTACTCATCCTCTAGCATGGCATGATGTAACTCATGCATTCTGTACATAGTGCTTTTCAACTTCAACCAATATCACACTGGCGGACTTGGGCTTACGATAATTGTACCAGGTCACGTGTCGGGATGCGCAGAGCTCAACAGCTGAGATCCCAGCTCTTTTGCAACGGATTGTGCGTACGCCTTTGCATCCACACATGCTGCAGAGCGTCACCGCAGCCAATGTCTGATTCCCTTTATACGATGCCGACTGCGTCGGTGGTTGGAGCACAGCAACAAAACCTCTTGCAACAGCAGCAGCAAATAGGCGCCAGAGCTTCACCTCAACTCTTACCTGTCAACCCTATCATGTCTCCAAACCCGCCGCTCATGTCGCAGGCCACGCCGCTAATACCTCAAGGAACTGCGTCTCCGCAACTGAATGCGTCAGCAACGTTAGTAGGTCGACCTGGATTTATTCAGAATGTCGCAAACCGGGGACGAGGAAGAGGCCGAGGTCGTGGTGCTGTAATACAACAGCAAGCTGGTATGATGGGGTCCTTACCCGGTGGGGTTGTCGGGCAGCTAGGGTTTGCTGCTGGCCAAATGGCTTTACAGGGCTTCCCACAAAATGCTCTTCCTGGAATGACAATTCCAGGACAGTTTTCACCTCGAACGGTACCTGCCGCAAGCTTGCCACAACAACAACAACAACAGCTCCTTACACAACAACAGCAACAGCTACAGCAGCTGCGACAATTTGCTATCCGTAACCATCTCCTTCAGCAGCAGGCGGCGCTTCCGAGCCCCCCAATCCAACATCCACCAGCGCAAGCCACGAACGCGATGAACCCACAAATGCAGCAGAGACCTCAACAGCAAATACAGCGCCCTCAAAATATTCAAGGGACCGGTTCTGTTCCTCTGCCTGCCTTAAGTGCCGCTGGGGTAGCTGCAGGTGCGATGCCTGGTGCTCCTCGGCCAAACAGTGCACCCACCGCTGCAACACCGACTACAGGCGGAGCAAATATTATACCAAATCAGATGCCAAATATATCAGCACAGGAAAAACAAATTATATCAAGGTTCCATCAATTCAGAAAAGCATCTGTCGACTTGAAACAGGCCGCGGATCAAGCCACGACGGAAGACGAGAAACGAAGACTCACCGAACAATGCAGACAGGCACAGCAACAAGCACAGGCCGTCTGGCAGCACATGACGGCGCCTATGAGAAACTGGTATGGGGCAATGACGCGCCGGCAGGAGCTCCAGCGGCAGCAGCTTCTAAGGGCTCAAGCGAGCGGGCCACGTCCTCAACAGCCACTTCCTGGGTCAGCAGTAGCCCAAAACATATCAGCCCTACGACCACAGCCACCACAAGCACAACCAGTCTCTCAACAGCGACCCATGCAGCCAATACCCCAACCCCATGCACCCACACATCCACAATTGCAACAACAGCAACAGCAACAACAAGCACAACGGCCGACAGCTGTCCAACGGCCCCTGGCGGTTCAGGTCTCGACAGCCCCACTAGTTTCGGCACAGGCAGGTCAACCCGCAATTAGCATTGCGTCCTCACAAGTTCAGCCAGCGAACGCGCAATTAGTAGGAAAATCCCCTACGGTAGGGGGTCCAGCGGCAATGAGTCCTCAACAGCAAGGTAGGCAGAATTTTCATAGAGCGATTTACTTGGACATAATACACCACTTGAAGCTGATCCCATGATGCATCCAGCACCAGCACCACCAATATTTGTAGCACCGGCGCCAGGTTGTATTGCAGCCACGGATTAAATGGTTCTTTCATCTAAGGGTGACCAATTCTAAGATCGTCCCATTCTCGGTGTATCTTCCTTTCACAGGAACCGGATCCGCTTTTATCCCTCGTAAGGCAACACCACCTCCCATCGGGGAAGAGCTACCTCAAGAAAACCCGGACGTAGGGACCAGTAGTCCCATGTTGACACTGGATTCGGTGCTTGGGAAGAGAAAACTGAGCGAGCTTGTCGAGCAGATTGATCCCAGTGAAAGGCTGGAACCTGAAACTGAGGAGGTGGGTGCACTTGTTCTGACTTGTCGATTTCAAGTTGTGGCTCCGTTCCTCTTGGATTGATCAGAACTTCAGTTTCTCCTGCATCTTGCCGATGATTTTATTTTGGAAGTCACCAAGAGGGCATGTAAAGCCGCCAAACACCGGGGCGCCACTGCGCTTGGCATCAAGGATTTGCAGCTAGAACTCGGTATGCTGCGACCAGCTAGCACATCGTGGGAATCTTAACGTTCTAATTGAATGTGCTCCTTGGCAGAGCGTAATTGGAATCTCAGAATACCCGGATTTGCAAATGAAGTTCGACCAAACCGTCGTCCGGTCGTCAATAATGCGCACCTATCTCGCTTAACGTTGCTGCATAAACAAAGACATTTAGACAATATTAAACGACGTGCACTCGAGCAGAAGCAGAGCAGTGCCAATGTGGGCACTCAGAAATTAGAAGGGAGGGCGAGTAATGAAGCAACTATTGTCGATCTCACCGCAGCTAACGCAGACAGTAAGCCTGTGAACGGGTCGGGACCAGTATCTCAACCGCCGCTACCGTCATCAGCACCAAACGCTTCATCCGTGAATGGCATAACCAGCCCTTCCACAATTCCGATAGTAGGCAGCGCTTGAGATACATTGTGAAACTTCGTATATATACAATTATATTATACCACGCGGAGTGGACATCCCACTAAGCTGATAAGCAACTTGCCTATATTGCCCCCTACATTGCTGTCTATATAATCACAGCTTCGAGGTCACCCTCCTTCATTACCTTAGTTAACTTCAATCGCCAACAACGACCACATCGTCATCAACCGCCGTAACTTCTGGGTCCATTTTCCTTCTTTTGGTCAAGCTGGATTCGCCGTTTATCTCCGTCAGGTCGTTTGCAGAGCGTTTGGTCTCGTTAGTTTCAGGCTCAGGCTTCCGAGGACGAGGAGGAATATCTCTATCCCCATCAAGTATAAAGAGAGTTTCCGATTCACCAAGACTGTCACTGTAAAATAAAGAACCTTTCAGTAGTCAGGCAGTACCAGAATCCCACTCTGTGATCGCACCTATGGACAATATGTAAGACCACAGTGACGTTTTTGGTCTCTTCGTCATCGTCATCGTTTGTTATCATCACTCGGGATGCATGCAAAATTCCCAAATCTTTCAATGTCACATCCATATTGTCTTCGAAATCCGGATCATATAGCAACCTATCTCACAATCAATGATGAGAGATCAGCAAGTATTTTGTGGCATCACGTAGATACCGACCTATCCCCTTCCTGAACTGTTATTTCTCCGGATATACCCAATCCTTGACTTTCGTCCTCGCCCTCGGGATGTTGCTGAATGACGCGCTCCACTAAGTCCCGTAATGTCGCCGTGCGCGTGTTGATTGTCAGGATAAAGGAGCCTGTTGTGCATACAGCACAGTTTGAGTTGGGTTTATCCAGTCGTTCAGGGTTGATAGTGCTGGCAACCCATGTCTGGTACAAGGAATTCAATATGCGAATACAGGAGAGGAATGGATCTATGGTTCGTACGTTTTTGCAGTCAGACCAATTTCCTCCAAGCACTTTCATCGCCGTAAGAACAATGAGTCCGGCAATGATTGCATTTGTTGTTGCAACGGCTGGAATGATGTTTCCTGCCATTTCTTTTAGGGAAACGTTAGAGTTGGAACGTTTCCTAGAACGAGTCATTAAAGTTGCCAAATAGAATACGAATACCACCTTTCACCGCAAATCTGCTTTTCTGCTCCAATCCATATATGTATGCCCGCAAGTTGGCGGTCGCGGTGACGAAGTTCAGGGCATCGTCATCGTCCTTGTCGAAACTCAAACTGTAGTTTGGATCGGTCCTCCGCTGTTCCAGGAGCCGTTTGGCAAGCTCAGGCACGCTGCGGTATGTAATCAACCAAAAATCTAGGAATAATGACAGGCAGAATAAGAAACTACAAACCTCTCGAGAAATACTTCGGCATTCTCTTCCAAAGTCCAAACTTTGTGGTCCCATTGATTCCACTCCACACTGTCTCTCATTGGTTTTGTGCTCTTTCGGTTACCCGCTATTTCTTCAAAATTTAGTGGAGTGGGCGGTCGACGGTTCTTCCACAGCTCCTCCATTAGAAGTAAACCCTTGATATCATCTGTGAATACCTAAAGGGAGTTGGCGTTGAGTTCTTGGAGGTCCGTTTATGTCTCCAAGGGCGCGATACCTTCTCAAACACCAGCTTTCCGTATGCATCTGACCCAATGGCATCCCTCAAACGTTTCAATGCCTCATTTTCATGGCGGAGATGGGCCATTTCCTCGGCTAGAACGCAGACAGGTGTGAAATTTGGATGTAAAAGCGTACACATATATGAAGATATACCGTTCTGAGATGTCTCTTCGAGGTTTATGGTTGGCTCTTCCTCTTCTGTGTTACCAAACAGCTGACTCCATTCGAGCCTGAGACAATAGCGCCCGACTAACCGTTAACTACGAACATGCTTACTTGAAGAGGTAGCTTTTCGCCCATACAATACAGTGTATAGGTGCACTTGGCGTGCTTCGAATGGTACATACTGGATAGGTCTTCTTCGTCGGTTTCGCATCGCAGTCATAACAGCGCGTCAAACGCTAAGATCAAAACTAAGGTTGGCATCCTAAAAGCAGGTATATTTCCATACAAAGTCCTACCTTCATGTGGAGTGTTACTTGACCCCTGAACCCTTCTGTTCCAGATTCGATCAAAGGCACACCTGCTGCCAAGCACATTCCGTTCACATGACGACGTGCGGCTGAGATTCCATTAAAGTTAGTTTCCTGAGGTTATACTACAGTATAGAGGTTGATTCAAGGATACCTAAATTATCGAGAGCATTTAAGACTATATCAAATGACTTGAACCAAGAGATGTCAAACTGCGGTTCGTAGATACTGGCATGGTGTGCCACAATCTTCGCATCTGGGTTGAAGTGAAGGGCGGATTCTCGCGCGACCTGAAGTTATTGAGACACTTCAGCTGATGTTTCGTAGAATGGAAAATGACTTCGATACATTGAAAAGAATAATGACATGCACACTTACGGAGGCCTTTGCTTTGCCGATATGATGTCGCTGAAACAAGAACTGCCTGTTCAAGTTGGACATGTCAATTGTATCTAGATCTACCTTTGAGAACGGTGAGGGTTCTCAGCATTCTATTTTCCATATTGTTGCTTGCTTCCAAAATCACACTGGCCAGAACATACCACTTCCACGTAGCTAAAGCCGGACATGACAAGGTTCTTCAAAAGTTCACATCCAATCCCGCCCGCACCGACCATCAGCACGCGTGCTTCGGAAACTTTTTGGAAAAGGTCCACGCCAATAGTGGTCTTGCTATGCTGATAGCGACCGGCCATGGTGTGAAACTCTTTCAGTCAGTGCGTGTCCACCCCCCAAAATCCAGCACCCAAAAACGTAGGTTGACGATTGGGAAGCAGATTCCAAGGTTTGAATTGCGTGATTCCAATGCATAAAGTGTTCAGCGGTTGGATCCAATCGGAAACAATTTGCCGCCGGCCATGATGGGGTCATCGCCCTCCGTTTCAGATATTGGTTCGCAGCACTGCCTCAGCTGCGACATTTCTCAAAAGTTGCGGTTTCCCCAAATATTTCGGGCAAGCAAGCAGCGTTTTTGGCAGAACCAACGCGGTCAACTTATTCCGCAAATCGCCTGCCGATGACAAGGATGAATGTCCCACGCCAAGTGGGACTGCTTGTCATCACCCTCCTTATTCGTCTGACAGTAGTATTCGG
>NW_015971539.1:245666-279204 GCF_000182565.1 Spizellomyces punctatus DAOM BR117 | reverse complement strand
CACCGACTTCCGCCTTTGCGCCCTATACGCTTCTATGACTTTGTTGATAACATTACAATAATACGACACTCTGTGGGAAGTGTCAGCCTTTCATTTAGAGTAAGCCTCGCGCTTTTCGTTAAATTCACTCCTCATAGAGATCATGACTGGTTCGCATCTGCAGGCGATTAACCAGACGTTTGAATTGGACTTGATACCAAACGACGCACTTCTCCATCCCTCAGCCGTCTTGCAAGTCCAAGGCGAGCAAAGGAATGAGGGTGCAATACAAAGTAGTCCAGACATACACGCACTGGCCGCCAATGCTTATAAGGGGGATGTCCTTGGAGTTGATGTCAATGGTATGAAAAGGTCCGTTGGATGGGCAAGAATTATGTTTCATAAAGACACGTAAGTTTTTGCATGTGTCTGCACTGACGTATTCTGACGGCGCTTCTCACTGGACTCTGTCGTGTCTTTTGGTGTACTTTTCTGGCTCAGCTCGCAAAATGTCTTTGAAGGCAGCTTCTCCATATGGTAGGGAGATTTATTCCAGTACATTTTACTGACTTCAACTGACCCGGTTTCTAGGGGGGAAATGTATCATATCAAAGAGATAGAAGTATACAAGAAAACGAGACGATCTGTATGTACACAAAGGCGCAACGTAACTGCTGTAGTGGTCTGATAGTAGCGCTCTGGATAGGTTGATGTGAACATTCTACCCCCCGATTCGCGGTCACTGCGACATCAAGCTTCACGTCTGATTTTATTCAAAGACCATGATGAGACGCGATCGCTACAATTTGTACCTGACCAGTGGGGGCTCAATCCCCTCGATGCGTCGTCATGGTTGAGCAAACGGGATGTTCAAGCGGCTAGCACATGTGCATTCGATCCATCCGCAAATGCAGTAGCGCGGCGAGCATATAGCGATTCGCTGGAGAGAAGAGCTGCTGGATTGGTGAAGCGAGCGCCTTCTGGATGCCCTTCCTCTCGGAGAGTGCTGTTTATGGCGGCCGCGGGTGATTGCACCTACGTGAAATTGCATGGCGGGAAGGAAAAAGCATTAACGCAGATACTGCTGAACTGGAACACGGCATCAAGGTACCGTCTCACATTAACTTGATACGTCGCTGAGAGAAGGAACCCTGAGCTTTTACCTTCCGTAATAGCCTCTATGAGAACACCTTTAACATCTCCCTGGGCTTGATACAAGTGATGCTCCAAGAAACCTGTACTCCAAACGACGATCTGCTGAAATGGAATCGGGGTTTGTATCATTTCTTTCAATCAGTCAGGGCACATGGTTGACTATAGTTGAACAGAGTGTAGCGATTTATACTCAATCAATCAAAGATTGAGCGATTTTTCCGAATGGAGGGGAAAAAAAGATCCAGACCAGGCTGGACTATGGCATCTGATGACAAATTGCCCTACCGGTAAGCCATTATCGTATCCACTAGCTGCTCCAAGAAACGAATTCATGTGTCTATTTTAGAGCCATCGGTAGGAGTTGCGTGGCTAGGTACGCAAGTGGGCACTTTGAATGCCGTTGACGAGCATTCTCTTAACGACCATTTTTTCTAGCAATGCTCTGCTCGCAAAAATCCTTTACTCAGCAGTCAAACACCGGCACGCAGTTTGTATCCGGGACCGGGGTATCAGCTGCAGTCAATTTGGAATGGAAAGTGGTGGCTCACGAGATTGGCCACAACTTCGGAGCGAGTCACGACTGTTCATGTATGTTGTTATCCGCTAAATACCATCTCACCGCAAGGCAACTCATTTAGACGTTCGATCACCTATGTAGCCGCTGGACAATGTCCATGCACAGATCCGGAAGTCTGCGGTTGCTGTCCATGTACACCGAGCTGCAATTGCAATGGACAATTCATTATGCATCCTACAGACAGTGCGACTACAGACAAATTTTCTCCATGCAGCGTTGGTCAAATATGCGGCGCTTTTCCGAAATTGGGAACTTGCTTGAAAGGTTGGAGCATGATTTTCTGGTGATTGTGCATCCCTCCCGGTATTCATGCGATATTACAGAACCCGGAGCTTTACAGACAATTACTAGTGGTATATGTGGAAACGGGATAAGAGAAGGTAATTGTGGTATTCATCGCACATTCTTTCCGACTTCCGTAACGCGAATCATGCATTATAGGCAGCGAAGAGTGTGACTGCGGTTCTCCAGATGACTGTGCGCGGGACCCTTGTTGCGGAACTGGTTGCAAGTTGAAGCCCGGGATGCGTTGTTCGGATAAGAACGATGAATGCTGCTCTCAATGTCAATTGAAGACTAATGGCACTGCGTGCCGACCATCAACCGGCGTCTGTGACTTCGCTGAGGTTTGCAATGGTGTAAGCCCAACGTGCCCCAGTGATGTCTTTGCACCGAACGGAAGCCCTTGTACCGTATCGGGCGTGTCTGCTACCTGTGCATCAGGGCAGTGTACGAGCAGGTATGACTTCACTTGGCCTAGGCGTTATTACATATCTCAAGATCTGAAAATGCCCTTGCCTAACAGGGACTTGCAATGTCAAAACCAAGCGTCTTCGTTGGGAACCACATCCGTCTGTCCAGGGCGTGGCTCCGAGTGCCAAATGTTCTGTCAAACACGACAAGGATTATGTCTTCAACTCAATAGTTACTTCATTGATGGAACACCTTGTGGTTTTTCCGGAGGAGGCGTCTGCAAACAAGGCAACTGTGAAGCTGGAAATTTTGGTATGTTTGTTAATGAGGACCACAGAAACAGCGGTCATCATGCTCACAAGGAAATTTGGGTGCCGCAGTGCAACGTGCAGTTGACTGGATCAGTGCCCATCCGCAGATCGCCATACCTCTCCTTGTATTTGGAGGTCTTCTAGTCCTATTCATCCTATTTTCGATATTGAGATGTCTGTGCTGCCCGAATCGGAAGATAAAATCACCCATCACCCGATCGTCCCGATCCCGATCGTCAGGTCGCTCGAGACAGCCGCCACAACTGCAACAACAGATGCCTGCGGGGGGGACCACATGGGTGGATCCCACTCCGTACAATGGACCCCAATTACCTACCGTTCCTTCACCTGCTCAGACCCGACAGGGATCGTATTAACATAATGGCATATGGTTTTTTTGTACATAATAGTGCGATAACCGCGGTAAACGTTAGTATATACAATCCATGTAGACGTAGTCCGTGGTTGTGGAGTGGATAACCTAGTAAGGGAGGTATCCTACCGTTGGGGAACTTGATGGTTAGATATTTTCGTTTTTGTAAATATACTTGTAAGCACTTTTAAAAGTTAAAAATACGCAAAGTTTCGACCGTTAGTCACGCCATGATTACATCAGCTTCCGAGCTCTGTCACAACCGGCCACGAGAGGTGGTGGGAAAGGCACCAAAGGTTCCCCATAACGCAGATCGGCCCGCGAACCCCCATTTAACACGCGAAACTCCTTGTCTTCATACAATCTTATTTCAATAACCGCGCCTTGTATACATGAGCACACTCTCCGAGGGCGTGAGCAATGTCGCGGCGCTGGCTTTCATTGCACTTTGGTGCTTGATGATGGTTTTTTGTGGGGTGGGCACATACTTGATGTACGTACCTCGTCAGACCGAAATATGCCATTCATGTCCATCTTTACTAATAGCACCTATCTAGTCGAGTACGACATTCGAGATCGCCAGCTTCATCACCTCTCACGCCATCCACTACCCCTGGTGTCACTATTCTTCGGCCTTTGAAAGGAGTGGATTGCAACCTCCTGGACAATCTCTCGTCCTCGTTTCGCCAAGATTATCCACTTTATGAACTCATCTTCTCCGTTGCTGACCAAAACGATCCAGCGATTGAAATTGTTAAGGAGTTGATGAGACAATATCCAGAAGTGGATGCAAAGCTGATAATAGGTACAACAATATATTTTGATCCAAGTGATTTTAACCTAACTGTTTTCTGATCAGGTGATGTGGATGTTGGCGTTAATCCAAAAGTCAATAACATGCTGCGGGGATATCAAAATGCAAAATATGATATCATCTGGATTCTCGACAGCAACGTGCACATAAACCCGGGTTGCATGGGTCGTTCGGTATCGGAGCTCATGCACCCTGGAATCGGGTTAGTTCATCACTTACCCTGTGGCGTTAGTCCTCAAACCTACGGCTCTTACTTGGAGCAAGCCTTCCTCAATACCGCCCACGCTAAGATGTACATTACAATAAACAAAGTGGCCCTTGCGAGTTGCGTCATTGGAAAATCGAATATGTTCAGAAAGTCAGTTTTGGCACAATTGGGAGGCCTGGAGAATTACGGTAAATACATGTCCGAAGACAATATCATTGGAGAAGCGATATGGAAGCTGGGACTACGACATCGGATGACTACGGATGTCGCTTATCAAACGTTGGGAGGTCTATCAGTGCCGGATTATTTTAAACGGAGAGCACGCTGGATCCGAATTCGAAAATACACCGTTTTGACGGCGACGCTTCTGGAGCCTTTTACAGAATCGATTCTAAATGGATTCCTGGCGGCATGGGCATTCCATCGGATGTTGCATGTGTCTGCTTCACTGTTCTTACTGGCGCATTTTACGATATGGATAAGTAGCGACTGGATCATTGCAACGACACTTGATACTGCGACCCGAAGAGAAGCCAAGAAGTTTTTAAGAGCGTGGTGTATACGGGAGCTTGCTGCGTTACCATTATGGATCTCTGCTATGGCAGGAAGTACAGTCGAATGGAGGGGAAAGCTATTCTGGTTGAACACGGATGGTACCGTTGCACCTGCATGTCAAGGCAGTCGCGTTAGGTATTGTCGGCGTTTTTTAGAAAGATGGTGGCCAGGGGCCGTCGTTGGAAAGTGGATGGGAAAGGCGTCAGTAGTGAAGGAAGGTTTGGTTGAGGGCGTGAAAGCTGGTATAGTGTCGTCAAGTGCCAACATTAAGGCCACCGAGTTGGCGGACGTCGCGGAGCCGCTCTTAGTTGTAATACCCGGACGACATTGACATTCGTATTTATATTAATACGTATCAATTGTTATTATAGAATAGAATGGCAGCCCTCACGTGGAATCGTAATTTTTCCATGATATTTTAATGATCAAGTAGGCTGTACGATGTAGCGTATAACCAGGGACAATCATACGGTGTGCGCTAAATTACAGTGATGGGGGACTGTATCCCCCTCCAGCCCTTCAGCTGATGAGTTAAAGGACCAGTAGTGGATGCGAGATATCCGCTGCATACAATGTAGAAGTTGCGATCCATCGAATTGGCTACGGATGCCGGTCTTACGCAGAGACAGGTTTCATGGCTTTGAAAGGCTTCAGTGGTAATTTCAGTCCCGGTGTGTATTTGGCAGAGATGTTGACACTTTCAATGAACTTGTTCGCTACACGGCCATCTATTGTCAGATAGTGCGTCTAGCGATAGCGATGGCGTGCTCAGTAGTGCTTACCATCGGTTTTCGGTGGTCGTACGCTGAGAATCGCGGTAAGCAATGCTCGAATATTTTCTGCCAAATAGGTAAGCCATCTGGTTCCAATTGTACCATTCTAGTAAGATGGGCCTACCAAAAACGTCTTCATCTCGCCATGCCGTCTTCAGGGGAGAATACACGATCAGTTTTCATCTTATGCAGCCAAAACGCGTTCAATGCCGATATACCTTGCCAATTTCTGGGGAGAACATTAAGGAGAAAAGAACTCATAAATCATGGTTGCCACGTATCTCTCGTGAAAGCACATTTACGTTCACCGTACCCAAATGAACAAATCCGTCAGCATCCACCTCAAATTTCGACGAGGCGCGCAAAGCACTCATCATTTTCGGAATGTCATCCGATACAGTCCCTGAGAGGGGCAACTGGCTATGAGCACAGTGCTACGGAATGCTTGCAGTTACCATCAACGAGAATACCCTTTGCCGGACTTGGCATCAGGCCCTTAGGACCCAATACCCTCGCAATCTTAACGACTTCAGGAAACATGGCTTTGGTAGAGAGGACCTTATCAAACGCAACTTTGTCCGCTAGGATCTATGACAACCGGGAACAGACTGACATGGTCAACAACAGCACTTGGAGGAAAGGCGTCCGGTTCAGGTCCCACCTCCTCAATGAGCTCTTCCGCACCAACTATATGCGCCCCTAACTTTTTGGCTTCCTCCGCTTGCTCCCCCTATATCAGCATGAGCAAAAAGGTTGCCAAGAGAGCATACGTGGCAAAAACGTGTACAAACTTTTGCAAACACCAAAATGACAGACTTGTCATCCGCAGACACTTGTGTAGGCAAATTCACCTCCCCTCGCACGGTCCTTGTTCCTTCCTGTCTATGGACCTGTATATGCGCAGAAACAACTCTATCCTCGCCAAGGCAATAGGTCTGCACAACATGGGACCTGTCAGTTTGTCATTGGCCGAAATTCAAAAGCACCCACATACACGAAATACTGAAAAAGCTTCCTCAAAAGAAACATCTTCTTGATTCTGCTGTGCTTTCAGTCGCTTCTTTTCTCTCAAGTATCGTTTCCGGTCATAATGGCGGACGGTGCTGACCAGTGTGGGTCCGGGGGGGAAGGGTAAGATTCTAGATGCGCGACTTGCGCATACAGCTGAGTGAGCGGTAGAGGCCGAAGGAAAAGTCAAAAAAGTGCGCTCTACGTTCCGCAAAAGGCGGCCGCACGACTGTGGGATGCTCATATCTGCGATCTATGCTGGTCGAAACCACGTCGTCGATGCTAGCCGGCTCCTTTGCTTGGCTAGTTGCCATAGTTGCATGGCACAGCAACAAATGACTTTGAGCCATCCGTCATGATGGCAAAGGTCATCTCCGGCTGACCCAAAGGGCCAAGATGCAGGAGGTCGCTCTTCCTGACGTTGACTCGATACTCATATCGGCACCGGGCAAAGTTATCCTCTTTGGAGAGCATGCCGTGGTCTATGGAAAGGTTTGACATTGGGCTTCCTTTGGTAGACAAAGGGCGGCGCATGCTCATCAGAACATCAGTCTGCGGTAGCTGCAAGCTTGGGGCTGAGGACGTATGCGTGGATGCGCCCAACTGGGGACCAGACTGTCACCCTACGACTTCCAGATATCTGTTCCTCTGCAATCCAGTGGGATTTGACTGCTTTGTCTGACTTTGTTACGTCGCACAATGGTATGCTGGGAACTGGGTATGACGACCGACAAATTCTGAATACGCCTCGCTTGCAGGCGAAGGTGCAGCTGACACCTTATCATAGTCGTATCGTCCTGTGAACCTACATCGCTCACTGATAACAAGGAAGCGGCTGCTCAACCTCTACTGAAGAGTATTGCCATGGTACCGGGGGCTCGCCAAGCCTCCCTAGCGTTCTTGCATCTATATACATCCCTTTTCAAGGAGTGAGTAGACCTGTCATCAATATTGCATGGCTTCATAAGCCTATTGACGCTGAAGTATCCTATTTTATAGGCCGCAGGGTATCGAAGTCTGCGTCCGCTCTGCGCTACCCGTCGGTGCCGGGCTTGGCTCCTCGGCGTCCTACAGCGTATGCATTGCCGCGGGTCTGCTGGCGCTAAACGGATATGTAAAAATGCCAAAGATGTCAAATACAGCATACGATGCTACTGAATTGAAATTGGTCAATGACTGGGCCTTTGTCTCCGAGAAGGTCATTCACGGCAACCCCTCTGGCGTGGATAATGCGGTTTCCACCTACGGTAATGAAAAACCGACAAGTGCAGAATACGTGGACTACCGTCATCTCTATCTCCATCTAATCTTACTGCGGCAGGTGGTGCCATGCTTTATACGAACGGGAAAATGGAGCCACTCAACGGGTGGGTATTGCCCGCAGAATCTCTGCTACTGTGTTGCATCAATTCGTTGAATACATTCTGTTTCTCCCTTAGCTTTAAGTCTATCCAGTTCATCTTAACGGACACGTGCGTTCCGAAAAACACCAAAGCGCAAGTGGAGAATGTACGAATCCGGAGAGTCCAGGTGCGTGCACGACTGTCATCAATTTCATTTATGGCAACTCTAACTGACGTGCACGTATAGTTTGGTCCAATATTAGATCCTCTCATGGATTCAATGCAGGGAATCAGTAATACATGCAAGGATCTCTTTGGCGCTCTAGGTGTGTGCTCAGTTTCTTTCTATACGTGCAATGCGGCTGTCAATTTCCTTATGTGGCATTTGCGATGGGCAGAGCAGTCTGATATAACGCTTTCGGACGTGCTCACCGGAATGGAGGTGCGACTTTGTTGAGAATGTGCTACGACAACTGTTGATTAAATCGTGTCTCTTCTAGGAACTCGTCGATATGAACCACTGCATTCTGGCGGCATGCGGAGTAAGCCATCCTAGTTTGGAGAGAATTCGCCAATTAACTGCCAGATATGGGCTACGCTCTAAATTAACTGGGGCTGGAGGGGGTGGCTGTGCGTTAACACTTCTGAGGGATGGCAAGTACCATATGTTTTCACATAGTTTGGATGGTTGACAAAGCAACATTGGCGTTCTGACGCTGATCATTTAGACACCGGAGTTGATCTCATTGAGAAGGTCAAATCTGAATTGCGTGCAGAGAGCTTCCGTTGCTTCGAAACCTCGGTCGGCTGTCATGGAGTCCGCTGGGCAAGTTTGCCCCTTGATTCCAAGGATTGGATGGACCATTGGAAGCATTTTGTAGAGAATAGAAATGTTGACTGGAACATATTATCAAATATATAGACTTACGAATAGAAGCCAGTCTATTCCTCTATGAGATCATCGTAAACTCATCAAAGTGCGCGTAGCGCCGGTGGTTGGCTGTTTATATGCGCTGAAAAGAACGACGAGAGTTGCTGTGCAATTGTGAACGAAAAAGTGATTTTCGGCCCAGCGGCTAGTAGCTTCGGCACCAGGCCCTTTCCGAATGCTCGCATCCCTTCTAAGCGAATGATATTTCTTGCAATCGCAAATCCGGATACGCGAGCCTCTGCCGGCGCTGCTTGAACCCTAACCTAATAGATTGTCGGTTTCATATTTTTTCAATAGGAGGTAAACGACTTATACCTTGATCACGTCAAATGGTGATGCGAGAGCTATACTTGCTATGGCTCCGCAAAACGACGCCACCAGCGTTTGCATGAGTGTTGCCTTCTCTTTCCCTTCATTCAAATCATATATGATGTCTTTTGCAGCAGCGGAGGCACCGAAGAGCGCGAAGCAGCCAACCATATTGCGTGCAGCGGTCCACCCTGCCCCACTATACAATTTGCGGAGAGAAGATGGTCGCACGAGAAGGGCCCAGGGGGACGTACCGTGAAGAAGAGATGGATTGGTCTGACCTTTAACCTTCAGTGCGTCGAGTGGCAACAGAACCACCTCGCCCATGCCAATAACGAGGCCCGCGGTGGCTGGAAATAATAATCTATAAGCCTATAGCTGATGTGCAAGCGGCGCAAAAAGACTAATCCAAAGACGTAATGACAAGTCTACGCGACCACGACACTCCTTTCTACCTGCTCACCTTGAACCGCCGTTTGGGCTCTCTTGCGAAATTTGGCTTTGAACCAACTTCCCCATCTCCTTTCCAACCAGTTGACTACAAACGGTTGGCCTCCAAACTGATAGCTCCTCTGCAAGACCTTATAAGTAACCGCATATTGAAAACCCGGAAATAAGGACTTGTACTGCGCAAGAGCACCTCGTTTTGCGGCCTCGCCATAGATCACAGTCCGCAACTTGTCACCCTCCGGTGTCACGACATCTCGGTTATTCATCAAGCGCTTACTTATGGTATCAATGGGATGGAACACTACAAGTTCTGCGAAGCCTGCAAATGCAGACGCCAGTATGCTGGCTGCTCCGGACGGACGGTGATGGGCATCTGTGTGCATGGTCGAGTGCGAAGCGTGCTGAAATGGGCAGTTGTTCAGTCTGACGCGGGTACCGTGCCACATTCCAACCAACAATTCCGCCATACTCAGTACCAGCATGCTCAGATTCACTCGGCGATTGTTCACTACACAAAAAGGCATACGATGTCTGACGCAAAGGTTAAAGAAGGTTCGCTTTACTTTCACAAACATATGCCGTGAACGCTCGTTTTATACAGTTGTGTCCCAGGTCTGGCTTATCTGGCCGACGGAGAGAAAGCTCGCAGTAAGAAGAGTCTTTTTGGCAAACCAAAACCCGATTGGGATGTTGCTGTCCAGAATTATGAAGCTGCAGGTATGGTACGTAAGAGTTTGACCATCTAGTACAAACGATCGGCTATATCTTGCAAGATTGTAGCGAACTGCTTCAGAAACGCGAAATGCTGGGATTACACTGTTGAGGCATATATGAAGGTATGTTCAATTTCCTGGGTCTTCAAGACTTCATCCACCTTACGTGCAGACTCTCCGGGCTTTTTGCGGCGTAGGCAGCTGAAGCCCACAGGAACTTAGACTCGTACGTGCGAGTCAAGCCGCCAGCGCAAATACGGCAGCTGCCAATTAACCGGTTATACTGAATTAGACTATTTCTAGCCGCAAAATCCCTAGAGTTGGCTGCCGCCATTCTGGTGCAGCAACTCAAGAAACCGGATGAAGCGTCTGATCTATATCGCCAAACTAGTCAGTACTTCCTTGCTCAGGGATCGCCTGATCGTGCCGGGGAGGCGCTGGAGAAAGCTGCCAAGTGTGTACCTTCTTTAGCCACGAGTCACGTCGCGATATTGATTCCAGGCTTTTAGGGCTGTTGAAGCAACAGATATCGGAAAGTGTATAGAGTTGTATGATGAGTCTTGCAAAATCTTCGAAGAGGAGAATAAATTACGGTTTGGTGTCGAGACCTTCAAAAGGGCGATTGCTGTTTCTCTGAGACACAGAAGGTGTGTACCCTCTCAATGCATCGTTCTGTGCATCGGTTCACACATGTTCCAGATATGACAAAGCCCTTGAACTGTCACGACGGCTCTGCGACGCATTCACACACCTCGAACAGCGGCCAAACTTCTGTAAACAAGCTCTCAGCACAGTCATTATCTTGCTGGCCATGGGGGACGAAGTGGGCGCCACAAAACAATTGGAGATGTATGGAAGGTGAGCATAAATTAAAAACTGCGATACAGATTTGGTATTCACTATCGTTTAGCATAAATGGCTTCGCTCAAGCTGAAGAGGGGGTTATAGCACAAGGGATATTGGAAGCCATGCAAACGGGAGATGAGGATTCGCTGTCAGCTGCTATGAAGAAGACGCCTGTGCAATTCTTGGACAATGAGGTATGGTTGGAAGATCACCTATACTATACTTGAACATGATCCAATTTCCCATTTTAGGTTACACGCATTGGACGCGAGCTGCGGGTGCCAGGAGGGGCCAAAGGAATATCGCTTCACGACAAGCCCGCATCGGAGGCGGTTAAGCAGTTGCAGGAGGAGGTTGAAGAAGAGGGCTTTCTCTGACACTCCCGACGTGCCGTGCCGCTGGTCATTAACCGTTATCGGGAAGTATGGTTGTGCGGTGCTTGGGCAGATGAATGTGAAAAGACAGAGAGGCGTAGCCTGAAGCACCCGAGTTCAATGCAAGATTAACCAGTACACTACGTTCGCCCAATTGTATTTTGGCTAATCCACTGGATGTATGCGTCATTGCCACCCTCAATCTAAAGTTTCGCATTTAGTGAGTATCTGAACTTATGAGAAGGTCAAAAGAAACATTTCATTTCAAACCTTGGTGGCTATGAGTTCAGGTATCTCATACTTTTATAGAATAACAATGATTCAGGACAGTAATGGAACAGTCCAGAAATCGCAAAAACACCTGCTTACTGGATGCTCTGCCTTCACATACTCGGTAACCTGCGGTACCAGACTTGCCTGAGTCTTCATAATCATTAGAAGTTCACTGTCTTCTTGAACACCGCCATCCCACCAATAACTACTTGTGGTATCCAAGTTAACCGGCGTATTTTATCACTGGCTAAATCCTAAGTCTCACACTGAAGTCACTTTTGGAACGATATTTGCACATGCTATGAGCTTTCGCTCCACAAGACCTGTTACGTCAAGAGATAAGACCTGGAGTCAACCAGATCACAGCATCCGTTAAGGCATCGTTACGGGTACCTCTGCTTATGCTCTTTGCGACCTCCTCATTGGGGACTGTAGAGAGTAATATCACAGGGTGTGTTGAACTAGTAGACATCGAAAGTGACTGCCTTTTGCACACGGGATGTGCAACAAGACTCCAGACGACTGCAAGATGACGGAAAAGCATTTAGGACCTTACCGACAATGCAGATGCGGTGACACGTCGGTACCACGTGTTAGCCAGGCACTTGCAATGCCCTTACAGGCAGTTCCTTTGCCGTGGTTTCCTACTCAGAGATCGTCGTAATGATCACAAGTGACGAGGTCAATTATCTTGTCTATAGATACCTGGCTGAGTCGGGTGAGCACTGGGACCTTCTACTTCCATGTCTGCCCATTATTGATGAATGCTTTCCAGGTTTTACACACTCAGCCTTCGCATTTCAACATGAAAGCGCTCTGTACAAGCGAACTGTAAAAGGTTCCCATGTTCGCCCGGGTTCACTGGTCAACTTATTGCAGAAGGGCCTACAGTATGCTGAGATCGAGTGCCACGTCAATGAGGTAGCCTTTCATCATGTATACCCTGTCTTTGAATCCCTCAGCCGAACATTATGCAGGACGGTACAGAACGGAAGTGTATCGCCCCATTTACACTGCTTGAGCAACATGAATGCGCCTTCGAAGTCAGCGACAAGCAAGAAGGACGTCCCTCGAAAAGAGCTAGAAAGGAGGAAGCCCTGACCAACAAAAAGGATCGAAAGGACGAGCGAAAGCAATCAAAGCCCGAGCGCGAAAAGAAATCTCGCAGAGAGTCACTTGTTGCATCGACCACTTTGGAGACATCCGGTGAGTAGTGGAATACGTAGGGACTCATATTCAGGACTCATCCAACAGATTGCCATTAGATGCAATGGACGTTATTGAAGACGACAACACGAACGCCGACGAATTGCCTGTGTCGATGCTGTCAAGTTCAGAAACTGTATGTCCATTTTTGGGAAACTAGAGGCATGAGAGCGTACCATTTATGGAGCAAGCCACCTGTAGGTTGTTCGATGCTCCTGGAATCCCGGCAAGCCATCATTAATAGCATCTGGGTTTGTACCTTCTTCGCTCTCCCATAAAGGGGGTTTGCTGACCTTTTGATCAGGAGCAAGGATGGAGTAGTGCGACTCTGGCAGGTACCGTCTAATGCGACACAAGATGCTACCCAGAGTGATCGAGTGATGGATTTGCCCATGGGCACCGCTGTTGTTGGCATCAGTATCGGCATATCGGCGCTTGAGTGGGCGGTAAGGCACAGATCATGGGTGATAGGAGCCATTTTTTACCTTTGGTTCTCTAATCTAACCTCATCTGCAGCCGTCGGGTGCTATGTTGGCGGCTGGGACCGTCGATGGTCGCACATTAGTTTGGACTCGGTCAGGTATCATCTTTGGATATTCTGATAATGATAATGAAGGACGCTTGTCAACGTCTTCGAAACTTTGCCAGGAGAGCTTAAATTCTCTGAGAAGCAGCACGAAGGGGCGGTCTTCTCTTTAGCTTGGAATACATGTGGAAGTCTCATTGCGACCGGTAGTCTCGATAAGACCAGCGTAATATGGGACGTCGCTAGTGGCCAAGTCCGGCAGAGATTTGATTTCCATGAAGGTATCATTGCTGATGCACATTCTTGCAACCGACGACGAATGACGAACTGCTGCTCTCAGGACCTGTCCTCTCTGCGGACTGGGTAGATGATGTCACTTTCGCGACATCGTCGTCAGACAGTCAGATATATGTATGCCGCTTGGGAGATATAGAACCGTTGAAGCAATTTTCCCATAAGGTATGCTGGTGATATAGTCCCATGTCGGATTTTCGGGCCCTTGAATTTTAGATGTTCCTTAGAGCGATGTGAATAAAGTTCTATGGGATCCTTCAAGAAAGTATCTTGCCTCTTGCTCTGACGACGGTACCGCCAAAATCTGGACGATGGACTCTAATGAAGCTCTCTGGGTCGCAAAGGGCCATGAGAAGGAAATCGTGACTTGCCAGTGGTGTCCCAATTCTGACCAATTAGTGTTGGCAACGTGAGTACGCAACTGGACATGAATCGCCCCTGGGTGAGACTCTCTGACTCACGAATCTATAGAGCTGGTTTTGACCGAACAGTTCGATTGTGGGATGTTGCTAAGCAAGAGTGCCTGCACACTTTCCGTAACCACAACTCTGAGATCTTATCCGCTGACTTCAATCCTGATGCCTCATTACTTGCCAGTGCCTCCAGTGATGGTGTAGTAAATATATGGTCGCTACAGGTAAGAATCGCCGCAAAGCGCTTGTCAATAGATACTGAGACTCACACGCCACCTTTGTGTGCCTTCAACGCAGGATTGGTCTTTGGTCAAGCAATATCATGGGGACAAGGGCGAAGATGTGGATGTTCAAGCAAAATGGAATACCTTGGGAAATAAACTAGCGCTGATCTGCGGAAATCGTGCGGTAACTGAGCCTTTGTGGCACATGCCTCAGCAGTTACGGCAAGGCCTAACATTATCATGCAGGTCGCGATTCTCCATTTACCTCAAATTGTATAGCAGAACTAAATTACGTACATCTTTCCATATCCATTGAGCTGTCTATACCCGCCTGCACCCTCGTTATTCTACCCCGTTAATCTGATCAGGACGCACCCAAAATCTGGCATGCATAGGGTTTGTCGCGGAACCAAAGATAATTCCTTCCAGAGCTTTGTTTGCCTCGAGCGGATCAGTTGGTAAGCTAGCAGAGGCACTGTGAGTCACGAATGGGAAAAAGCGGGAAAAGCAATTTGCAAAGGAGATTGCTCACTCAGAAGACCGGAACTCCCACATGTCACCGTTTCGGCGGAAAAATCTAGGTTCCCATGTGATATTTTTGGTTGCCCTATCCTTGACGATAGTGCGCTGATTGTCCTCGATCGCGCTTTTCTCAGTGGTGGCATAATCCAGGTTTTTCGTTACCAAGCCCTTGGTGACTTTTGACCAAAGTCTTCCGAATATATCTATGAGTGTCAACCTGGCTCACAGTGGAAGGATCTCCAATAGGAACGCTAGCTCACCTTCGAGACTCGAATTCCTCCTGCTCGGCTTCCGCTGCAACAACTTTTGGGTATATCTTTGCACTGTGGGCATCGAAAATTGGTATTTTGTCGGAAGTGGTTCCTTTGGATAGGTACATGACGTCCGTCCACTTCCCACCCAGAGTATATAGGACTTCTCCAGAGGATTCACGCTTCACCTTGCCTTTTATGCCATTATAAGTGCCCGTGAAGAACCCCTATTATGGCTGACAGTTAGCGCAGTCGCAGCCATACTTTCCATGGGCATTGGTCATACCTTCGTTTGAAACTCGATTTCCGCGATTAGATCATTTTTTGGGCATTTGATGGTCACCGTATCTCCCAGCTCAAGGTACATGGTGCCGAACAGTATGCCTCTGGCATATATATTAGGGAGAGTCACCATATACTCTTCACCAGGCCACCTCTTTGGAAAAGTAATCGTAGAAGTTCCTTGCATAATAGTGGCAGCAGAATTTCCGAGGAACTTCGACTTCGGTCGTATATCACCCAAAATCCAAACGTCCTTTTGGGGATTTGCATAGAAATAGGCAGAAATTGGAGGATGGTGTGAAACTTGTTCGCACACGTAGAAAGATTCTGAGTCATCGTCGAACTTCCAGCGACACCGAAATATTTCACCCAAAACAGGATTGTATGGTTTCTTTACACCCTATGATTTCCGGCACTGTCAGCTTGGTTAAATTGAAAGCTGCAATCTCTGGGACTTGTTGCACCTTCGGTTTTATATGCCAACCAGATAGAAAATATGTCACGACATCAAGAAATCGGTCCGTAGGATCCATTTTTTGAGGAGTGCTAAGGGTTGTCATTAGCTCTTTCTGCTTCCTCTTTCCCAACACTTGGTTGTTCGGTTGGAGCGTCCTTACTTAAGAATGAGCTCCGGATGGCTCATGAAGTCCGTTATCCGCTCGCACATACTTCGTGGCTCCAGCACAAAAGTTGGCAGAGTAACTCGGGACAGATCCATTCCCTTGCGTAGTTGACCAATGATTCCCAATAGTATGCTTTTTGGTTCGTCTTCAAGAACCTCCTGTTCGACATCCGACCCCACAGCAACGTTCTCCTCAGAGTCACCCATCATAAAGACACGCGGTTGAATGCTGTGGGAAAGGATTCGGGTAGCCGACGTAAATATCGCACTCTGACTCGACTACTGATGTGTTCCGTGCTGGATATGGGACGGATGGAGATCTCCGCGCGTACAGGTCGGGTGTCAGCCGAATGAATGCCACAACTTGTTACCATCACGTGTTACAACCATCCCTAAGCCACCTCGGGTCCATTTGGCTGCATCTGTTTTTCCCTCGAGATAGTCACCGCCTTCATTACGCGACAATACGCAAACGGGCCCCAATTTTACAGCGTTCCAGCCGACCCCCATAATTACTAACAGGTTTGCTCCCCCACAAAACGACGTGATTGGTCTTGTTTGAACATAGTATCGGCGGGGAGGAGTTGTGGCTGATACTACAGTAGTCTGTTTAGCTATTGGTTTATTCCGGTCTGCTCTCGTTTCCTTGTAGTGTATCCCTATCACTTCATTCAGATGTAGGAAATCTCTTCTTTTTATATTTCTCCTTATTCATTTGACTGCTCGAAGGCAACATACCTTACATGAGTCATCCCCCCTTTTTGCGAAAATAGATTGTGTTAATTACGGCGATTAGCTGGTAAAAGTGGTCTCTACACTTAAAGTTACATGATGCGACGACATTTATGGTTAAAGCTAGACACCACGCATTGCCACACATCCAACATTCAAATGTCACGTCAACAGTCCCAATGTTGCTTAAAGTATGCCCTCAGAAGTTGAATGATCAAATGAATGTTTAATCCAAAAGTATAATGGTGAAGGCAAAGTATGATCTGGAAGAGCCCCAGGGAAATACGATTCGCAACGCTTAGAGCGTAAATGCGGAATACAGAAAGAACGGCCCTTCTTAAAGACAAAATCGCCAGATCCACATGCCCAGCCGGTCACTGCCATGCGATCAAGAGTCCTCCTCCCCATCTACCGCCTTTGGCCGCTTAGCTTCTGGCGAGTACCTAGGATCGCTATGATCCTTCTCATACGGTCGTTTCCCAGATACCTGCTCCGTGCCTTTTGCCATATCACCCGGCTCTGAACGTTCAACTAAGGAAGAGCCATAATGTGGTGATGCAGGGTTGTCCGGTGACTCATGGTCCACGGCACTATCAGTGTTCCCATACGACGCTAGCGCGGCTAGACCATCAGGCGGTGGTACGGCACTGCTTGGACTTCCATGGTGACTCTGACTCCTTCCATGCTCAGTACCATCATTGTCAATTGTGACCTCACGTGTGGCTTCGATCCCTTTCACAACATAGTCTTTCTCGGTCTCCAATGGTACCATGGACGCTCGATCTCTACTACCATCTTTGCTATTGTCATCTCTCCTCACTTGGATTTGAGCATCGCGTTCTCTGCGGTCCTCCCCTCGTTCATTCAATTGACTAACCGACATTCGATCGGGTTGCATTCTGCGGTTTTCTCCTCCGGCTTTGTCCGCCTTCATTGGTGCTGCCAAAATCCTCTCCGTCGGCGTCTCTCGATTTGCTACGCGATCCTGTGATGGTCGGGTCGCGTCACTTGTATTTGTCATGTTGACCCTTTCGGCCTGCTTGGAAACCTCTAAATCGACGGTTGGACTAGACGCTTTCGTAGGTACGTCCTTTGATGATTCAAACCCATGCAAACCACGAGTGACTGGCTCAGAATCCCGCAATCGGACTTTGCTCTCCGTGTTCATGTCCCGTTGATACGCGCTTCTACTTTGCTCATCTCCTACAGGAGGACTTCGGCTTTTGGCATGACACGTCCGTTGCCATGTGGACGATTCCGATGAGAAATTCGATTGGACGAGCTTTTCCTGTGGCTGCTTGAGAGCGGTCTCAGAGGCGCGAATTTCTGTTGTAGGTTCTGTGAAGCCAGATGGTCGCTCCACCGAGTACGATCTGCGATCAGTGCGGTTTCTGATTGCTTCAGACTCCAGAGGGTTAATTGGTACATCTTGCTGACGTGATGTATCATCCAGCTTTGCGTGAGGGGATAACTCCATTGGGCGCAAAAGATGCGTATGATCTGATGGTCTTATTTGCATTTCCGGTAGACGTGAGAGTGACTCGACATTTCTCGAACCTATATCCGGTAATCGTGGCGGATCCGCTATGTGACGGGCGTTATCAGAGTGGCTTGCAGATGGTGATTCAAAATGCCTATTTGTTGACTGATCGGCCAATCTGCCCGGAATATCGCTGGGCCTGGGAGAAGTATCCATGTGGCGTGATGGGAGCTCAGGTGGTCTACCAAGTGGCTCGGATGGCCTACCGGATCTCTGGAGTGCGTCTGGAGGCAGATGGGAACAGTGAGACGGTTTGTACCCAGATTACGTGCTGGCCATTCCAAGTCAATCCGGCCTTTCGCAATCACGGCCACTTACCGTCACTGGAAGGATATGGGACGGACGAAGATTGTAAGGCGTCATGTGCGAGCGTACGGGAACCCTGACGCGGATGAGACGGACCCCTTCGGTCGGTCTGCGGCTTAGGGGACGTTGTCCTGTCCGGACGAGATTGCTTGTTGCGACCTGCTCGAGATGGGTGATCGGCCGATGCTGGAGGAAGCTGGCGATCAGCAACAAGTCCATTACGGCCTTCATCCCTCTGGGACATGGGCTGAGCGGGGTATGATGCGGGTGGATTCATCTGCAAAGACGGCAGATCCCTTCGGTCGTGTTCCTTCATTTTAAATCATAATTAGCATACGTACGTCAACCACAGAAAGCACTTGATCACACCGTTTGAAGTGGCACAGAGGTGTGCGTAGATCTCTGGTCTTGCTGGGAGCTTCGGGGGTAGCCCATTTGAGTCGGTGGTTGTGGTCCCTACGTGAGAAGTGTGCATCACGTCTTGCCGCATAGATCAATCATATACCGTAACAGGAGTAGTTACCTGATAGAAATGACTGGGTGCATTCGGGTGTATCGCATTTCCGCCTGGGTACCCTGTTGCGTTGATATCCTGCGGTGCAGGTTGTTGGGGTTGCGCAGCACCTGCTTGCACTTGACTATTTTTGGATTCAATCAATGCATGGCGCAACCTATGCATATGAGGTGCTGTTGCTCACCCGCCACCCGCCTGTGCATTGCGGAGCATTTGAAGCCTTTGTTTAATGTGGGGGTTGGTCGGATCCAACTCGAGTGCTCGCGTATATGCGTCCAACGCATCATTGATCTGATTGTTGCAAGATTCGTATAGGGTTCCGAGGTCATACCTTAGTAAGGAAGGTAAGATGATCTCGTTATCTTGTACAGTATGTCTTACTTGCGACATTACCAGACTTCACTGATATATGGGTTAAGTCGAATGGCGCGACTATATGCGTCCAAGGCATCGCGATACTACATCACCCAGTTAACAAGATGAGCCTCAGGACTATACAGGCTACGTGATCAATGAACCAACCTGATTTATCTGATAATACAAGACTCCAATGGAGCACCAGAATGTAGGATTGCGCCCATCCCGGTACCTATAGACGATTTTTAGTTTGGTCACAAGATACGCGCAATACATCATACGTACACAGCTTGCTGATACGCTTCATAAGCCTTGTTGTATTTCTGTTGCGCCATATAACAGCGTCCCAGAAGATACCATGTCTGCGCGTCGTTCATATCTAGAATTCCAAGATTGATAAAGGAGTACCGCAACAAATTCGTAAGGCTAGAACTATACCAGCTTCGAGGGAACGAGTAAGGTACTGTATTGCAAGCTCCTGGTTGGAAAAGCTCGAATTCTGCTGATGATAGAGCCATCCCAGCTGCTGTAAAACCTTGGCATGGTTAGGATTCTCTGATAGAACACGTTCGTAGGCATCCCGAGCAAGTTGATACTATGAAACAAGGACCATTCCATACTTAAGCCATGCCTTTCGAAGAGTCAGGATCGAAATGACGTCGATTTAGCTACCTCTTTCTGCTGCTCGTACACGTGGCCGATTTGGAACCAGATGTCAATTTCGGTCAGCGGCTTCGGAGGGCAGGCCAAAATATAGCGAAAGCACTGCCAATACACTGTCAAGACCACTTTCCTGAAGACTTTACCCTCGAAGCTGCCACTCACACTTAAACTTGTCTCATATTTGCCTTGCTGCTTATAAATTATACCCAATCGAAAATAGATTTCGTTTGCCTTTTCAAATTTAGGTTCCATTCTTATTACAGCAGAAAACGCTTCCTCCGCATGTTCATAAGATCCGTATCGATCGTAAAGAATCCCAATTCCGTACCACAACTTCGGTTCCTAAAGTCAACAGTCTAGTTAAGCTGCTGGAAACAATCGAATGCCGTATGTCGTCCCACCTTGGGATTTGGGAGATGATACAGTGCCTGCTGATAAGCCGTGTAGGCCCGCTGCAAGTCGTCCATCATCAAAAAGCAGTGGCCTAGAGCTCCCCATATCTCGCCGTTCGTTTGATCGATGTTCAGTATTCGTTGAAAATAGTCAACCGCCTGGAAGAGAAATTAGACTTGGTTATGCGTAGATACATTTGCATTACATAGCAGTACTTCGTACTCCACCTTTGAATATTGCTCACGCGCTCTGCAAAGAGCAGCGGCTTGTGTCAAAGCTTGCACAGAATGAGGGTTGTGACGAAGGGCTGATTCATAAGCGTTCATCGCGCGTTCTGGCTCATTCATACTTTCTGCCAGCGTTCCTATGCGCGATGAGCGGAATCATATAAATACAGCTCGGTCAGTCTAGGCATAAGCGGCCTAGTTCTTCAACCTAGCGCCTCGGGGTCGCGATCAGCTGAGAAGGATCGATCTCGCTACATACCTACTTGGAGCCAGGTTGACTCGTTCAGCTGGGTTAGCTTTTGAGTTGCGGACATGGCGGCAGCCGGGGCCGCCATTGGGCTTAGAATATGGGTCTGTAGATCAGCTGCTATGGGACAGATGCCAGGCGATGTGAGAAACGTATTTGTCCAAAGTGGTACAAGTTGCACCCCCAACAAATTGTTTCCAAGTCACGTGTCATTGGCTTTGGCCCTTTTATAAGTACTTTATTCAGAAGTTATATATTATTTACAACGGCTTCCCTTGTTCTGTTGTGCTCACAGGTAGACCGTTTTGTTTCATTTCAGAATCGGATGACACGCCTCCGGGTCGCAAGAAGGGGGTCGCACACTCTGTTGACCCTATTAGATTCGAAGAAAGAGGGGGTCCCGGTTGCTGGGCGGGCACAAGCGATACAGGCGCTGGAAAGCTTTCAACGGCTGCCGGCCCTGGTCGCGGCTTATATCCAGCAGCTAGACTCGCTAGAAATGCAGCGGCGGACGCGGTATCTGTCCCGGACGTTGCAACACTAGCAGTAATGGCCTTGTGCGCGGGAGGGGCTACACCAGATGGGAGCACCGCGGTAGCAGAATAGGGTTGATAGTAAGCTGGTGATGCGGGATGCGGGAGGGCCATTGACTCTAGTGAGGGGTGAAGGGCAGTGTTGACGAATGGTGTCACAGAGGAAGGTGCTTCGTCGGGACCAGGTCCCGCGGCCGTCCGTGCAACAACCCCTTTTGGAGAATGCACGTAGTTTGATATCCAATTTGGATGACCTGCCATTGCCGACGTTTTTGCACGGTTGTGTCCCACCGAACTCGCCACACCATTGCCTATAGACCCAATTGGATTGCCTCGACCGGCTTGTGGACCAACCTCATGAATATCGCTTCCTCGGCTCGAAATTCCTGCGTTGTGCGATACAACTCGCGCTCTCTCTTGGTTTCCGTGGCGCGCACATCTATTGCAGACATAGTCCAGTGCTTCCCACTTCTGAATGTCTACATCATCTGCTTTGGCACCAGGGGCTTGCGCAAGACATCCAATGTGCTGCCAAACGCCACATTTTCCACAGGCAATCATCGGAGTTCCATCTAAACGGCACTTCAGCGTAAGTGAACGGTGTCGTACAACATCGAAAGTGCAGCACCAACCGTCAAGATTGTCTCCATGAACGCCGCAGACACAATCAAAATACCATCGCTCTTCGAATTCATCGTGCCTTTTCCTCTTGCGGCGGGTTGCTGGTTGAGACGTGGTTTGCTCTCGCGCACACGCGTCCTCGTCCGACGGATTTATAACATGGCCTTTGTCTTCACGCAATCCATGCAAGCGTGCCTCTCGCTCCATAATACGTTGCTCGCGTGCTTCAATTCTTCGTTGCCTCTCCTACCCAAGCAAATGATCAGATTTCCCATCCTAAGGTTGGCTCATTTGGAATGCGCAATTAGCTTCGAACATACTAGTTCTTCTCGCTGCTTTCTGTCTAGCTGGCTCCTTCGCGATCTTTCTTGCTCCCGTTGCTCCCGTATAAGCTGCTCCTGCCTTTCTTGTTCCATTTTCTCTAACTCTCTGACTTGTAATCGTGATGATCTTTTGCGATTGTTCATTGCTTCCTGTACACGTCTCTGCTTTTCCTTATTCTAATTCCAATCAATGAGCCTCCACAAAATGTGACACAAACGAGCAAAACTGTATACCTCGAGATCCGCAAGCACTTTCGGAAGCGCATCTTCTATTAGGAACAGATAGAACTCTTTTTCCACGGCGCTTCTAGACTTCTTGAATCTTTCTGGGAATGATTGCCACTCCTCCATGCTTGAACATATCTATTCAAACGGGCAGCTGGATTTTAGTTTTAGATTTGCGAAGACCTAAACAACATCGTGAAATATTACCAACTCCCAAGGTAAGTCATTCTTATTACCCGATTTCAATTTCCCTTTCTTTTGATTACGAGATTTACCAATAGTGGGTGCTGGTGCTTCCTTATAAAGCCTATTGTCTGTTAAAATAAGCGTCAATATGAAGAATACGCAGCGTAGCCAATGGCACATCCTGAAAGAGCAGCTACCATCAAAAAGCCAGTACACGTTCCCTTTCGCGTCAGAGCCAACATGCTCTACGCGCTGTAATATGCCGGTGTGAGAATACATTCAGATGACTTGATATCAACTGCAACATACCCATTCCGTCTCTTCTTCAGTATTAAGCGATGCTCGGAATCTCTCGGCGTTATCGAACTGTCGCTCGCACAAAGAGTGGAGAACGAGAACCTGGATGAATTTCGAGCGTATGTTGATTACCGAAATCCATCTCCGTGATGCCACATGTAAACAGACCTTGCTACGCAACGGAAGGTCAACATAGTCGACCCCCTGGGCAAAGATGTCGCTGTGAGCGTGGGTCTTTGCAAATTCCTTTTGTAAATATGTCTGCCAATTCTCAGTACTATAAAAGGGTGAGATACCTTCTTGTCGAAACTCGAATGGTGTACACACTACCTGATTTGCCGTGCTGCCAATGGACCGACTAAGGATTTCAGTAGCCTGACGTGCAAATCGATGAGTTTTTCCTCGACTGGACATGTAGTCAGATGAATTTCAAGCTCCTATACAATTGGTTAGTGATTCTTCCAGTGCCATTTTAGCTGAGGCAAGCTCCCTCCATACATCGCTGCTAAATTCCGACAGACGCAGCGCGTGGTGAAACAAGTGCAAAAATTGACAGACTGCCGCAAATTCCCAGTATTGACGAAGCTCCTGTAGCGCACCTATTGATGAAAAAAACAGAGAAAGCCGGAAATTGAATATCACTGGCATACATCGAATGTGAACTGATAAAACTAGTGCTCTGCGTTACATGAGCGGTAGAGATTTGCGCTGTATACCTTCACCGTCTGGCATGGTGGGTACTCTTAAAGGATTATACTCGGCACTGATATTGAACTGAAGGTGTCAGGACTGCAACTGATCCTCTTCCAATGGCAGGCAGATCGCGGCAACACGTCGGTAGGAGAACCTCATATTCTTCAATCTCACGTGACTACAAGACCAGCATTACATAATCTAGGCTCCGATTGGGACCATGTCTCTCGGTCTCCCACTCCACCACAAGAGCGCAAGATGGAACCAGTAGAGATCCTCTCTGAGAATCAAATAACGCCGCAAAATCAACACCCCAACCATAACACCTACTTCCTTCCCCGCGTGCTGAATACATCCCATGAAGCATCTGCTCGGAGAGTCGAAACGCACCATCACAAAGCCCCACCCTCCTTCAAGTGTCGAGCTTCCAGTGATGAATCCCCTGCTACTATCCGTTCAATTGTCAAGCCACAGCACGGCTTTGTGCCCTCAAATCTGGCAGCTGTCCAGACTTTGCTTCGTGAGAAGGACGCTGAAGTAGTAAGGCTCAAGCATGAAAATGCCCTACTGAAACAGGTAAAGATGGTGGTGAACCTGGTAACTCTAGGTCATTTGTGCTTACTAGCATGCACGCTAATGCAAAGTGCCCATGGATGGAAAGATAGAACGTCGACAGCAGAAGGAGATTGAACAGCTGGAATGGCAGAGTGAGGAGCGAGTTATTAGAGCACTGCGTGAGGAGCTTGCTGGACTGAGAGTATGTTCCCGAGCACCATATGACCAACTTTGCACTCACGAACCAATTCATAACGTCTTAAATGCATCTCCGTTGTGCAGCACAAGCTGAAGATCTACTTTACTCAGCTCTCTGCAAATGCGCGTGAAATTCGGCATATCAGCGAGGATAGGCGACGCCTTAGAGATCAAAACATCCGTCTTGAAGCGCTTATTGCCGATAGAAATCTTGGGGAACGCGAGAAATTAAGCAGAGAAGTAGACTCATTGAATCGGAGATTAGTTGAACAGGAAAGGATTGCCGCGGTAAGTTTCCATTGGAAAACCAGTATTTTACACCGTCTGATGGCTCTCTCCAGGATGCAGTGAAGAGAGCTGAGCTGATTGAAAAAAACCTGACAATAGACAATCGCCATCTACGGTCTCGGGTGTACTCTCTTGAGAAAGACAACTCAGAATACGGGGAAAGGAACCATCACCTTGAAGAAGCTGTCAAGGTATATGTGTGCGGGTGTAGAACGGCTTTGTAGTAATTTTCTCACATTGTGACGTTCAATTTCAGGACAAGGAAAAAGAGATCTCGTCTCTTTATATTTACCGGTACAACGCTGTTCATAGGAAGCCTGAAAGTAACGTCTGTAAGGCTTGTCAACATCGAGAAAAGGAGGTACAAGACTCTCAGCGAAAGGCACTCATAGCCAGTAAGGAAGCTCAGATTGTTTATTATTTCACGTATTTGGAACGTTGACGGTAACATAATAGCAAAGCTACCAAAACTGCAACCACCTAAGGTAGTGCCAGTATCTGCAACATCAGTCGATATATCCTACTCTATTCCTGAAGAGGCAGCGGGGGGCGATGGAGACCCTGTATTCTCTAGGCTCGTGCTACGGTATTCAACGGATTCTGCCATGATCAATGGCGTTTGTACTGTGGATATCATGCACCCGCAGGACGGTTATAGCAAGGCCATGCATTCGGAGCTTAATCCAACAGAGACCACATGTGTCTTTGCAGATGATGCGACGGCCTCTCGTGACTGCTTGCCATCTGCTGTGCGAACATTCCGGCTAGAGGGGTTATTAAGTGGAACCATATACTTCTTCCAACTGGCTGCGGGACACCAGGATGTGGAGGGGGTACCAACTCCGCCAACCTATGCTGTACTGAGTGAGTGTGATCAATCAAAATGATCTTACCGTTAGAAATGCTGGCTGATGCTGATACCACTACCTCCGTAGAGAGACCTGAAATCCCTCAAAAGGAAAGTTTGCCTGCAAGCCCAGGGAGCTCCACACCCCCAGTACCATTCAATCTGCGAGTCCAGATACTTGGAACCTCGGCGCTTCTGGTATCATTTACGTGTCCGCGAGGGAAAAATTTAAAAATACACACATACGGGATTACGATCATCAAAACACCTCTTCGCAAGGTGGGAGACAGCTCGGCTCCGATCTTAAGTCGTCTAGAGATACCATGTGATGATGGGCCAGATGATGTCGTCTCGTACACGTATAACAAAGCCGACACGAATTGCATATACATATTCCAGGTGCAGGCCGCCAACGAAACTGGATGGTCGAGAAATAGCGAGCCCAGCGCTCCAGTTGTTATTGGTTAGTTGTAAAGCATTGTGATTTTTCTCGAGAGTCACCCTCACATGGCATCCAGGCGGATCAGATGAAGATAAACATGACGGCCCACTCATTGTGCCCCCTGTGGAATCAGCCTTATCACTTGCAGGTACATCAGACAGTATATCGGTTAGGTCATGCGGGCCTTACACAAATTTTTTTCGATAGTGGGGATTCCGCTACCACCGTCACCACTGCCACCGGCTGTATTTGATGTGCCTGTCGAAAATATGCCTGTTGAAGACAAGCACCTACCATACCCCGACCCTGTTCCCGAGACAGCCACAGATCACTCATCACAAGAAGAGGTCTCTCCACTAAAGTCTAGGACAACATCTAATCTTACTCTGAACCAGAAGATTGAAAATATGCATATGGGAATGCCTGCCTATTATGACCCCTTGGTAACTGACATGGCAAAATAAAGTGGTCACCACATGTGGTATATGAATTGGTAGGGCAATAGGAGATATGGACATTCATATAAATACCACTAAAGTAACTCAGCCTACCTGGTAACAGCTCCTGGGTAATTATATTGTATTATAATAATACTGCACACTTGAGCTGGGTAGCCAGCCAGCTAGGAGGCATGCTACAGTGTGATCCAGCATGCAGACTATCTCTAGGTAGCTTAAAGGAGCTGTATTACTGAAAGAAAAATACAGGGCAGATTATAAATAATACTAAATTAATTGTAGCCTCTAATTAGTTAAATACTGAGTATCACTTTTTCAGTATAGTCCAAATTTGAAGCCAGAAGACCTATAGTTAAACCTTACCAGTAGTAGTTGGAGGCTCTGTTTGCAACTAAGTAACCCTATTTTCCTATATAATATTCTATACTTAAAACCTAAAACACCTGGACTTTAAGTTTTAAGCCCTTTAGAAGTTGGCCCCATTAGGTTGCCTATTATTACAATAGATAACCCAGTTTTGCCAGTATCTTGTACAACCACCTACTATACTATTTTCTGTTGGGGAAAGTTGAGAAATAGGTGTTATCCTACAACTAGACTGGGTGCACCTGAGAGGTGGAGAAAAAATGGGGTCCTAAGTATAGTACAGATCACATGATGACAACCTGACTTCAACCTCTAATTTTGGGTGCATAAAGCAACTAACTAAGAAAGTGTTTTGATGAATTCCAACACTTCCCCTTGCCCAAAATTCCATTCTATTCTTAGGCTCTTTTGTTTGTCACGTTGTCCAGTGATTGAATGCCAAGTTCTGCACAACACTGGGTGAACCTCGGTGCAGGAATGGCCTTGGTAAGAACATCTGCAGTCATCTGTTGAGTGGGGCATCTTCAAACTGAAATCTCACCACTCTGGATGTGTTCCCTGAGGAAATGATAGTGTATATCAATATGCTTCATCCATTGTGAAATCAGGGTGTTCTTTGCCAGTTCCATCACACCATTGTTATCCATTTTGAGCACAGTAGGGCCTTGTTTGACTTCCAAAAACCTGAGCTCTGCTAAGAGGTTTCTCATCCAAATAACCTCTTGTGCACAATCTGATGCTGCAATATACTCTGTCTCAACTGTGGAGAGTGCTATGCATCTCTGCTTTGAAGATTTCCAAGCAATAGCATGACCTGATAGCTTGAGAAGCCATCCTGAGGTTGACTTCCTATCTGAGAGGTCTCCACCCCAATCTGCATCAGAATAGGTCACTGTTTTGCTGATAAACAAGCCCGTAGCTTGCTGTCTTTTGCAGGTACCAAAATATCCTCTTTATGCCTGTCCAGTGCATGTTTCCAGGTGCCTCACAGTGCCTAGCAAGTATCCCAACTGCTGTACTGATGTCAGGCCTAGAGGCAATTGCAGCAAACATCAAGCCACCTATTGCACTGTGGTACTTCAATTTATCTACCATGGGTTGCCTTGACCCAAGAGCCTCAAATTGAACAGAGGTATCCAGTGGGGTTGACACTGGGTTTGAGTTTTCCATCTTGAATCTTCTGAGCACTTCACCAATCTAATGTGCTTGATCCAGGGAAAGAGTGCTGCACAGTTCATCTCTGATTACCCTTAAACCCAAGATATGGTGGGTAGGGCCAAGATCCTGCATCTTAAATTGTGCTGATAATGTTGTTTTGACCCAATTCATGTCCTCTTTTGACTTGGTTGCAATAACCAGATCATTGACATAAACTGCCAGTATGATGAGCCATTTGTTTATGTTTGTGCACTCATCTTTCTCATGTGGTTTGGCTTTCTGGAACTCTTCCCCTTGCCAAATATAAACACAAGGCTCATGTGCCAGCTGTTTAAAGCTGTTTTCGAGGAGGTAGGTATTGAAACTTAGCGCTTGGAACACTGATTTCCCGTGTAGAAATCACTTCTGAAAGGCCTAGTAATGCCTGTGGCCACTAGTAAGACTTCTGGGTGCAGTAACTTGTGGGATAACATGCTTGTATTAATCCAGAGACGTGCAAAAGTCCCCTTTATATAACCCAGTACATTCTCCAGCCTCCCTCCGCCTTTGTTTACTGTTTACATGCTTCAGTCCACTTGTTTACATGCTCAGCCGTGCTCAGCAATGCTCAGCAGCTTCAGCCATGCCTTGGCAAACATTACCTGAAGATCTAGATCATCACAAACCTTCCAGACCTTCTATGAGTGCTTACATGATGATTTACCCCTTTAAATCATTCCCACACGTGTCTGTGATCATTCTGATTACTCTAAGTCCAATTCCCCACGTTGTAACTTAGCCAGATCAGATGTGAACTGTCTAATGACATTTCAGCATGATCTCACATGATTTATAGATCATACAGTGTGGTTTAAGCCTGAATCTCAACACTAATGACATCCGAGCATGATCTCACATGATTTATAGATCATACAGCATGGTTTAAGCCTGAATCTCAACAGCAGGAAACAGAGAAGGGGAGCTTTACAAGTTTGCTGCTTACCCTGGCAGCATGAGCTGTGACTCCCAAGTAATGGGAGCTGAAGTACAGCATGAAGACCAAGCTTTGGGTCGCCCTGAGAAGCAGGACAGTGGGAAACTGAAGCTGTGGCATCGGCAGTTAGGCCATTTAAGTTATGGCAATTTGAAGATGCTCACCAGTATGGTTGATAGTCTTAATTTTGATGGCAAAGCAGTGGTTGAAGACCAGCTTTGTGATGGATGTCAGAAGGGTAAACAAATGCAATTGCCCTTTCCTGAATTACCCAAGAAGAGTTACCAGCTTTTGGAGGTCATATGTAGCAACATATGTCAACCAATATGCACCAAATCACTTGGTGGAGCCAGATATGTGCTCACATTCTTGGATCTTGGAAGCAGATACAGCAAATGCTTCTATCTTGACTTGAAATCAGTGACATTGTGCCTAGAAAAGTTCAAGGAATTTAAGGCCTGGATCAAGAATCTGACTGAAAGGATGATCAAGGCATTCAGAACTGATGGCAGCAGTGAGTTTGTGAACCACCAGTTTGATGCCTACCTCAAATCTGAGGGCATCACCCACCAAACTATGATGCACTATACTCCCCAGCAGAATGGAGCTGCTGAGAGATTGAACAGGACTCTGGAGGATAAGGTTCGGTCTATTCTGCACGAGAATAACCTCCCCCAGAAGCTGTGGGCAGAAGTCTGGGAATCTGCCAATTATTTGAGGAATTTGAGCCCGACCAAGGTGCTGCTGGAGAGGAAGATTACCCCCTCTGAGGCCTTGACAGGGGCACACCCTAATGTAGACCATCTGAGAGCAATTGGATGCATTGCCTACATGCAAATACTGAAGCCACTACGAGGGAAACTGGATCCCACATCAGCAAAGTTGATTCTGGTTGGTTATGGGCAAAATTCATGATGTTATTGACTGTGGAATCCCCAGAATGACACTATGTTGGAGTCTAGGGATGTGGCATTTGATGAGGCAGTTAAAGGGCAATCTGATGCATGCTCTGAACTGATGGGTTCACTTCTGGAAGAAGAAGAGCAGGAGTTCCCTGTGGAGGAGATCCTTGCTGAGGATAAACAAGGTGACAAGACATACTACCTTGTCAAATGGAAGGGTTACCCCAGAACTGAGAGTACTTGGGAGCCATTGGAGCATGTCAAGGACACTGTTGCACTTGACCTCTGGGAACAGCAGCATTTCCCCAGTGATTTGGAAGGAGAAAACAATGATGTTGAGGCCTTCCATGCACACCTAGGAATGCCCTCAGGACCCCCCACCACCACCACCACAGATCTGGAGATGCAGCAAGAAGGTTTCAGCCATGAAGACCCAAAAACACTTAATGGCACGCTGCAATCACCCCAGAAAGAAGCCTGGATGCAAGCCATGGAGGCTGAATATGCATCACTGGTCAAAAATGGGACATGGGAAATCATCCCCAGACCCTCTGGAAGGCCTGTAATTGGCCACAAATGGGTCTATAAAATAAAGTGGAAGACTGATGGCACTGTAGAAAGGCATAAAGCAAGATTTGTAGCCAAAGGGTACAGTCAAATCCATGGATTGGACTATGATGAGACCTTTTCACCCATCATCTCCTTCCCTGCTCTGCAACTGATCTTTGCCCTGGCAGCAAAGCATGGGCTTTTATTGGATCAAATGGATGTTGCAATAGCATTTCTGAATGGCAAGGTCAATTCAGAGTGGTATGTGGAGCAACCCCTAGGAATTTCAACAGAGCACCCACCAGACAAGTTTGTTTGCTTGTTGAAGAAAGGTCTCTATGGTTTGAAGCAAGCTGGAAGGCTATGGAACCATACCCTGCATGCCTACTGTTGAGATTCAGGCTTAAACCACGCTGTATGATCTATAAATCATGTGAGATCATGCTGGGATGTCATTAGACAGTTCACATCTGATTTGGCTAAGTTACAACGTGGCGAATTGGACATAGAGTAATCAGAATGATCACAGACGCGTGTGGGAATGATTTAAAGGGGTAAATCATCATGTAAGCGCTCTTAGAAGGTCTGGAAGGTTTGTGATGATCTAGATCTTCAGGTAATGTTTGCCAAGGCATGGCTGAAGCTGCTGAGCATTGCTGAGCACGGCTGAGCATGTAAACAAGTGGGCTGAAGCATGTAAACAGTAAACAAAGGCGGAGGGAGGCTGGAGAATGTACTGGGTTATATAAAGGGGACTTTTGCACGTCTCTGGATTAATACAAGCGTGTTATCCCACAAGTTACTGCACCCAGAAGTCTTACTAGCGGCCACAGGCATTACTAGGCCTTTCAGAAGTGATTTCTACATGGGAAATCAGTGTTCCAAGCGCTAAGTTCAATAGGTTATGAGCCCTGATAGCTATCACTGATATTTTCCTGCTTCAAATCTCTTTTCTGATGGCCACACCATCTTCCTGATGGACCTATCTCCTTCCCAACCTCATATTTGGACCACCTACCACACCAGCATGATTTCACCTCTTCCCCAACAGCAAATCCACTCACCAAATCAGCTCAGACATGTCAAACATGGACTTGGACACCAAACTCACACTGGAAGAGTTCAATGGCGAGAACTACCACCTCTGGAAGTTCAAAATAACGATGTTGCTAAAGGAAAAGGGACTGTGGGGTGTGATTGAGGGGGATGAGAGCATGGAGGGAACCTCTGAGAAGGATTGGAGGAGAAGGGATGAGCAGGCAATGGCTGTAATTGCTCTGTCACTGAGTGATGCCCAACTCATGCATGTACAGACCACTGTAACTGCAAAAGAGGCCTGGTTAAAGCTCAGTGACATCCACCAAAGGAAGGGAATTGCCAGTAGGCTCTATCTAAGGAGGAAATTTCTCACTCTGAAGATGGAAGATGGCACTGGGGGCATGTTGGGACACATAAACACGGTCAGGACAATGGCTCAGCAGTTGGAGGCCATTGGGGTGCCAGTCAGTGAAGAAGACCAAGTCATCACCCTACTCTACAGCCTACCAGAGAGTTATGAACAGCTGGTGGTGTCTTTGGAGGCCAGGAGTGATTCTCTGACTCTGGAATTCCTCACATCACAGCTTTTACATGAAGAAACACGCAGGAAGGAAGCTGGGGGTGAAGGAGATAGCAAAGGGAAGGCCTTTTTCAGCAGGGATGGCAGGCGGAAGGTTGGCAAGCATGGTGGGACCAAGAAGATAGCAGGGAAGTGCTTCTATTGCAACAAGAAGGGTCACTTCAAGAAGGACTGCAGGAAGTTTCTGGCAGACACCAAACAACAAGCCAATCAAGCCAGCACCAGTCAGGCAACTCAGAATGAGTTCCTATTCTTTACTCAGTTGGGAGATGACACCAAAACCTCTCAGGGAGCAGTCTGGTGGATTGTGGACTCGGGTGCCTCACAGCACATGTCACACAGGAAGGATTGGATGACCAATTACATGGAGATGTCACCAATTCAAGTCCATCTGGCAGACAACAGAACAGTTCAGGCAATAGGGAAGGGCCAGATCACACTTGAGACAGGCAGAAACCGATTCTGTACCCTCAGAGACATGTGGTTTGTTCCCAAGCTTGAAAAGAACTTGTTTTCAGTAAGAAGAGCCACTGAAAATGGTGCCAAAGTTGAGTTTGGCAGCAAGGGATGCTGTATCAAGACTTCAGATGGCCAGGAAGCAATCCAGGGAACTCTAGGTGGCGGTCTATACATGTTTCATGCAAGAGAACATGCAAACATAGCCTCTGGAATGAGTTTGGACCTCTGGCATCGCAGGTTAGGACACCTGAACGTCAACAGCATCAAAATCTTGGCTAGGAACCAGCTGGGAAGCGGTCTGGAGGTCAAGAGTCACACAGAAACATCACCATGTGAAGCCTGTGCCATTGGAAAGATCACCAGGCGTCCCTTTTCCAAAGGGAGAAGCAGCTAGAGCTGCTCTACTGCTGGGGGTGGTTCACAGTGATGTGTGTGGGCCCATGAAGACACCAAGTCATGGTGGGGCAAAGTACTTTGTCACATTCATTGATGACAAGTCAAGGATGATGGCAGTTTATCTTCTGAAGGAGAAGAGTGAGGTTCTCAGCAAATTCAAGGAGTTTGAGGCCTGGGCAACCAACTTCATGGGACAGAAGATCAAAACTCTCAGATCAGACAATGGGGGAAAGTATGTGGGCGAAGAATTCAAGAAATTCTGCAAGCAGAAGGGAATTCAGCAGCAATTCAGCACCCCCTACACACCAGAGCAGAATGGTGTTGCTGAGAGGATGAACAGGACGCTGGTGGAAATGGGAAGGTGCATGCTGCACCACAGTGGACTCAGCTCCAAGTTCTGGGGTGAGGCAATCATGACAGCAGTTTATCTCAGGAACAGGAGCCCCA